>NC_087071.1:11352108-11952108 GCF_963678635.1 Symsagittifera roscoffensis
CGATCTGAGTGCTGTTTTCTGTAGTTTCCTCGATCGCTTGTTAACATCGTCGATCACAGATAATGATGACTTACCATGCCTTTTATACGAAGGAGAGCCACAACGAAATTGGATTAGAACCTCATGGGCAAAAAAATCTTCTCGCTGTACCTAAAAAATTGAATTTTCAAACACATACTTTTTTCTCAACGAGTGTTTAACTAATTAGTTATCTTGGTTGTTTGCTTTTTACGCTGCACTAAAAGGAAAAAGTTATTTCGGTATAATCATAATGAATGTTTTTTTTTGTTTAGTAACCTTAAGAAATTTATTTGCACTTCATGGAAAAAGTCGAAGGATGAAACTCATGCACTCTCGAGTTTCTTTGCTGGTCATAATAGTGAACTACTTGGTATCAGTTAAAGAATGAGTGATATGTTGTTTTGTCGGTTTTACTCGTCATCGATGCTATAGGCAAACCATTTTTCGTCTTCATAGTTTTCAAGGCTCGCGACCAAAGTGTGATAGTTCTGCAGATCTGTTGCTAAAGGCAAGCTCTGATTTGCGCTACCATCACCATTCTAAAATTTATTTTGCCGAGTCTTCGAACTCTTTTTCCGGTCCCGTGAGAGGCATACTAGTGTACAAGGGTTAAAATTTGATCCAACTGATCATAGAATTGATAATCTGTCTATGCATCTATGTCCACAGCTATCATCTTGCAAATTGCAAAGATCATGACTACCTCTTCAGTGCCATCCGCTTTTTCTTTCTCAAGCGTATTAACTACCGAACACTGAACTTTTTGAGGTTCATGCCTGTTGGTTTTGTTTATCGATTCTTCAATTTTTCCTTGCTCGTTCTCAATTGAGCTTTCAAGTCTAAATGGTTTTCAAATGATTCTAAGTCGTACATTCTCACTACCCCATTGAAAGCTTTCTCAACAGGTAATATGAAGTTATATGGACGTGAAGAACGCTCGGTCCACAACTCAAGGCGGCAAACCGTGCTCTTTTTGGATATCATCAAAAAGCGAACGGTCTTTTTTGAACACACTCAGATCGTAGAAACAAATTCTCCTCTGTGCTGGTTCTCCACTTTCTTTTTGCTGCTCTACTACATGTCTCCATATGACTCGTAGAGATTTATCCTCCAGTTCACAAGGTCAACCGATATATTCGATTTTGGCAGGGTCGAGGGTCGATAATGTAAGCAATTGTTAGATTTCTTTCCAGGCTTCGCTTGTCGTGTCTAATGACAGAGAATGACAGAGATATGCAGATATGGTGAGATTTTTCCAAAGAAAGTTGAAATAACGTGCAAATTTTTTTTGTTCAAATCAAGAACTGCTGGAGCTGAGAAATCAAAAGTATAAAGTGAGGTTTTAGGGCTGGAAAAACTTGACATTTGATCTTTAACCAACCATAAAAAGCAAGTTTATATCGTGTAGAGTTATATATTAATTGTGTTACTTTTCTTTTTAGGTTAAATTGTAAAAAAAATTGTGTGAAATTTTTAACCACAATTATTATCTTAGATCTGGTTGAACTCCCTCACAAGAAAACTAAGTCAAGTCTTGTTTCAACCTACAATTCGATCGAGACTGATTGGTTGAAAGTGACTACTAAGAGCTTATAAATGGAAATATCACCACCACCACCACCACCACCACCACCACCACCACCACCACCATTACCACAAGATCTTGGAGTGAAAGGTACAAAAAAGAAAATGATGCTGTAAACAAAAAATATAGAGAGATTTATTTATTTTTTCGTTAAAGGATTCTAAAATTTATTTTGCCTAGTCTTCGAACTCTCTTCCCGCTCCCGTGAGATGCATACTAATGTACAAGGGATGGAATTTGATCCAGCTGATCATAGAATTGATAATCTGTCTATCCATCTACGTCTATAGCTATCATCTTGCAAGTTGCAAAGATCATTGTTACCTCTTCACTGCCATTCGTTTTTTCTTTCTCAAGCGTCTTTACTACCAACAATGAGCTTTTTGCGATTCATGGCTGTTGTTTAGGTTTATCTATTCTCCAATTTTTCCTCGCTCATTCTCAAATGAGCTTTCAAGTCTAATTGGTTTTCAATTGATACTATGTCGTACATTCTCACTGCCACATTGAAAACTTTCTCAACAGGGTATATGAGGTTATATGGACGTGAATAACGCTCGGTCCACAATTCAAGCCGGCAAACCGTGCTCTTTTTGCATATCATCAAAATACGAACGATCTTTTTTGAACACACTCAGATCGTAGAAACAAATTCTCCTCTGTGCGTGTTCTCCACTTTCTTTTTGCTGCTCTACTACCTGTCCCCATATGACTCGTAGAAATTTATCCTCCAATTCACAAGGTCCATTGATATTTTCGATGTTGGCAGGGTCGAAGTTCGATAATGTAAACAATTGTTAGATTTCTTTCGAGGCTTCGCTTGTCGTGTCTTTTGACAGAGAATGCAACTTCCGAGATTTGCATATATGGTGAGATTTTTCCAAAGAAAGTTGAAATATCGTGCAACATTTTCTTGTTCAAATCAAGAACTGCTGGAGCTGAGAGTTCAAAAGTATAAAATGAGGTTTTATGGCTGGAAAAGCTTTTCATTTGATCTTTAACCGACCATAAAAACTAAGTTCATATCGTGTAGAGTTATATATTAATTGTGTTATTTTTCTTTTTTGGATTTATTGGGATATAATTGTGTGGAAACTTTCACCACAATCATTATCTTTGATCTGATTGAACTCCCTCATAAGAAAATTAAGTCAAGTCTTGTTTCAACCTACAATTCGATTGAGACTGATTGGTTGAAAGTGACTACTAAGAGCTTATGAATGGAAATATGACCACCACCACCAACACCACAAGATCTTGGAGTGAAAGGAACAAAAAAGAAAATGTTGCTGTAAACAATAAATGTAGAGAGTTTTTTTTCCGTTAAAAGATTGTTGAGTATGGCTGTATGTTTGTAGATTCAGATTCAGCTTTTTTTTCTAGGTAGTCATTGATTGTATGATTCTTTTTGATCGTCAATCAGTGTTCTGTGAAACGTTTTAAAGCGAGTAAAGAATTAAGGCATGTCCGCTTGGTTTAGCGGTCATTAGCTCAGCCGCTCGGTGAAAAACTTACAAGAATTGGTTTGCGAAAAAAACAGTGTGAACTAAAAATTAGCATTTACAAAAATTGTTGTCTCCAAATCCAATGAAACGTCAGTGATTCAATTGCTTATGATTTCATTTTCTTTTTGTTTTTCCTCATTTTACAGTATAATAGAATATCTTGATTTTAAATTTTAGTAAAATTGAAATAAAACCCTTCAAAAACGAACTATCGAGTAGGAGGAGCAAGGGCACGATCTAGAAAACGCTAACTAATCAATCGGGAAGCTATTTAGTTATCTTGATTGTTTGCTTTTTACGCTGCGCTAAAAGGAAAAAGGTATTTCGGTATAATCATATTGAATGTTTTTTTTTGTTTAGTAATCTTAAGAAAATTGCTAGCTCTTCCTTGAGAAATTCGAAGTGTGAAATATCTGATACGGCCATGGGGTATATATCAATTATTGGCTCATGCACTCTCGAGTTTCTTTGTTGGTCATAATAGTGAGCTACTTGGTATCAGTTCAAGAGTGAGTGGGATGTTGTTTTGTCGGTAGTACTCGTCATCGACGCAACAGGCAAAACATTATTCGTCTTCAGAGTTCTCAATGTTGGCGACCAAAGTGTGATATTTCTGCAGATCTGTTGGTAGAGGCAAGCTCTGATTTGCGCTACCATTACCATTTGAAAATTATTTTGCCTAGTCTTCGAACTCTCTTCCCGCTCCCGTGAGAGGCATACTAATGTACAAGGGATGGAATTTGATCCAGCTGATCATAGAATTGATAATCTGTCTATCCATCTACGTCTATAGCTATCATCTTGCAAGTTGCACAGATCATTGTTACCTCTTCAGTGCCATTCGCTTTTTCTTTCTCAAGCGTTTTTACTACCAACCATTGAGCTTTTTGCGATTCATGGCTGTTGTTTAGGTTTATCTATTCTCCAACTTTTCCTCGCTCATTCTCAAATGAGCTTTTAAGTCTAATTGGTTTTCAATTGATACTATGTCGTACATTCTCACTGCCACATTGAAAACTTTCTCAACAGGGTATATGAGGTTATATGGACGTGAAGAACGTTCGGTCCACAACTCAAGCCGGCAAACCGTGCTCTTTTTGCATATCATCAAAATGCGAACGATCGTTTTTGAACACACTCAGATCGTAGAAACAAATTCTCCTCTGTGCGTGTTCTCCACTTTCTTTTTGCTGCTCTACTACCTGTCCCCATATGACTCGTAGAAATTTATCCTCCAATTCACAAGGTCCACCGATATTTTCGATGTTGGCAGGGTCGAAGTTCGATAATGTAAACAATTGTTAGATTTCTTTCGAGGCTTCGCTTGTCGTGTCTTTTGACAGAGAATGCAACTTCCGAGATTTGCAGATATGGTGAGATTTTTCCAAAGAAAGTTGAAATATCGTGCAACATTTTTTTGTTCAAATCAAGAACTGCTGGAGCTGAGAGTTCAAAAGTAAAAAATGAGGTTTTATGGCTGGAAAAGCTTTTCATTTGATCTTTAACCGACCATAAAAACTAAGTTCATATCGTGTAGAGTTATATATTAGTTGTGTTGTTTTTCTTTTTTGAATTTATTGAGAACTAATTGTTTGGAAACTTTCACCACAATTATTATCTTTGATCTGATTGAACTCCCTCATAAGAAAATTAAGTCAAGTCTTGTTTCAACCTACAATTCGATTGAGACTGATTGGTTGAAAGTGACTACTAAGAGCTTATGAATGGAAATATGACCACCACCACCACCACCACAAGATCGTGGAGTGAAAGGAACAAAAAAGAAAATGTTGCTGTAAACAATAAATGTAGAGAGTTTTTTTTCGTTAAAAGATTGTTGAGTATGGCTGTATGTTTGTAGATTCAGATTCAGCATTTTTTATGCAGGTAGTCATTGATTGTATGATTCTTTTTGATCGTCAATCAGTGTTCTGTGAAACGTTTTAAAGCGAGTAAAGAATTAAGGCATGTGTGCTTGGTTTAGCGGTCATTAGCTCAGCCGCTCGGTGAAAAACTTACAAGAATTGGTTTGCGAAAAAAACAGTGTGAACTAAAAATTAGCAATTACAAAAAATATTGTCTCCAAATCCAATGAAACGTTAGTGATTCAATTGCTTATGATTTCATTTTCTTTTTGTTTTTCCTCATTTTACAGTATAATAGAATATCTTGATTTTAAATTTTAGTAAAATTGAAATAAAACGCTTCAAAAACGAATTATCGAGTAGGAGGAGCAAGGGCACGATCTAGAAAACGCTAACTAATCAATCGGGAAGCTATTTAATTATCTTGGTTTTTTGCTTTTTACGCTGCGCTAAAAGGAAAAAGGTATTTCGGTATAATCATATTGAATGTTTTTTTTTTGTTTAGTAATCTTAAGAAAATTGCTAGCACTTCCTTGAGAAATTCGAAGTGTGAAATATCTGGTATGGCCATGGGGTATATATCAATTATTGGCTCATGCACTCTCGAGTTTCTTTGTTGGTCATAATAGTGAGCTACTTGGTATCAGTTCAAGAGTGAGTGGGATGTTGTTTTGTCGGTAGTACTCGTCATCGACGCAACAGGCAAAACATTATTCGTCTTCAAAGTTCTCAATGTTCGCGACCAAAGTGTGATATTTCTGCAGATCTGTTGGTAGAGGCAAGCTCTGATTTGCGCAAACATTACCATTTTAAAACTATTTTGCCTAGTCTTCGAACTCTCTTCCCGCTCCCGTGAGAGGCATACTAATGTACAGGGGATGGAGTTTGATCCAGCTGATCATAGAATTGATAAACTGTCTATCCATCTATGTCCACAGCTATCATCTTGCAAGTTGCAAAGATCATGGTTACCTCTTCAGTGCCATTCGCTTTTTCTTTCTCAAGAGTCTTTACTACCGACCATTGAGCTTTTTGTGGTTCATACCTGTTGTTTTGGTTTATCGATTCTCCAATTTTTCCTTGCTCATTCTCAAATGAGCTTTCAAGTCTAATTGGTTTTCAAATAATACTATGTAGTACTTTCTAATTGCCACGTTGAAAGTTTTCTCAACAGAGTATATGAGTTTATATGGTCGTGAAGAATGCTCGGTCCACATCCCAAGCCGGCAAACCATACTCTTTTTGCATATGATCAAAATGCGATCGATCATTTTTGATCAAACTCAGATCGTAGACACATATTCTCCCCTGTGCTGGTTCTCCACTTTCTTTTTGCTGCTCTACTACATATCCCCATAAGACTCGTAGAGATTTATCCTCCAGTTCACAATGTCCACTGATATATTTGATGTTAACAGGGTCGAGGGTCGATAATGTAAACAAATGTTAAATTTCCTTCGAGGCTTCGCTTGTCGTGCCTTTTGACAGAGAAGGCAACTTTCGAGATTTGCAGATATGGCGAGATTTTTCCAAAGAAAAATGAAATATCGTGCAACATTTTTTTGTTCAAATCAAGAACTGCTGGAGTTGAGAGTTCAAAAATATAAAGTGAGGTTTTATGGCTGGAAAAACTTTTCATTTGATCTTTAACCGACCATAAAAACTAAGTTCATATCGTGTAAAGTTATATATTAATTATGTTATTTTTCTTTTTTGGATTTATTGGGAAATAATTGTATGGAAATTTTCACCACAATTATTATCTTGGATCTGATTGAACTCCCTCATAAGAAAATTAAGTCAAATCTTGTTTCAACCTACAATTCGATTGAGACTGATTGGTTGAAAGTGACTACTAAGAGCTTATGAATGGAAATATCACCACCACCACCACCACCACAAGATCTTTGAGTGAAAGGAACAAAAAAGAAAATGTTGCTGTAAGCAATAAATATAGAGAGTTTTATTTTTTTTTCGTTAAAGGATTGTTGAGTATGGCTGTATGTTTGTAGATTCAGATTCAGCATTTTTTATGTAGGTAGTCATTGATTGTATGATTCTTTTTGATCCTCAATCAGTTTTCTGTGAAACGTTTTAAAGCGAGTAAAGAATTAAGGCATGTCCGCTTGGTTTAGCGGTCATTAGCTCAGCCGCTCGGTGAAAAACTTACAAGAATTGATTTGCAAAAAAAACAGTGTGAACTAAAAATTAGCATTTACAAAAAATGTTGTCTCCAAATCCAATGGAACGTTAGTGATTCAATTGCTTATGATTTCATTTTCTTTTTGTTTTTCCTCATTTTACAGTATAGTAGAATACCTTGATTTTAAATTTTAGTAAAAATGAAATAAAACGCTTCAAAAACGAACTATCGAGTAGGAGGAGCAAGGGCACGATCTAGAAAACGCTAACTAGTCAATCGGGAAGCTATTTAGTTATCTTGATTGTTTGCTTTTTACGCTGCGCTAAGAGGAAAAAGGTATTTCGGTAAAATCAAGTTGAATTTTTTTTGTTTACTAATCTTAAGAAAATTGCTTGCACTTCCTTGAGAAATTGGAAGTGTGAAATATCTGGTATGGCCATGGGGTATATATCAATTATTGGCTCATGCACTCTCGAGTTTCTTTGTTGGTCATAATAGTGAGCTACTTGGTATCAGTTCAAGAGTGAGTGGGATGTTGTTTTGTCGGTAGTACTCGTCATCGACGCAACAGGCAAAACATTATTCGTCTTCATAGTTCTCAATGTTCGCGACCAAAGTGTGATATTTCTGCAGATCTGTTGTAGAGGCAAGCTCTGATTTGCGCTACCATTACCATTCTAAAATTATTTTGCCGAGTCTTTGAACTCTCTTCCCGCTCCCGTGAGAGGCATACTAATGTACAGGGGATGGAGTTTGATCCAGCTGATCATAGAATTAATAATCTGTCTATCCATCTACGTCCACAGCTATCATCTTGCAAGTTGCAAAGATCATAGTTACCTCTTCAGTGCCATTCGCTTTTTCTTTCTCAAGAGTCTTTACTACCGACCATTGAGCTTTTTGTGGTTCATACCTGTTGTTTTGGTTTATCGATTCTCCAATTTTTCCTTGCTCATTCTCAAATGAGATTTCAAGTCTAATTGGTTTTCAAATAATACTATGTAGTACTTTCTAATTGCCACGTTGAAAGTTTTCTCAACAGGGTATATGAGGTTATATGGTCGTGAAGAATGCTCGTTCCACATCCCAAGCCGGCAAACCATACTCTTTTTGCATATGATCAAAATGCGAACGATCATTTTTGATCACACTCAGATCGTAGACACATATTCTCCCCTGTGCTGGTTCTCCATTTTCTTTTTGCTGCTCTACTACATATCCCCATATGACTCGTAGAGATTTATCCTCCAGTTCACAATGTCCACCGATATATTTGATGTTAACAGGGTCGAGGGTCGATAATGTAAATAAATGTTAAATTTCCTTCGAGGCTTCGCTTATCGCGTCTTTTGACAGAGAAGGCAACTTTCGAGATTTGCAGATATGGTGAAATCTTCCCAGAGAAAGTTGAAACATCGTGAAACAATTTTTTGTTCAGATCAAGAACTGCTGGAGCTGAGAGTTCAAAAGTATAATTTTTTTACGTTTTTTCACCAATTTTACCAAGAACTCTTGATTATACACGTTAAGCTTGTTCGTAAATGATAAATCAAAACACAAGGATGGCACAAAACAACACTCTCTCGTTTTTGGCCCTAAGAGTCCCGAATAACTCCATCAGGCAAGAACTTCATTGAGACAGAGAGCGGATAATGTTTGAAAAAGTAAAAATTTGTTCGGATAGCCGGCATGGAAAAAAACGGGCATAACAAATTTAGTTTAAAAAAAAAATATCATGATTCTGAAGTTACTAATGAAACTCAAGTCGACAATGAGCTATTATAGTTCTTTCTCTCACTCTCTCACTCTCATTTGACAAATGAGATTGATATCATTCATTCCAAAATATTCGAATATTTCAAAGGAACAATAATTATTTTTTTTTAATTCGATGAAGCCTGTAATTTTTGTAAGAAAAATTAGGTACCAGCCATGTTTTATCTTATCATATTGTCCAACATTATTCGCTTCTGAACTTTTTGAGACGTAAAAAGAAACCATTTTCGGGTACTAAACTTGGTTGAATGGGATTTCGGCTCGTTAATCGAGAATAACAAGAAGAATGCTGCTCCTGGTTGATTCAAATCGTTTCATTTTTTGGTTTCCTTTTTTCAAATTTGATTGAAAAACTATAAAAAAAAAATTCAGTTGAAAAAATAAACAGCATCAATGAACAAACAAAGATATAAAAACTATAATTTGAAAAATAAGACACTTTAAATTAGGACATGAAAAATCAAACTGATACAATTTTGATGAAAACAAAAGTTGTTAAGTTTTTGGAAATCCTTAAATTGCAGTTTGCATTTCTTCGGGGCTAGAAAAATCATTATAAGGCGGGATTTTGGGCTCATAACTTAGTTGAACGTGACTTTTGCTCTTAAATCAAAAATTACCAGAAGACTTCTGCTCCTAGTTGATTGAAATATATTCTATTTCTTTGGAGTTTTGGGCGTCTGCTGGCCCTCTTCCTGTTCTGTTATCGTTTCAATGTCCCAGTAGGATGTTCGCTCTGCCAAATCCCCGAAGTGCCCCTCTGGGTTTTCGTAATCGGGATTATTTTGAAAATCGTGGTCAAACAAAAACTTTCTCGGCGACCGTTCAACTCAAATAGGGCTTGTAATATCAGTCGCTTCGGTTCAGCAAAGCATAGCTTGCTGTCAGACTTCATCTCCCGTAGACCTCTCTCATGTTCCGTATGAGAATGTAGGTTTGATCCTGCAGAAATTGGGTAGCACCGTGGGGGCTTTATAGTGATACACGGCGAATTCGCTGCTGCGTCTTGATTCAAGGTCATTCACAGAACTGTCTGCTTGTTGACGCATGTTCTATTCCTGCTGCACCTTTACAATGATCCCTCTGTTGTATGTTTCGTAAATGGAAGCTCTCTCAGAAGAAACAAGTGAAACTATTTGCAGTGGTGTTGCCATTTTTGAAAATCTTTGTTGATTTCTGTTCCGGGTGACTACTTTTGTTCAGCTCGATCTTGGTAGATTGAAATAAAATTGTGAATGTTCTAGTTTGCGCAATCAGTTTTATCTATCAGTGTTAGTGGTCTAAGATAGGATCAAATACAATAATTCTTCTTGAAAAAAAATTTGATATGTTTTAGGTCTTATGCAACTTCAGTAGAACAGTAATGGGTTTGAAGATCAATAGTTAAAAGATACCATATGGCATCTTTTCATGATATCCTGAGGTCAAAGTGACGTGAAAGTATACACTTCAAAAAGAAAACATGAATACTGCCAGGCTTTTTTTAGTTAAGGTTTATGACCTAATAGGATCTAGCAAGCAGTAATGATTGGTTAACCTGACACTCATAAAAACTAATTACAAAACTAGTTAAATTGTCTTCACTGAAGCTCAAGGCATACCATAATATAAAGTCAGCCTGCTTTAGATATCCGCATTCTTAAGTTCTCTCTTTCCTAAAACTGTTTGATAAAATCTGTCGTAGCCAATTATGTTCGCGCTTGAAAGTGATACGGACTTTTATGACGACTTTCGTTATTTTTCTTTAGCAAGAAAACGTTTAGTCAGAGCCGGAACTGAAATATTTGAGAGAACAGATTCGTATGTTACAATGAAATTGTAAAAGAAGAATGATGATGGGGTGTGAAAAAAGTGTTACTAACTTTGTATTTGCAGTCAATTACATTCATAACAAACTTTGTTCTCAATTTCTTGACAAGGGACAACCATATTTTCTAGTTTTCATCGAAGTTATAAAAGACTACATTGAAGCGGTTATCGAATTGATCTCAAAAATGTTTATTGGACCTTGAAATCTGTCTTGATTTAAATATCCTATAATGAGGTGCAGCAAATATCATCTAACAGAACTACTGATAGAAAAAATGAAAGTAGCATTTAACTACAAATCGTCTAAAAAACTTGCCCTTGGCGGAGCTCCTGGGGAAATAAGATTGCCGTAAATTTGCTTTGCTTCACAGGCTTGACACACTCAAACTCAAACTGACCTATTTTCTATTGAAACCCTTGAAGATTTTATTCTAATATCGAATAGTGATAAGGCTGCTGAAATTCCAAAAAAAGCATTTATTTATTTTGAGAGGGTCTGACCGTTTAGATATTGACGTCTAGATATAGAGCAACATAAAAAAAACTAAAAGACCGTACAAGGAAGAGTTGACTGATTGGATTGGCTTTTTCATCAGTACTTAGTTTCTTTCATGAATTGATTATCTCATTTTTTTGTAAGCAAAAGGATAGTTGTGTAGTCCTTGTCCAAAAAGGTCTGGCAAAATGTTGACAGCCAGCTTGAGTGAATAGTAACCAGTGAGTTAGATAGTTCACTGTCCTGAAAGTATTGTTGCGTTTCAATCGATTTTTCAGTTTCTTGCATCGGTAAGTAAGAACAAATATCTGCAGATTATCCCTTTTTTCGATTCAATTGATGAGAGTGTTTTCAGCTAATCTAACATTGGAACGCATATTAATTTTTGATGCACGCTATCTCATGACAAAATACCGCCAGCGATGTTTCAAGCTCCGTATCAAACTACTGAGATGATATCATTGATCAATTCAGGATTAATGAAGTCATTTGAAGCCTCCTGAGTAGATTTGAGATAAATTGTAAAATAATGATTGTGATAACTAGCTAAATTGACTCGATGACAACTGTTAAGAACAAGATCTAAAGCCTCCAATATGCTATAAATTTTTTTTTGTTATCAGTCGTTGATACATGATTACTTGCAATGGATAGGCCGCTTCGGTTATCAATGATTTCCTTCAGTCGAAACTTTCGACAATGAAACGGGTTTGTTTTATTTGTATCCAAGTATGCTGCTTTCGTGCTCATTGCCAAAATCATTCAACGACTTGGCTCTTTGGCAAAAATATTTTCTTGTCGCCAGCTTTGCACACCAAAAACGTCCAAAAAAGTCCTCGGTAAAACTTACTTATAATTGTAGATTGGTGGTGTTTTCAACAGCGTTTGTTTGTCCATGATAGTACAATGGCTGCTACTGCCATTTTGCGATGTTATAGGTCAAACCCGCTGGTTTGAATTTGGTAATGCTTATCTCGATGATGTGACACAAAATCAAAGTCATAGAAAGATCGTCTCTCAAGAAAGTCCAACTTTACCACCATTAATTAGATGCTTTTTTACCAAATAAACGGACTCCGCTAGATGCGACGTTTTCAGCGACATCGTCAGCCCGCCCAGTAGCATCATCAGTCTTGACAAAAACTCATTCATATAAATTCCTTGTCAAGCAAACCGTGTTTGTTTTGCATCATTAACGTAAAATTCGGTCTCAATCAATTTTTGTTTGCAAAATTGGCATTAGTTATTGAAATTTTTTCTTCCTTCAAAGACGTTTGGCATTTGGAAGATAAATACAAACTGTTTACATTGACCAAAAATTTAGTGTCCTGTTGTGCCCTCTTTGTAACATCAACTTGCAGATTATAACCTTTATTTTGAATAATGAGTGCTAGAATCTTCAAGCCAGTTTTTCGAAGATTGATAAAATTGTTTCTTTCCACTTAACGTTCAAACTCGAGCATGAGACTATCCGTTGAATAAGATGGACCAAAATTTTAAGTTTATGCGTTTTCAAATAAAAGCAGTGAAGGAGCTTTTTCAAACAAATCTATTGAGCTGTGAGTTGCTTTAGTTACTATTAAGTTAGAAGTCATTTCGCATTTTGATGAAAAAAATTTGAGCGACTTCTCAGTGAAGTTCGTTTCTTTGGAATGAGAACTTTTTGTTTTTCTTTTTTGTTTTCTCAGCCGTCCTCTTCTTCCGAACAAACGAGGTTTGTTGTGACTAGCTCCCCAACTTGGTGCTTGATCATCATATTTATTGTGTTTTTCTTACACGGCTTGTTTCGTTGTTTTTTTTTCCTATTGCAATATCAAATATTTCGATTGATGCTTGAACAATTTCTTTTTCCAATGTGTTTTGCTGCTGCTACTATATGAAATTCCGGGCCAATGGATGATTCAGTTATTTTGCGATGATTTAGTTAAGCGCTTCAAGCGTAACGTTTTTCTTTCTTCGATTAGTATCAATGAGTATTAAAAACGGTGTTTTTTGTCACCCGAATCTGGTTATAATCATTGCCCATGCAGACAAACGTAGACAGACAGGGTAGTCAGAGATGAAATTTCGTGATGTGAGAGTTTCATGGATTTGACTGGAATTCTTATAAACAATATGATAGCCGTTGCATCTCGTATACCTTTAAAACCAAAAATACGGGAATCTGTGGACTCTCAAGTACACTCTCTTCCCGATAATGCTTCTGTATTGTGGTGATACTAAAACTGAAATTAACAAGATTAACATTGCCATTGATTTTGTTGGATAATGTCTCGGTTTCATCTTATTCACTCTTTGTCATTTCACATGTCTCTCCATCAAATGATCTGGTTATTTTATCTACTGTCGTTTTAAGCATTGCTTTGTTTTTGTTTTTTGTGGTGAATTAATTTGGTAAAACTTCACATTGTTGAAATGAGTTGGAAACGTTATTTCAGTCAGTGCAACTCTCCAATAAAATTGTAGACCAATATCTCTGCCTAAAAGACTTTTAAAGCTTGCTAGAGAGATGTCAATGAAAACTTTCATTGAGGCTGATGACACCAGTGTAAGGGTAAAGGAAACTTTTTCGCTCCTTAAGTTGTGAGACATTGTTTAGTTTATTCCTTCCTTTTACAGAACCCTGAAAAATTAGAAGTCATTCAATTTACCCTCTACTGGTTCCCGATCGGCATCGATGAGACACGGAACCGGGTTCATCGTTGGCATGTCAAATTGTTTCCAAACTTCATCTGTGAATGATAATATATATAGTTTCGGAAAAGAACTATTCTAACAAAATCACCAACATAATGCTTTGGTCGGCAAATTGGATTCAGCAATTTTTCCGCTTTTAATGAAATTAAGAGTGGAACGTCTTCTATAGTCAATTCAATCGGGGCTAACTTGGTAACGCGATTTCTTCTCCAGTTTAATGTGCCGACAAGTATTGAAGCTTATCGATGTGACAGCAACTGCGATTCTCCTCCATTTATTTATATTTCAACCTTTCAGTTATCTTATAATCCTCTCAGCGGCAGCGGAACTTATTTCAGATTCTGTTGTGTAAGTTCCAAAGCTCTTTTTCTCATGTGAAGTTTTGAGGGACCCCTTGAATTCAGTGCCATCATCTACCCAGACTTTCTTGGTTGTTCTATTCTCATCATTTGTTTGAATGCTTCTGCAGTTAAGTTGGCATACTTTGATTTCAAGGGCTATACAGGAAGGAAGTGGGACAAGCAATCCACTGCAACGAGAGGATTTAGTTTTTGTTTTAGCCTGAAAGTTTATCAATATACAACATGTCAATTGGCCAAAATTTGTTCTTGCTATAAATAATCAATTTCAGATGCGGTGTTTTGCGACACAATTCTCGATATTTTGTTATTGCAGGTTCTTTATTTTAAAATCGCTTCATTTTTTTCGTGAGGTTTCTTATGTTTCTTATAAGTTCTCTGCTATAGTTACAACCTAAATGAAAGATGCCCGAATTAAAGAGAGCCCGGTCTTTCACCCGAAACCATCTTCAACTATTTTCTAACCGTTGAAGAGAATGTTTTTGCTCTTTCTGTTTGTGGCTCTTTTCCAGTTTCCCACCCCGTCGCGAAACTCCAAAAAAACATCTTCTAACTTTGTTCTCATGGCGTTTTGCAGGCAAGAAATGTTATGAAAACTTGTTCACATGTTCACGCTGAAACGTTTTAATGCTTTTTATAACATGAAAAGTAGTTTTAATAAAATTTCAAGTGTCGAATTTCCAAAAAAAAATCAAAATGGGAACTGGAGAAGATTCCTGTTCTTTTCTGGCTAATTTAATTATAATAATCAGGCGTCTTTCAAAGAAAAAGACCTGAAAATTGTGAAAAAAGCGCGAAACTATGCAACTTGTTTGTTTTTTTATTCATTCATGAGTTCTGATACTTCATCTTTCATTCATGCCTGCATGGAAGAGCAAAAACAAACTCATCACATTGCGTGACTTTTACCTGTAAATTTAGTTTGCAGTAGTTTTTCTTCGGCTGCTGCAAACTTGACTTTTTTCTTTTTCGTCTTCTCTGTAGTTGCGGAATCTAAATCGTTATCGAGCGTTCCCTACGCTTCAGAGTCTTCTTCTTCTCCTCCTCATTCTTCTCGTTTTGCGTTGCCTTTCCCTTTCATTATCTGCAATAGTGCTTCTGATTTTTTGTCTTTAAATACTTTTTAAGCCAAAAATTGTCGACAATTTTTGGGAGATAGGGTTGTTGTAGATAATAAATGGGAATTTGTGGAACATCTGCTTTTTTGCTTCTGTTGATTTTGTTTCGCAGTCATTCCATTTACTTGTTCATAATCAAAAGTTCGTCAATTTTGAGTTACCTCAAAAGCAGTATGAAGGCAGTGTTGTACAATTATTTAGTCTTGCCGTTGTATGTCATTAAAAATAACGGATGCTTTAAGACCGGTTGGAAATTTATCAACTTAATTTATGTTTCGATCTCTTGAATTTGTTTTTGTCCACCAATTATAATTGTACCATAATAATAGCTCTGCAAATGTTTCCAAATCATTTCCTTCTTTTTCAAGGAGAAGGAGAACTTGTTTTGGTGGGTTGATTTCTGCTTTGACAGTGATAAGTATTTCAGAGTTGCAATAACTGGAGCATCATTTGCTATTGTTGTCGTTATACTTAGGTGCCTTTATCGGCTTAAACATGATGGCAGCCAATTTTTATTCTTGATAGCTCTCTGTTGTACATGTGCTTTGAAAGTTCTTAGAGAGAGATTGGAAATTGATATCAACTTTTAGCTTCCTAGTATGTCCTGATATGACCAAAATTATTTTTTAAGAATATGAGAAGCTAGGAGTTGAGGAAAAGTGTTGATCCATCTTCGATGGATGAGAAGTTTTTTATCTTTTGAGCAAAATCAATAGTAAAACGATAATAAGTAGTAAACCTGTTTTCAGGAGTGACCTCGTGGTCTGATGATACCGAGACCTCGCCATGAGCTCATTATTTTTGCATAATTAGTAATGATTTTGTGGACCCGATGTTAATGGACCACACATTAAACTGGCTTTGGTTGAAAACATGTGAAGCTGTGTTTAGACACTAGCCAGTCGTTTTAGAACCTAGCTTTAATTTTGTCGGTATGGAATTGCGGCGAATGCTGCTTATGCGCATGTCTTTATGCTTGCGAAATTAAGTAGGCTTACACGTTAATAAAACTTTTTTAGAAGAAATTGAATATAGAAAAAATTTAAAATTGTTTCTAGCAAAACAATGTGTTTGTAAATCGTTGTTTTTGCAAAACCCTTCTAACCATACCAAACGATAACAACTTTTGAATTAAGCACTTTTAAATTGCTCTCAACAAGAATGAAGGGCTAGGGAACCTTGATAACGACGATCATTTTGGCCACAGTTTTGCTTAAAGACCCCTCACAGATAAGGAAAATTGTTAAATAAGCAGCTTAGCTCAATCCGGAGGGATATGAAGCTTAAGCGAACCCTTCATAGTTAGTTAATTTTGCATAACCGGCTCAAAAACCTAATTCCGAAGGGTCTTGGTTTGCATTTTGGGGCGATTCGGAGGGGTTATGTTCTTTGCCAATCCGAAGGGTAATATTCTTTGCCAACCCGGAAGGGAAACGGAAACAAGACAATTAGTGAATAGTCTTAGGATATTAGGAAAATAGGCAGACCAAGAAAGACAAGAAGCCAGTGACTGCACAGGTAACTTGTCTTTACCCGAAATCTGAAAAAAACATAGTAAAACAATAACCGGTCTAAACCTTAAATTCGCGACTCCAAAAAAATTAACACTGATCTTTATGACAGGAAAACAATGATTTTTGGAAGAGTGGTTGCCTTGAGAGTTTTAGTAGGTCTAGCTCGGAAAACTCGAAGGCAGATAAGTAACACAGAGCTAGATGGGTGCAATACACGCCCACTGGAGAAAAATACTGCCTTCAAGTTTTGTCGACAGCGCTGGAAAGTTTATTTCGAAGGAACAAAGAAAACCATTGTAGGATCCTTTTGATGAAAGAACCGAAAAGACTCGGAACGGGAGAGAGAACAAAGTTTGAAACAAGAATGTCAAAAACACTCGAAGACGAAAGGGCAACGTTGGATTAGATTCGGGTGGGACATGGAACGGAAGGCTTGAGAACTAGAAGGTATACGATTGATTATACTCCGGTAAAACAAGGCAACGATTTCGCCACTTCTAGCGGGACTCCTGATCGACGTTTCTGTCTGACGTTTCGAAAGTAAATCCAGCAGTAACAGGCTCTTCTACTGACAATAGCATGATGCATAGGATAACAAAGTGGCAATATCCTGCTCCTTTTCGGAACGAGTCGAGAACACTTTAGGAAGTTTCTTTCCGTTTATCACGGGAACGGGAACAGGTGATGAAGTAGACACCCAAGAAGAAGAGGCAGACAATGGCGAAATTGAAGACTTTAAGTCTCAAGTGAACCTGAACAGTTCGACTCATCAAAACGAGGCATCTACAAACAAATAGAATGTCGATTCGTATCGGTTTGGTGCAGTCAGAATCATAAACCAGAATGTTGATGGAGTACAACAGTTAGGAGAGTTCAAGACAATGACCAACTCGGACGTGCAATCAGAAGCGACTAGGGTCAACGGGCCAGGGACCACACCAATGAAACTAGATGCGAATTATGAAAAGACATCGAAACAGAGGGGTATAACACGAAATCCGACCAGCACTAAACTGCCTGGAACGAACAAGGTAATGCCATCATTAGTGACTCTATTGGTGGACAACGGGGCATCAATTGTAGAGGCCTTGACCAGGAGTGTGGAGCAGAGTTAACAGATGTCAATAGTACGAGTGAACAAGAACTAGCAGGCAGTTCATGTTGAGAGAGAAAACCAGCGGGAGGAAACAAACAGCAATAAACTGAAGTTAGTAGAAGCCAAAAAAAAGCTGGATGTAAAGGACGGTTGAGTACTTGGCCAGGAATATGTCGCGAACGACAAGGTAGGCTGAGGAACGTGAGAAACGTTTTAGAAGCGATCTGGAGCAATTTCGAAGTCAATGAGAGCAGAAACTTGGGTTCCTGGGGCGAACTCTAGGTTCCTGGGGCGAACTCAAGCTATCATGGACAGAATGGACGGTCTCCTAGGAAACCATCGTGAAACTAAAAACAGATGAGTACACTCGAGTGATGCTAGCAGTGAACAGAGCGTAAACTTCAACGAGCATCCAAGCAGATGAATCCGACGGCTGTATAGATACCTGCTAAAGATCAATAAACTGCACTTTTACGAAAACTTGACAGAAAAGACTTGACAGAAAGACAAGAAAGCAGTGCGCTCACCAGCAAAATGGAAGGGACAGCCCCGAATTGATTGATGGCCAAAAAGCGATACGTCAGGGTAACAACCGGTACAAACCCAGGGATGACATGGACAAGAGACGCTCTTGTGCAATCTGCAGTGCCACAGACTATCATGAGCCGTTATGCACAACTTACAAACAGGGAATGAAAGCGATCGGTTTTAGCCTCGAAATTGAAGATGCGTCGGAAAACGATCATGAGGAGTAATTGCAAAATTTGATCCCAGGTGTTTCTTTTGCAACATGGAGGGTCATTTTAAGTCAGATTTTCCACAATTTTGGGATGCTTTAATGCGTTTAAAACTCACTTTGGAGCAGCGGCAGGGTATGCCCTGAATAGAGTTTAGGGAACTGCAACAAGAGAGACTGCAATAGAGTTTAGCAGGAACTGCAACAACAAATGTCAAGATCGAACGAAATCGAGAGAACTCAAGACCAGCTCAACGCCTTCGGAGCATCTGATGTAGAACAAACGAAGGCGCGAAGCAGTTTGTGCACGAAGCTGCACATGATCTCCGGACAGACATGCGGGATCATGCCAAAAGGAAAAAGAGATAGTCAATACAGTCAAAAACTTGAGTGAGCCTTCGGAGTTTACCAGGATGCATATGGATACTTATGCGGTTTATCTGAGACAAGCATAGCCATGCACTGAATCGAAGGTTGTGCGAGCCTTGTTAACAACGGGTGACACACGAACAACGAAACTTCACGGGCGTTGCATGGAAGTCTTCGGAACATATCAACTGATGTTAAATGTGGATGGGATTGAAATTTTTTAAGTTTTACGTAACGACAGACAACGATCAAATAGGACAGATATACTTGAGTCGGGAAGATCTGAAGGTCCACAGAACTGCTCATGAAGCCATGCTGGAACAAATGCGGTATACATTGGATTTGAAGCGGATAAGACTGCACATCTGCTAGACGGAGATGGAAAAAAGATCGGAGTAACAGGACATCTTGACACAGGAGCAGTAGTCAGTGTAATGCCAATTAATACATGGGAAAGGATGGGTTTTACCAGGAGCTTCTGATACCGACGAACCTATGATTGGCAGCCGTCAGCCGCGGAGCCATCTATGTGACCGCAAGAACTGCAATATAAAATCCTCCACATTGGAGGACGGGACCTTTGGACAAATTTCCCAAAGTATCCAGAGAATCTGGACAACTCAGACCAATTCATCTATGGCCGCGACTTTGTCAGGAGTTTCGAAGTGATGATCGACTTAATAAAGGACTGATAAGGATAAGGAAACCAGGCTTTAACTATGTTAAACGACCAGTAAAACGGACAATAACTGATGAGAATAAGATACCAAATTTTTAGACAGAAAATAAAATTTACAGCCCAGGCAGAAAACACTAGCGATCTTTAGGATGAGAAATTTAAAATCATTGAGTAATAGTGAGCAGGTTTGCATGCTACCGAAACCAAACAGTCAAAGTTCGGTAGTTTCAGGCCGGAGCTTTTCCATCACACGAAACGGGCTGAGTGTGAGTGTATTGTTGAAAACACTGGACACAACGATTTCAATCAAGCGAGAAAGGAAACTTGGGTACACGTTGCCAATTAGGATGAACACTGAAAAAACGCTGTCCAACTCATGCTGAAAAAACGCTGAGTAAAAGACTGTCCAACTCATGCAAATAAAGATCTGGTTCTAAAACGAAATATTGAAAACTTGAAAAAAAAAAAATTTTCTACGAGATCTGAAACAAATGACGAGGCGCATGACACCTCATAAACCGGTGGCGGGCCAACTGGAAAAAGAAATGCTGCTCGATATCAATATGATAAAACCTCCAAAGTCACCTTGAGCTTTTGGAAATGTTTTGTCTTAAAAGAAAGGGTGACAGCTAAAGTTCTGTTGTGACTTTCGCTACCTCAAAGCGGTGACCGTAAAGAACGCCTACATAAAACCACGCTTAGACGAGAAAAACTCAAAATTTGGCGATGCCAAGTTTCTACCATACTGGGCCTGGTTTCTGCCTTCCGGCAGGTTCTCCTGATAAAAAAGTTAGAGAGAAGACCGGACTTGCTTGTGAGTGGAGATGTTACCAGTGGAAGAGGATGCTTTTTGTCTTGTGCAATGCGACGCTACCTTTGAAAGACTCAATGCTCAGGCTTCGAATAGCATAACAAAGAAGTATGTGAATCTCGTGATGTGCTATATGAATGACGCAATGATAGCGACACCCACCTAAGCAGACCATTTTGACAGACTCAATGAAGTCTTTGACTGCATGAAGAGAGCTGGCTTAAAATGAAAACCCTCGAAATGTAGAATCCTTAAAAAAAGTATCTGTGAAGAATAGAAGACAGGCATGTCGTGATTCGGATGCGGTGGAGGCTGTATTAACATGGAAGACCCCCAAAACGGACAGGCAGCGGATGAGATTCCTAGGATTTGCGAATTGTTATCAAGAATTCACAAAACGATACGCAGACAATTTCTACCCGATGCAGCAACTGATTCTCAACAAAGGGAAGAAATTCGAATGAAATGAAAGAGCTCAGGAAGCCTTTGAGAGTATAAAGCGAGAACCGTGCGAAGCGCAAGTGCTACGCATACACACAGAGAAAGACATGCCAATTCCGGAATATGGCATCACGTGTTGACCGACACTGAGATGAAATGCGGTGCACCGGAAGCAGAAAAGTTTGCGCTAGTTAAATTGGTGGAGAAGTACCGCGCCTACTTGGGGAGTGCTTTCTTTAAGTTGCGTGTCGACATCCAATCCCTATCCTGGTTGAAGACATACTCGGTGGAACAGAGATATATTGGTAGTTGGATTATCAAGTTGGATGGCTGCGACTTGGATATGTTGCTACCTTTGAACCTGGTTCAACATGAACTCTCTCGTATAAACATAAACAGCCTCTCACTGCTAGATAAATCGGTTCAGTTCACACCAGAAGGGATGCTGATGCTGCGTGAATTGTGTCAAAGAGAAGTGACTAGAGATGAACCTGAATGGGCAGCAGCAATGGCATTCCTAACAGTTAGCGAGTTAGCACGAATAAGAACATTAAGTTGCCAGCACAAAGAAAATGAAAGGGATTATAGGACAGTAGTTCATCAACTAGTATACTCAATTCCTCAAATAGTTTTAATGAGAACATCATATCATACAAAAAAAAGAACAGGAGATTGGGACTCAGAAAAAGATAGTCACCTTCGAGGAACCCGATCAAGAAATGATAGATGTCGAATCGAAAAACTGAGAGCAAGAGATTAAGTCTGGGGAGTCGGACGTTTAAAAATTGAATACATATATGGACGAGACCAGTCGGGCCAGCTTTTGTGCGGGGAAAAATTGGTTGAGTAGATCGTGTACATCAGAACCTGCCGTAGAGACATGGTCCACGACAGGCTCATCTGTCGATGACACTTCGAGGAAATCAGAGATAGACACGTACAATGTTAAGAACTCAAGCACGGCATCACAATTGTCAGAGTTGGCGATCCACATATTATTGTTGGAGATTCGAGCAAGAAACTTGGATAAGGAAGCGTATCAATCCTGATCCCAAGAGAGAAAGTCTTTGATAACGCAGCAGATGACCTGGAGATGAAAGCGGTGTCAAACGTTCGGTGAGCCTTTTACCGCAGAAGAAAGCAGTCGGGACTGACTTTCAACCACTCAAACAAGAGACACAGCCATTGGCAAAAATTTGGTGTGTTACGATGGAAGATGACCCGTATCAGCCCGATGAGCTGAACAGTCGCTGGAGGGTAATGAAGACATAATTCAAGGCAAGAGCCACACTCTTGGATTTACTAAAAGCGCAGAGAAATTACCACATGACAAGTAGCTTGAAAGAAGGGTCAAAATTGGGTCATCAGACAGAAGAGATCTGGAAGAAAACAGTTACAGGATCTTGGGACAGTACTATATGCAGAGAGAGGCAAGGTCATATCTGAACAAGGATAGGAACGTTGCTTGCAAAAAAAAGAGAAGAGGACAAGAGGCCGCAACACTACTAAACAGCATTTTTATTCAGGTCACAAGATCAGATGGGCCACCAGTGAATTAATAAGGTAAACCAGAGCTTCTTAAAATACTTTGAATTGCCTGGAATGGAAAAGGAACGCGACAAGTGGGTGACAGCATGTCTTTTATGCTAACATGTGAAAGATCTCATTAAATTGCGATTCCCAATTCAGTTGATCGAGTCATCCGAGTTAAATGAAGTGGTGCAGATTAATTTCAGAAGACTCGTATGACAGATATTGACCATAATCGGGCCCTGGTGATGATTGATCAATTCACAAAGTATGCAGAGGACGTGCCCTGCATAACTGCCTCAGCCGAAGAGACATGCAATCATCTGATTATCACATGGATAGCAAGACATGGATGCCCAATGACATCCCAAACAGACAATGGAACAGCCTATGTAGAAGAGCATTCTAAGGAGCTGACGAGAAGTTCTCAAGTAGCTCAGGCTCATTCTACGACGTATCACCCCCAAACAAACGGCTTAGTTGAAAGACAAAATCGGACTCTGGTGTCCATGTTGAGAGTGTATTGTTCTCGATGCATAACCAATTGGGATAGATGTCTGACACAAGGAATTAGAGACTACATAAGTACGCAACAAACCGCCACAAAAAATGGTCCGAATTGATGGTGGCTGGACATGAATAGGCCTTGCTTTTGACTTTCTTTTACCCGTTGTATAAATTAAAGAAAACATAGCCACAAGTTTTTGTAAGTGATGTAATTAGATGTCAGCAGGAGCTAAACGATTTTTGTAGACGCAATATGCAACAAACTCAGACGAGGCAGAGGAAAAGGTTTGAATAAGAAAGCAACTGTTGCAAAGTCTTACTCAGTAGGAGACTACGTGCAGTGTGGGTTTTTCAGAACATTATACTACCAAAAGGAACAAAGAAGCTCCTGAAGAAGTGGGGGACCGTTCATGATAACGGAATTGCATCCGGAGCAACGTTTTTACAGACTAAGCACCAGCCGAGCTGAGCACTTTGGGAACATTAAGCCACACAACCCATCCTCAGAGGACTGGCGTATACCTGAAGACAAGAGGGAGGGCAATTATCTGATGATGGACCCTTTCTGCGAGGTCAATGAGAAATGTACCAATGAAAAGGACGATGGGAACTAAGCTCTGGAATGAGGAGGATGAGGAAACCTTACACTACGCAGAAGAGAAATGGTAAAACCCCGAGCAGATAGAGGTTCTCAAGAACATAGAACCGGATCTACCCTTTTCAAGACAAACAAGTCAAAGTAACAGGACAAGAACCCACCTGCTCTCTGTGGTAAACAGAGCCCTTGAGATATCGTTGCTGCGCAGCATTACTATCAACTTGTCCAGTTGATCTTCGTTCCGGAAATCCATCATGTTGATCGCTTGGGCCACGGAGGCTCCTCCAAAGGATATAACAGTCGTCTGACCACTCACAAAGATCTCGTTCAGATCCCTCACCAAGCTTTCCCCTACAATCAGATGACGACTCCCTGAAGGAACTGCTTGATTTCCGATGACAGAGTTCCAGCTCATCCCGTTCAGTCAATCTCTGGTGTGCTCCGCGGGCACTTGCAAAAAGAAGTTGCGGACCGCAAGATTCTTCTTGATGTCTACCACACGAGATCTCAAACAAGTCTCGCCACGTTTCGGGATCGCTGGCACAATCGCCTGTGTTGCTCGCTCTGAGTTGCTTGAAGAGCGGTTTTTGATTTTGGGAAGGGACGACACTGCCCAGTGTTCGTCCGCTGGTTCGTTGATTTCGTTCATCGCCGCTTTGACCACTTGTTTAAACGATTCTTGGAATTGAGGAGCCATGTAGGTGTCTGAAGGGTCGGGTGTAGTGTTCCTAAAACTCGATGCAGAATGCGACGCCTGCGGAGGGACCACGGGCTCCCTGGAACCGTACAGCTTCAGTGCTTTCATCCTGGATTGCGCGTCCTTGGGCTCTGGCGACATACGGACAAACTTAGCAATGTACAACTCCTTCAGGTGCCTTATTTCCTCCTCCTTGAGAAATATCTGTAACCCGTCATGTCTTTTCTTCCACTCGTCTCGTTCCTGGGAAATCGATTTTCACTCTTCCAAGTTGACATGCATTTCCTGTCAATCCATCTCCTTCTTGACTCTATCTCTCCAGTTGTTTCCGAAATCAGGATCTCCATCTCGTTCATTTTGACTTTCTTGGATGAAGGAGCTGCTGTTGAGAAATCTGCCGAGTGTGGTGGGCCCGGCTCATCACCTGATCGTTTTGCTCCTATAAGAGGCTGCGCAGGCCTGACAGGTAGGGGCATCTCCCCTAACCGGTAATCCCTTTCCTCGTCTAGCTCTAGCTCACGAGCTAAGTCATGACCAGTCATCTCTCCTCGTCGCCATCTCATGAGCCTATTTCAGTCTCTCTCGAAGGTCCCGGACTCGCCAAAGGCCAACATCAATACTACTTCCGTGGGACGATCGATGCGGTCTTCTCTTCTCACCCATTGATGAGCGCGACGGTGAACATTGCCAGCTCCGGATCTTCTAGTGCAAAATTACAGTCAACCAACCAATGATACACCTCGTCTAGAGTAGTCATTACTAGGCACGCGGAGATAAAATCCATGAAGTCGTTGGTATCTCACAGCTTCTTTCGTGCCCGTCGTTTTTTTTTTCAATTTCAATCCTAAGATTGTAGATATCAATAAACAAATGTTTTGATCAATCACGATCTAAGAAAAACAAGTCGCAGTTTAGAACCATTACAAGCCATGTCATCTCCACAATAAAACGTCATTAATATCTTTTAAAATCAGTCAACTGGAACTTTTTTTGTTCTCTGTTTAAAAGCTCGCGCCAAGTTGGATTGTCCATTGTCTACCTGCGATCTTGTTAAAGTTGTATAATTGAACACTTACACAATACACATCTGGAAATTTCCAGCCACAACTACATAACCATCACATAATCATAAGCACACAATAACACAAAATATCAACAGCATACATCAAAACTACTACACAAAAACCTGGTACCTAATAATTGTCCTAAAACCTAATCCTAGTACTTAACAAGTAAATTAATAAAAAGTATTAGCACTAAAAACAGCTCTAGTAAATTCTCACGTAACACTTTTTAGTTAAGTAAACCTCTATTTCTGTTTCTGCAAATGTTATATGCACTAGGGCATATAGCTCTCGGAAACACATTCTCCTTTTGGGATCATAGACCGGCAAGGAGAGTGAGGCCACTCCTCTCTCAACCAGAAAATCCATGAGTCAAGTTTGTGCCAGCACTACATTCTCAGGAATCACGTGTTGTCTGTCAGTGGCATTAGTTACCAAGAATCACAAGTATTCTCCTGTTATCTGTGATGCAACAGAGGGCAGCGCTATCATCCTTCCCACACCAGGCCTCTGTTTCCAAAAAACTCGATATTCTTGTGCAATCTCTTGAAGTCGGCTTCTAGTGCTGTTTTAAATTTTACATTCGCGGTTATCGCTATCGCGCACGTACGATCCGTGCGTATTAAGTCACTGTATGTGACACTGATGTAGTTTGAGTAGTCATTCGGTATATCAAAATTTGATTAGAAAATTCGGTTTCTTAGCTTTCGGTCCAAAAAGCGGTTTCTTAGTTTTCTTGCCCTCCGTCCCCATTTCTCCTTTTTCCTTTGCCAATTTCTTATCATAAGAATTTCAGTGTGTGTGGGTCTTACCCCTACTCCCCGAACAAAAACTCCCAGAATCGAGAAGAACGAGATTGGTTTCGGGAACACGTAGGGGACTATCTGGAGCGACCCAGTTGCACTCGGTAATGTCGTGACTGATGTAATTGATGCTAGTCTGATCGTCATCCTGAATCGTCGGAATTAACTCCTTGGGATCTACAGGTATCAGCAGTCCTTTTACAGAGCGTTGTCTGCCCTGTACATCCAATAAGTGTGCTGTCGGATCGGCTTCACAGCCTATTTTGAGCGCACCTTGCTCAAGCATGACATTTTGTCCAATCCTGTACCTTAAGCTCTTCTCGACCGATGTAGATCCATCCTATTCGGTCAATTGCATTGGTCACGTGACCTTTCGTGCAAATGTTTATGCCGTCTACGTTCATCAGAGTCGGGTATGGGCCATAGACTTCTATACAATGTCCAACTACACTCATCAGTCTCGGCCCATCTGTTGTGAGTAACCATCTCACTGCCCTAGAATCCAACTTGGGTTCTTTTTCTTTCAAGTTGTCTGCATAGGTTTCCAGTTGTACCAGCATAATCTCAGACTGGTCAGTCAAATTCTTCACTACCTGATGACCTGCGGCCGATAATATTCACATTATTTTGTCCCCTCTCTTGTCAAGCCAAAGGTCTTTTCTGAGTTGACATTAAACTTCAGACCCATTTCTTGAATTTCTGGTTGTTCTCTGCTTTCGTTGTCTTCTCTAGGATCCCACGTTTCTCGCGCATCTCTGTGTTTTCCAGTTCAGACCTCACCCGTTGTTCAACTTCTTCCGTGGCCAGCTCTTGCTGAACATTCTGTAGTGCGGTCCGTACGCTAGGTCATAATCTACTTTGAGCGCACTAGCTGACTCAGCCTCCAGGTTCCGGACAACCACGTCATCAGGCAAGACCATCACTTTTTAGTCGTGAATGTGCCTTGTATTACTTCTTTCTTTCTTGACTGAGCTTCGTTCATTAGGCATGCTGGACTAGACTTGACTCGTGAAAACACCTCTTCATGGCAGGCATGGGCGTGTAAATACTTATGCCGTCTACGTTCATCAGAGCCGGGTATGGGCCATAGACTTCTATATAATGTCCAACTACTCTCATCAGTCTCGGCCCATCTGTTGTGAATAACCATCTCACGGCCCTGGAATCCAACTTGGGTGCTTTTTCTTTCAAGTAGTCTGCATAGATTTCTAGTTGTACCAGCATAATCTCAGACTGTTCAGTCAAATTTTTCACTACCTGATGACCTGCGACCGATAATATTGACTTTATTTTTGTCCCCTCTGTTGTCAATTCAAAAGTCTTTTCTTAGATGACATTCAACTTCAGAACCCGTTTCTTGGATTTCTGGTTGTCCTTTGCTTTCGCTGTCTTCTCTAGGATCTCAAGTTTCTCGCGCAGCTCTGTGTTTTCCAGTTCAGACCTCACCCATTGTTCAACTTCTTTCGTGGCCAGCTCTTGCTGAACATTCTGTAGCGCGGTCCGGGCCAGTAGGTCATAATCTACTTTGAGCGCGCTAGCTGACTCACCTCTAGCTTCGAGGCAACCGCGTCATCAGGCAAGATCTTCACTTTTTAGTCGTGAATGGGCCTTGTATTACTTCTTTCTTCCGCGACTAAGTTTCGTTCATTACGCATGCTCGACTAGCCTTGACTCCTGAAAACACCTCTTCATGGCAGGGATGTTTCTTGACCCCTACTGCATCCCAGAACTGAGTCCAGTCCGATTTGAAATGACCTTCCAGATTGCAGAAGAAGCAACTCGGTCCATACTTCAATATGAGGCCTCTCACATATTCTTCGTGGTCCTCGTCGGTTGCGTCAACATCGTCAAGAAAGTAACCAATCGCTTTCATGTTTTGCTTGTAAGTGGAACAGGCTGAAATGTGATGGTCCATTAAATCATAATTAGACATGACCTCGTTTTGTCCATGTCGTTACGAGGTTTTTATCAATCAGAACTTGTGCCGGTGTCCATTCCGCTGTAGTTGCCGTAGTTGATGTAGCGGTTTTGAGCCCTTGGTTTTATGAGCTGATAGTCACGTGATTTCATGCGCAAATCTTCGGTTGTCGGCAAGAAGTCCGTTGACAAGGTAAAGTGTGCGGCCAGTATGGTTTTCAATTCATCACTCTTTACTCCATCCATGAATTTCGTGGCTATGGCCAAATTCCGTTCGGAGATCCTTTCATCGGGGTTACTTCTCCTACTGAGCACTTCGAGGTCATCCGAAAATTTGTCGATGAACTCATCTTCTCTTTGACGCCTCTTTTCAAACGACTCCATAGCCTGATGTCCCTTTACATGCAAGCCGAAACAATTCAGCAAGCTGTCGATAATTTTGCGTGAACTGTATTGTTCATTCAATGTTTTCGACATGACACAGCCTAGGGCCGTGCCCTCTAAATTACTTGTCAGTTCTCTACTCTCGTGTGTCTTGGAGATATTCTCTTCCTCAAAATGCTAATATACAGTGCTAACCAGGTATCAATACAGTCATCAGACTCGTGCTTGTACGACTTCGGTTTCTTGAGTGTTCTTCGTGGCCCCTCTCCTCTCTCAGTAGACGTCGAGAGTTTAGTAATAAACGTCTCAAGAGACCGTTTAATAGCTCAAACATTGAATCGTTTATCGTAGTGTCATGCAAGACGCTGGTCAAATCTGGTGCTGATCTGACATGCGGTCCTGTGGGCAAACGTGCCCCCGATGAGAAATCCTCTTCTGGCGTGATTGAATTCATCCAACGTGCGCTCGATTCGGCTGCCCTTGATCTCTCCCTTTGGTTAGGCTCAAAGCTCTTTCTTGATCTCGGTTGGGCCCCCACATGACTGTGAATTCCGGATCCGTCAGTCGCCTGACGCGAATCCTTCTTTTGACCGGAACGACTCTCTCCGTTACTACCGATCAAGATTTCATCAAGCTTCCGCATCATAAGGTCAACCTTGGCATCTAATCTCTTCTCCAAGATAGTTCGCGCTTGATGTTGCTGAGTTTCTTACCCTTTCCTCAATTGCTGCATAGGCTAGATCTTACCAGCATACCCTTTGTTAATCTCTCGGTAGTAATTAGCGAATTCGTGGAATCTCATCAATTGCGTGTCGGTCGTCGGTGCCTTCCATGTCATTACTGCTTTAACTGCTTTAGAATCTGGCTGACTCCGTGTTTATCTACAAGACAACCCAGATACTTGATCGAGTCTCTCAGGATTTCGCACATGGAGAGTTTACATTTCAGGCCGGCCTGTTTCATGCAAGTAAAGACTTTGTCCAGTCTCTCTATGTGGTCCTCCAGGATTGGTTTTGCAATCACCACGTCGTCAATTTAACCAAATATGAGGTTCCCATAATTATAGTCACATTCTTGAGCGCCTGGGTCATCAATCGTTGAATTGTAGCCGTCGCATTGCTTAGTGCAAATGGTATCCTTTTCCACTGGAACAGCCCCAGCTCACACGCTAAAACCATTTCTTTCAATCCTGTTTACTGAGGGGCACTTGCCACAACGCAGAGTCAATAACTTTTGCGTCTCCCAATTTTGCGTCTCCCAAAACTCTTCGCGAGCCCAAGTCCGACGTCGTGAAGAAGTTTGAGGCTCTCATCGATGCGTGGGATCGGGTGTGCGCCCCTTATCGTTACCGCGTTCAAATAAAGGAAATCACAACAAATCTAAATTGCCCCACATTCTTCCTAGCCATGACTACGTCACAAACCCACGGTGACTTCGACGGTTCAATCATGTCGTATTCCTTTAACATCTCAGTTTCTTTCCTGCAGGCTTCCGATTTATAAGGGTTCATTTTCCCAGCTCACTCCCTGTGAGGTACCGAACCCTCTTCTACCTCTATTCCATCTTCTACAAAATTGCAGCAACCTAGGTCGGCTTTATGTTTCGAAAAAACGTCTGCGTTCCGACTCAACACTGCTCCCAGAGATTCCAGTTCCTCATCCGACATCTCGCCTTTCAGGTGTTCTATCGCAGTTAGGTGTTCCATCTCAGGTTGATTTGCTGCTAATTCTGTCTCTATCGTTCTCTCAGGCAAATTCGAGCAACTATACAGCCCATCGTCTGTCTACGACTTCATGGAAAACACTTCTGAAAAACACTTCATTTCATTGTTTTTTTTTAATATACAATCTTTGTTGACATGTAATGGACATTCCCTCACTTTAAACTTCTTTAAGTTCTTCAAACTATGATAGTCTGTGTTTAGAGGCAATAGCGAGTCTGTGTGAGAGTGTTGTATTGTCACCGTTGTTGCCTGTGTATTCAACAACACACTCACAGACAGTCCGTTCTGAGTGATAGAGAAGCTTCTTTCTAAAACAGCTGAGACCTTACTGTTTGGTTTGGCGACCAGACACACTTGTCTGTTGTTACTAAGTTCATGCAAAATCCTGATCCTAAAAGTCGCAACTACAGCTTGATTTGGTTTTAACCTAACCTTCCGATATAGGAAAAATCGCATCTTTGCTTGGTTAATCAGGATGTATTTAACGGGATTCTTTTTACACTTCCTCTCTGGGTCCTTGATCCGTATCAACCCGTCGCTGAGGTCGATTGTTAAGTCGAATTCATGCACGAAGTCTCGTCCTAGGATGAACTGATCGGATTCGTCCAGGTTTTCGACAACCAGAAAACTCTTCCAGATATGCGTTCCTCCTGGATGCAGCGAGATGATGGGAGTTCTCCCAGCCACATAGATTGCGCCCTGAATAGCCGCTGTCACTCTGGTTTTAATCGGTATCAGATCCGACCCATCGAAGCCCATGTCAGTCCAGCTGCTTATGGGTATGACACTGACCACCGCTACGGTGTCGAGAAGTCCTTTCACGGAGAGTTGTCTGCCCTGCACATCCAATACGTGTGCTGCCAGATCGTATTCACAGCCTATGTTGACCGCATCCTGATCAAGCATGACATTTTGTCCAATCCTCAACATTAAGTTCTTCTCGGCCGATGTATATTCGGCCTACTTGGTCCCTTGAATTGGTCAAGTGAGCTGTCGTTTGATAAGTTGTGTCGTCCAAGTTCGTCAGATTCGGGTATGGGCCTTAGACTTCTATATAATGTGCAACTACTCTCATCAGTCTCGGTCCATCTGTTGTGAGTAATCATCTCACGGCCCTAGAATCCAAGTTGGGTTCTTTTTCTCTCAAGTAGTCTGCATAGATGTCCAGGTAAACCAGCATAATCCCAGACTGTTCAGTCAAGTTCTTCACAAGCTGATGACTGGCGACCGATAAAACTGACATTATTTTCCCCCTCTCTTGTCATTTAAAAGTTCTTCCCTGAGATGTCTTCTCTAGCATGTCAAGTTTTTTGTGCAATTCTGTGTTTTCCAGATCAGACCTCACCCATTGTTCAAATTCTTTCGTGGCCAACTTTTGCTGAACATTCTGTAATGCAGTCCGAGCCACTAGGCCATAATCTACTTGGACCGCATTAACTGACTCGGCCTCCAGTTTCGATGCAATCGCGTCATCAGGCAAGGTCTTCCTTTTTTTAGTCGTGAATGTGCCTTGTGTCACTTCTTTCTTCCACGACTCAGCTTCGTTCATTAGGCGTTCTCGACTAGCCTTGACTCCTAAAAGCAACTCTTCATGGTGGCGATGCTTCGCGTCCACCACTGCATCCCAGAACTGAGTGCAGTCTGATTTGAATTGTCCTTCCAGATTGTAAAAGAAGCAACTCGACCCAAACTTTGTTATGAACCATCTCACGTATTCTTTATGATCCTCGCCGGTTGCGACAATAACGTCAAGAAAGTAACCAATCGCTTTCATGTTTTGTTTTCAATTAGAACAGGCTGAACCTTGACGGTCTAGCGAACCACATTCAGCGCATGATTTCCTTTTGTCCAAGTCGTCACGCGGTTTGTACCAACCAGAACTTGTGCCAGTGTTTATTCCGCTGTAGTTGCCGTAGTTGTTGTAGCGGTTTTGAGCCCTTAGCTTTATGAGCTGAAACTCACGTGATTTCATGCGCAAATCATTCGGTGTCGGCACGAAGTCCGCTGACACGGTTAAGTATGTGGCCAGTATGGTTTTCAGTTAATCCTTCTTTACTCCATCCATGAACTTCGAGGCTCTGGCCAAATTCCGTTCCGAGATCTTCTCGTCAAAATTACTTCTCCTTCTGAGCATTTGCAGGACATCCGAAAACTTGTCGATGGACTCATCATCTCTTTGATCCCCCGAACCATGGCCTGATTCCTCTGTACACCTGACCCGAAACGATTCAGCAAGCTGTCGAAGGTTTTGCGAGCACTGTCTCGTTCATTTATTGTTTTCGACATCACACAGCTCAAGGCCGTGCCTTCTAAGACTTTCTTCAGTGAGCTATATTCCTGTTTCTTGGAGAGAACCTCTTCCTCAAAATGCAACTTCATCACCTCTAACCAGGTATCAATACAGTCATCAGACTCGTGCTTGTACGACTTCGGTTTCTTGAGTGTTCTTCGTGGCCCCTCTCCTCTCTCAGTAGACTTCGAGAGTTTAGTAATAAACGTCTCAAGAGACCGTTTAATAGCTCAAACATTGAATCGTTTATCGTAGTGTCATGCAAGACGGTGGTCAAATCTGGCGTTGATCTGACGTGCCCCCGATGAGAAAGCCTCTTCTGGCGTGATTGAATTCATCCAACGTGCGCTCGATTCGGCTACCCTTGATCTCTCCCTTTGCTTAGGCTCAAAGCTCTTTTTTGATCTCGGTTGGGCCCCCACATGACTGTGGGTTCCGGATCCGTCAGTCGCCTGACGCGAATCCTTCCAGATATGCGTTCCTCCTGGATGCAGCGAGATGATGGGAGTTCTCCCAGCCACATAGATTGCGCCCTGATTAGCCGCTGTCATTCTGGTTTTAATCGATATCAGATCCGACCCATCGAAGCCCATGTCAGTCCAGCTGCTTATGGGTATGACACTGACCACCGCTACGGTGTCGAGCAGTCCTTTCACGGAGAGTTGTCTGCCCTGCACATCCAATACGTGTGCTGCCAGATCGGATTCACAGCCTATGTTGACCGCATCCTGATCAAGCATGACATTTTGTCCAATCCTGAACATTAAGTTCTTCTCGGCCGATGTATATTCGGCCTTCTTGGTCCCTTGAATTGGTCAAGTGAGCTGTCGTTTAATTATTTGTGTCGTCTAAGTTCGTCAGATTCGGGTATGGGCCTTAGATTTCTATATAATGTGCAACTACTCTCATCAGTCTCGGTCCATCTGTTGTGAGTAATCATCTCACGGCCCTAGAATCCAAGTTGGGTTCTTTTTCTCTCAAGTAGTCTGCATAGATGTCCAGGTAAACCAGCATAATCCCAGACGGTTCAGTCAAGTTCTTCATAAGCTGATGACCTGCGACCGATAAAATTGACATTATTTTTCCCCTCTCTTGTCATTTCAAAGTTCTTCCCTGAGATGTCTTCTCCAGCGTGTCAAGTTTTTTGTGCAATTCTGTGTTTTCCAGATCAGACCTCACCCATTGTTCAAATTCTTTCGTGGCCAACTTTTGCTGAACATTCTGTAATGCAGTCCGAGCCACTAGGCCATAATCTACTTGGACCGCATTAACTGACTCGGCCTCCAGTCTCGATGCAATCGCGTCATCAGGCAAGGTCTTCCTTTTTTTAGTCGTGAATGTGCCTTGTGTCACTTCTTTCTTCCGCGACTCAGCTTCGTTCATTAGGCGTTCTCGACTAGTCTTGACTCCTAAAAGCAACTCTTCATGGCGGCGATGCTTTGCGTCCACCACTGCATCCCAGAACTGAGTGCAGTCTGATTTGAATTGTCCTTCCAGATTGTAAAAGAAGCAACTCGACCCAAACTTTGTTATGAACCATCTCACGTATTCTTTATGATCCTCGCCGGTTGCGACAATAACGTCAAGAAAGTAACCAATCGCTTTCATGTTTTGTTTTCAAGTAGAACAGGCTGAACCTTGACGGTCTAGCGAACCATATTTAGCTCATGACTTCCTTTTGTCCAAGTCGTCACGCGGTTTGTACCAACCAGAACTTGTGCCGGTGTTTATTCCGGTGTAGTTGCCGTAGTTGTTGTAGCGGTTTTGAGCCCTTAACTTTATGAGCTGAAACTCATGCGCATCATTCGGTGTCGGCACGAAGTCCGCTGACACGGTTAAGTGTGTGGCCAGCATGGTTTTCAGTTAATCCTTCTTTACTCCATCCATGAACTTCGAGGCTCTGGCCAAATTCCGTTCCGAGATCTTCTCGTCGAAATTACTTCTCCTTCTGAGCATTTGCAGGACATCCGAAAACTTGTCGATGGACTCATCATCTCTTTGACCCCTCTTTTCAAACTTCACCATGGCCTGATGCCTCTGTACACCTGAGCCGAAACGATTCAGCAAGCTGTCGAAGGTTTTGCGAGCAGTGTCTCGTTCATTTATTGTTTTCGACATCACAAAGCTCAAGGCCGCGCCCTCTAAGATTTTCTTCAGTGAGCTATATTCCTGTTTCTTGGAGAGAACCTCTTCCTCAAAATGCAACTTCAACACCTCTAACCAGGTATCAATACAGTCATCAGACTCGTGCTTTTACGACTTCGGTTTCTTGAGTGTTCTTCGTGACCCCTCTCCTCTCTCAGTAGACCTCGAGAGTTTAGTAATAAACGTCTCAAGAGAACCGTTTAATAGCTCAAACACTGAATCGTTTATCGTAGTGTCATGCAAGATGATGGTCAAATCTGGTACTGATCTGACATGCGGTCCTGTGGGCAAACGTGCCCCCGATGAGAAATCCTCTTCTGGCGTGATTGAATTAATCCAACGTGCGCTCGATTCGGCTGCCCTTGATCTCTTTCTTTGGTTAGGCTCAAAGCTCTTTCTTGATCTCGTTTGGGCCCCCACATGACTGTGGGTTCCGGATCCGACAGTCGTCTGACGTGGATCATTCTTTTGACCGGAACGATTATCTCGGCTACTGCCGCTCAAGCTTTCTTCAAGCTTTCCAATTATAAGGTCAGCCTTGCCATCTAATCTCTTGTACAAGCTAGTCATCGTTTGAGCATAGTTGTTGTCATGGTTTATCAATAATCGCTCGATCTTTCTTGTCATCCTACTGTCTCTTTTTTCTGACTCCATGGTTGCTAGAGCCAAGTTCTCCCCAAGGCACTGATTGTTATTTCGAATCAACTGGGCCTGACCGCTTCTGGCTTGTGATTTTGCGTCTGCCAGCTCGTCTCTTAACATTTCATGGACCTGTTGAGCCCTTTCTTTTACTCGGTCGACACTTTTCGTCATATCCTGTCGCAGTAATTCAAGGCCAGTCATTACGATGGCAAACTTGCCACTCACATCTCTGGCCGTTCCCAACACTGGGTTAACCCTTAGAGATGATGATGTTCTGAGCATTTGCAGGACATCCGAAAACTTGTCGATGGACTCATCATCTCTTTGACCCCTCTTTTCAAACTTGACCATGGCCTGATGCCTCTGTACACCTGAGCCGAAACGATTCAGCAAGCTGTCGAAGGTTTTGCGAGCAGTGTCTCGTTCATTTATTGTTTTCGACATCACAAAGCTCAAGGCCGCGCCCTCTAAGATTTTCTTCAGTGAGCTATATTCCTGTTTCTTGGAGAGAACCTCTTCCTCAAAATGCAACTTCAACACCTCTAACCAGGTATCAATACAGTCATCAGACTCGTGCTTTTACGACTTCGGTTTCTTGAGTGTTCTTCGTGACCCCTCTCCTCTCTCAGTAGACCTCGAGAGTTTAGTAATAAACGTCTCAAGAGAACCGTTTAATAGCTCAAACACTGAATCGTTTATCGTAGTGTCATGCAAGATGATGGTCAAATCTGGTACTGATCTGACATGCGGTCCTGTGGGCAAACGTGCCCCCGATGAGAAATCCTCTTCTGGCGTGATTGAATTAATCCAACGTGCGCTCGATTCGGCTGCCCTTGATCTCTTTCTTTGGTTAGGCTCAAAGCTCTTTCTTGATCTCGTTTGGGCCCCCACATGACTGTGGGTTCCGGATCCGACAGTCGTCTGACGTGGATCATTCTTTTGACCGGAACGATTATCTCGGCTACTGCCGCTCAAGCTTTCTTCAAGCTTTCCAATTATAAGGTCAGCCTTGCCATCTAATCTCTTGTACAAGCTAGTCATCGTTTGAGCATAGTTGTTGTCATGGTTTATCAATAATCGCTCGATCTTTCTTGTCATCCTACTGTCTCTTTTTTCTGACTCCATGGTTGCTAGAGCCAAGTTCTCCCCAAGGCACTGATTGTTATTTCGAATCAACTGGGCCTGACCGCTTCTGGCTTGTGATTTTGCGTCTGCCAGCTCGTCTCTTAACATTTCATGGACCTGTTGAGCCCTTTCTTTTACTCGGTCGACACTTTTCGTCATATCCTGTCGCAGTAATTCAAGGCCAGTCATTACGATGGCAAACTTGCCACTCACATCTCTGGCCGTTCCCAACACTGGGTTAACCCTTAGAGATGATGATGTTCTGAGCATTTGCAGGACATCCGAAAACTTGTCGATGGACTCATCATCTCTTTGACCCCTCTTTTCAAACTTGACCATGGCCTGATGCCTCTGTACACCTGAGCCGAAACGATTCAGCAAGCTGTCGAAGGTTTTGCGAGCAGTGTCTCGTTCATTTATTGTTTTCGACATCACAAAGCTCAAGGCCGCGCCCTCTAAGATTTTCTTCAGTGAGCTATATTCCTGTTTCTTGGAGAGAACCTCTTCCTCAAAATGCAACTTCAACACCTCTAACCAGGTATCAATACAGTCATCAGACTCGTGCTTTTACGACTTCGGTTTCTTGAGTGTTCTTCGTGACCCCTCTCCTCTCTCAGTAGACCTCGAGAGTTTAGTAATAAACGTCTCAAGAGAACCGTTTAATAGCTCAAACACTGAATCGTTTATCGTAGTGTCATGCAAGATGATGGTCAAATCTGGTACTGATCTGACATGCGGTCCTGTGGGCAAACGTGCCCCCGATGAGAAATCCTCTTCTGGCGTGATTGAATTAATCCAACGTGCGCTCGATTCGGCTGCCCTTGATCTCTTTCTTTGGTTAGGCTCAAAGCTCTTTCTTGATCTCGTTTGGGCCCCCACATGACTGTGGGTTCCGGATCCGACAGTCGTCTGACGTGGATCATTCTTTTGACCGGAACGATTATCTCGGCTACTGCCGCTCAAGCTTTCTTCAAGCTTTCCAATTATAAGGTCAGCCTTGCCATCTAATCTCTTGTACAAGCTAGTCATCGTTTGAGCATAGTTGTTGTCATGGTTTATCAATAATCGCTCGATCTTTCTTGTCATCCTACTGTCTCTTTTTTCTGACTCCATGGTTGCTAGAGCCAAGTTCTCCCCAAGGCACTGATTGTTATTTCGAATCAACTGGGCCTGACCGCTTCTGGCTTGTGATTTTGCGTCTGCCAGCTCGTCTCTTAACATTTCATGGACCTGTTGAGCCCTTTCTTTTACTCGGTCGACACTTTTCGTCATATCCTGTCGCAGTAATTCAAGGCCAGTCATTACGATGGCAAACTTGCCACTCACATCTCTGGCCGTTCCCAACACTGGGTTAACCCTTAGAGATGATGACGTCAGTTGAGATTGCAGCCTGGTGCTCAAGGATGCACCACAATTGTGTGTGCATATCGATATCATCAGCCTATCGATTGTCGAGGATGTTACCATCGTTATCCCATCTGAAATCGGTTTTGATGGCGAATTGGACATCGTTTCCTTACTCTTCTCCTGTCTCGGGCTAGGCTTGAAGTCCGTGTCCGAGTGCATCAGTCACACATGGTCTAAGCCAGAAGACAAACCATTAATTCGGAGCAATGTCGTGCGTTCATCGTTCAATGTCTTGAAGCTCTTTCTTGCTCTTGAACTTGGTTGCTCTTACCTCGGACTTACGCTCTGCAACATCGCAAACTTGCCATGCTTGACCAGAGAGGATTGTTCCTCTCTCCGACTATAGCTCTTGGTCTCCGTTTAGACGTCGCTTTGAAAAACAGTTCCTCTACTGCATTGGTCTCGGAACGCTCCGAGGTCCACTGGGGTTTCTCGATCCCTTTGCGTTCAAAGTCGTCGCCGGGCTCTTCCAGGTCCTCATGATGGTGGCGGTTTGGTCGAATTAGCGTTCACTCCTCTTCCTCGAAGAAATTGGTTGGTGTCACGGTCGCCGCCCCGGTCTCAGCGTTTCGCCTTTCATCACCATCTAGAATCTTCTCACTTCCTAGATTCATTCTGCTCACTGAAAAACCACTATGACCTTCACTCGTTTCTCCACAAGAGAAAACGTTGGAGATGCTCCTAATTGAAGATTGGTTACGCCGCGACTTAAGCCTCCTCGTGCCACTTTGCTCAGCCTGGTGATATTAGTCGTTTTTCCTAACTAGTCTCTCCGCTGCATGATTCGTTATAAGCGATATTGTTATATTTGAGAAAAAATGTATACATTGACGACAATGCACAAGTCCCCAAAAATTTTTATTAGAAAAGTTGCCCAAGCTATTAAACCTGCCTGTTTGTTTTCTTCAATATCTAAAGTTTTCTTTTAATCTCTTAGAGATGCTATTAGTGACTCGGCTAAAGTCAAACGCAGAGTCTGCCCAGTATTGAGTTACAACTGACTCCACTCAAATATTTAGTATAATAGTATCGCTAAAGTTCACAAGACATTATAACCAACACACAAAACAAAATTGACAAAAAAAACAACAAAAAACAATAAAATAAGGAGGGTTGTTAAAGGGCTCAACTGACTCCGAAGGGCTGCTTCTGAGGGTTCCCCAGAGATCATGAAAAGAAGTGTTTTCATGGCGATAAAGCCTCCGATCGCGGTATGACTTACTTGAAACAAGGTTGGTTGACCCTGTCAACCTACCCAGTGGGACGAAAACTAAATTTTTTAAAAATTTCTGTCGCTCGCAGGGTGCCCTAAAATTTTGACCCTCCAAACAAGCAAATTCTAAAAACAAAGTTCTTTCCTGAGATTATCAAACTAAAAATGGATGCGGTTCAGAAAATCGATCCAAAACGTCGACTTATGGTACCAGAAATTTTATAATCAGTTTGTTAGTTTTTGAGAAATCAACAAAAAAGCGTTTGCTAAATTGTCCTTTTTTGAGTACTTAAATTGATTCGATTCTCCGCAAATCTTTTTTCGCGATTCGACTTTTTTCGCAATTTTTGCTGAAACTGCTTAAAAATTCTTGAAACGCGCGCAGTAGTCCTGAGCAGCCCTGGAATAACGCAAAAAAAACCGGCCAAAGATGGTTTAGAAACAAAAACTTGGCCAAAAACTATCAAGTTTGGTCCCTCCGATTCCTTCCTTTTCCAATCTTTAAGTAATTAGTTTTATCCACTGAGCTATTCAGAGGTTCACTCAAAACATTTTCTTGCAATTGAGCTCTTTGTAAAAGCAGGGTCTTAACGGAAAAATTTTTATCGCTTTATCGCTTTTTGAAAAGTTCAAAAAATTGATTTTCAAAACTCTTTGAGGAAAATCGGAAAATTACAAAAATTTTGGTCGGAAATACTTTTTTTCGCCAACTACTACTGAGTACGGTTTCTTTAGTTAGGAGGCTTGAACTACGTATTAGTTCACTGCGCAAAAGCTTTTTGTTCTTCGAAAAAACTTGGATGTCCAAAGTTTTTGGGGTTAACGTTAGGTCGAAAATGGGTATTTTCGACAAAGTTAGGGTGTTTTTCGTGTCTGAATGGAAAAAAAATAATTAATAAAAAAAATGATAACCTGATTTTAGTCCTTAATCAAAATAATTGTACCCTCTTCTCGTAATATTGCAATCGATGGAGGGTACAAGACCCTTAAATTGGATAAACGCAATCGATGGAGGGTAAAATCGGACCTCGCCAATTTTGTCCACCACCACATAAAATTCAATGAAATAATACCCGAACGACACTAAAAATGTGTTAACGATGCCCAACAAGCGTTGCAGATGTTCTTCTTGATGACCTCTGTCGAGTTATGAACACGTCTGTCAGCTTGCCACTCTACCCTCTGTTCACTGACAAAATAATCAATAACTTGCTTAAATACTCATACAACACTAAAGGGGGGAGGGTACCTAATCAACCACCAGAACACTAGGTATTTCGATCAAAAATGATATAAATCAATCTCAAACAACAACAAATAGTTATTTTCTCCGGAAATATTATATAAATTGTCATTTTTTGTTTTTTACTGTTTTTGGCCTTTTTTGGGCTCTTTACTGTTTTTTTGTTCTTTTCTGTTTCAAGTAAATTTGCTTCTGGCTTTTCGTGGTTATACTTCATTTTTGATTGGTTTTACGCTTTCTCTTTAATTGTTTTTGGTCCTAGGGCCTTGTAATAAGCGGGCTCATGACTTCCCACATGACCCTCCGACCCCCGGAATTTTCGGTTTCAATTAAATCATAAAGCTAAATCGTACTAGGCAGAGGGTCGGTAACTTCCGCCTTAAACTATACAGATCATTAAGCGCTCTAGCTCGGGAATACGCCTGGAGTGGACGGTTCGTCGCTGAAACGTTTGCTTTTTTGGTCTTGCGTTTAAAACGCTGAAACGTCGATGGTCTTGCCTTTAAAAGGCCCACCCAGGAGCGCCATAAAAGCTGATATTGATCATTCGCCCAAATATTACACATTGACGGAGCGTAAAAAAGCTCTTTTAGACGACTGGCAGTCGTCAGTTACTTCAAGGTTTTTCGTTTTTCACCATCTAGACCTAGCCAGTTAGTGGTCTGGTCTGTTTAGGGCAAACTAAAAAATTACCATTTATAGGCCATCATTCAAACGACTTTTGATCAGCTTTTGTTACATGCAAAGATAACCACAAAGCTGGGTCTCGGATCACCAGACTACGTGATTACCATTGAAAACACGGCTCAGAAACCATTATTTACTATGTATTTAGTGACAATTATATACTAAATCCATTGGGGTAGATTGAATGTTACTGTCTCTCTAGCTACTCATGCTCTGAAATAAAATGTAAGAACGGAGTTAATTCAACTATTAACTATTCAGGGCATCACAGCTGCTAAAATTTAAGTTTGAGTTCGACAGAGCCTCTGATAGTGTCTGGGCACTGGGTCTGCAATTCCGTTTTCCCTCAGAGATAATTTCGTGGTACGGGAGGGTGCTATCCCACTGAAGCCTTCTTTCTTTCTACCTGCTTCTGCTAAGCGTCTTATCGTGTCTGATCGTCAAGATAAGAGGCTTCATTATTTATCTACTTTCCTCACGACTGTCTTTTGTCTGTTTAGTTTTTTTGTGTTTTTCTGGTCAAAATGGACAAGCTTGATGGTAGTGTGAGAATTGTTGAAACCATCATGGTTCATAAGCCCAAATGCTGATTCGTTATTGCCAGAGACGCAAAACTTGCCGAGATAATTAACTGCAGGTTGCAATTTTCGCGACCTCAACGTCTTCTACAAGTTGACAACCACAGACTCTAGGAGAAACCGAGAGAACAGTGTAGTATTGCCTGGCTGGGGCCCACAAAACCTGATCAAACCTAGTAGCTGTCTGGTGAAAGTCTGGTGACTAGAAGATCATATGTGTGGAGGTCTTGTTTGCGTGAAAACACTTGCGGAACAGCATAAGCAACTAACGATACTGTTCGGAAAAATAGCGATGAAAGCGCAAAAAAACGGAAAGAGAACTAATGGCAGATTGTCATGGTGAGGAATTGAAGTGAATCTATTTACTGTCCTAAGATTCTACAGCATTTTTCGATCTATAGAGTTCATAGTGAAACTAGAACAAAAAATGAGATGATCACAGCCATCAGTGTAGAAGTGTTTCCGGGAGTATTACAAACTGAACAGAAGCATATCGGAAAATGGAGAGAAGCAATAGAGGTGGAGACGAATATCAGGCAGAGTGAAACATATCGAAGAACGTCTGTAGCTAGATACCTAGTAGGCTCGATAATAGCTCCGATGTGAGCCGACAAGCAGTTCAATCGTAGCAAGGGATGTAAAAAGCTCAAGGACGATAGTAGACCAAGCTTTCTCAGTGCCAAAAAGGGTAGGAATTGCAAGATTGACCCAGTTTTTTCACAAAACACTCAGTAAATTGTTTGGCGCAGTTCTAGGAAGAACCAATGACGAGTTAGAACCGATACTAGGAAAAAATTTCATGAGAAATTTTAGTGGGAGCTTTAGCGATTTTGAAAGACACTAGCAGAAAATAACAAGGGATTAAATCAACGGATGACAATACAGTAGATAATAGTGATGAAATATACGGAGTGATGATGAAAGTAGAACCACTACTGGAAGCGTCGAGAAAACGAAATTGGAGTAGCCATGCCCTTGTTTGCTACAAACGTGCTAGTGTCCTGGGCGAAATAATCTGGTGTTGATATGGGACTCTGGAAAACTGCCCGCCATGGGTTTACAAGACTCATCAAAGCTCCACACAATAGTGATTTTTGGAGTTATTATGGCGAATAGATGGCTGGAAGCTCATGATAAGGAGAACGGTCCACAGGAAGCACCGACTATAGACCTTTTTAATAAAATGTGCACAATCTTGAACTTTTGATAGAAGTTAAGAATATGTGGGAAAGAAAACGTCTGATGCCATGGTTTAGTGCCAACATGTCTGCTTGGTTGTACAAGTATGCCAAGAAGCATTTGTCGAAGCACATCAGAGTGTATAGTTCGTATCTGTTGGACATAGTGTCAGAAGCATTCAAACGATTGCAGTATCTACCACAGTGAAGAGAACATGAAAACGAATGATTATGAAGGGGGAGAAAGAGAAGAAATATTGAAGGGAGATCTGGAACAAAATGTGAGGTTGTACTTGTTCTGATTTCAAAAAGAAACAGAAACATGAATTATTTTATTGCGTTCACAAAATGTGACGCCGCCGCCACCACAAAAGAAATATGTTTTTATTCCCTTGCAAAAGGAAGGGAAATGATATTGGAATAATTCGTATAACGTTTTAAGCATTGAGAATTGAAACGACTATTCTTATTCAATGCGAATAATAACGATTCCTCTCGTAAAGTACGAGCATACAAAACTTTCTTCTGGTAAAATACGAATGTACCAATAGAGAATACGAAGTTGAGAAGTAACTTCTCATTTGATACAAAAAGTGGTACGATTTCCCATCTGAGTATAATTAGAAGCTCAAAACTACGGGAATTCATTCCCAACAATTTCTCTTCTAACAACACAACCTCCCTCTCTAATATCCCAACAATATCTCTTCTAACACCAACACCACTCTCTTCAACCAGCCCAACTTTTCTCTAAAATAATGTACAATCTCAGAAAAAATATCTCTAATCTCACCGTAAAAATTATATGTTGAGTCAAAAGGCAACTTGCTGTAAATTCATACTAACTTCTTTTCTAATAAAATATTTCTCAGCGAAATTTAGGTTTACTTTCTAAGATAGAAAGTAGAAAGGACCCTTTATTCCTAGCAAGCGTTTTGTCCCGCGCACATAGTCTTGCTAGATCAAAATAACCTCCACAACAATTTCTGCAGAAATAGGGAAACTAAAGATCCTCTAGCTTGTGGCGAAAAAGTATAGAAGAGCAGAAGTGTTAGAGGACTTCCTCCAACAGCGTCAGAATGGCCATCGATATGTTGCAAGACACTGAAACTGAGAGGGCGGTTTCGATATCACAGGAGGAAGAGATGGAGCAGTGACAATAAGCCGAACGACAAGATGCAAAAAAGAGAATTTTAGAAGAATTTAGAAGTTCTAGAACTTCTAAACGACAAAAATTTCAAGAAAGAAATTAACAAAGGAGTAACAAAGAAGAAGCAATTGATACTCAGAATTTATTTATGTGAGAAAAACTCAAAAGAGAAACCAAGCAACTAAGCTGGAAATTGAAACTGGATGAAAGAGAAAGGTTTAGTTGTTTTGAGTCCAAAATTTGTTGCAATTATAAATTTGCCTTGTGATCTTAGTTACTGTTTTTGAAGAAACTTACTATTTATCTATAAAATTTTGAGTGGAAAGTGAATTCAAATTTTTCCCACCTGCATGGTTGTTTTCAAACAAATGGGAAAACTGTTCACTTTGAAAACTGGCGGTTCGAAAGACTTGGGTGATCTCTTGAAGAGGAAGATATTTCATTGTTCGTTCTAACCACCGAGTTTCTTAATTTAAAAAATCAGTACCAATAACAACTAAATTTCCGAGGGGGGGGGGGAGAAAAGAAGAATGATTTTAAATTGCTGGTTGGCAGGACTGTTCTGCGTCCCAACACTTTTTAAACCTTAATAGAACAATTTTTAAAATGAAGATATTGACACAAAAAGTCAGAAAAGATATTTAACGTAGATCATATCCTTTTGGTATAGATTAATGAAAAAGCGAGAAAGCTAGAGCAATGTAGTATGATGTCTTTTGTAGCACGTGGTGAGCCGATGTGATTCGACTAAAAAAAAATTTCATGCATTTTCTGAAGTCTGCTCGAGGACACCTTTTCTTTTTGACGGTTTACTCGAAGGTCAAAGAGGACATTGACCGAGATGTCCGGGGAGTAGGTAACAATCGACCAGAATGGCCTAAGACTCATTTCAGAAAGAAATGAGTTTTTTTTTCATTACAATTCAGAAGGAGGATTTCATGTTTTAATTATCGAATAGAACTACTTCGGAGGGTTTAATGTGGAGTGCCGAGAGCCAAAATTGCAACACTTCTCAGTGTTGAAGAGAGAGCTTATTCGGTGAAGATCACGAATCCCAAATGCTGAAAACTGATTTAAAACAAATTTAGCTTCCTGGTATTTCCTGAATTGAATTAAGTTCATTTTCAGGAAACAATAGTCATATGATAATAAATAGTAGCCCTGTTTTTGGGAGTGACCTCGTGGTCTGGGGATACTAAGACCCGGTCATGGGCTCACTTTTTTTGCATACAACTAATTTTCTTTTGAGCGGTCTGGCCGAAAGCCTTAAAAAGGAATGGCTTTGTCGATTCGATGAAAATGGACCATTCATTGGACTGGCTTTGTTTTGATTGAAAGCATGGGAAGCTCTGTTTAGAAGCTAGACAGTCGTTTTAGAATCAAGCTTTTTTCCGTCGGTATATTTTTCCGGGCGAACGTATATACTTCCGGGCATTTTTTGTATGCTTTTTTAAAATGATTTTAATTTGGGATGATGACAGGCACATTACCGTTATACATTTAGCGGTTATTCAAAAACAACAGATATGATTTGAATATTTAAGACAATAAGATAAGTTGGGTTCAACTGTACAATTTGCTGGCAGAATATATACTTTTTTCGCCTTCATTTCAAATGGGTGTCACTTCTGCTTTTTGGTAAATTTATTGTTGGCTATCCAGTTGGTTTCATTATTGAACAGTATCTAAGACAGTCTGATATGAGGCGGTCTAAATATTTTACTAGACTTCCAAAGCTGTCCTTTAAAGCCAGTTCAAACGCGTTTCGTAAAATATTAGGTACATTCAGCTGCCTTCCGAGAAAATCAAGTTGGTGAAAATTACTAACTAAGTCGGTGATTCGAAAGAAAAGATGTGAGATGTGTTTAAGTTAACATTTCGTGACCATCGGCTTTGTTGGAAAAATATTTTGTTTAACACATTTAACATCTAACCACTTGTGTCTTCTTGCCAATGAGAGTTCTTTATCATTGTATATTTCTTCGCATGAGTCATCGAACACTAGCAGAAAGTTTTCAATTATTCTCAAATGATGAAATCAATCAAACTTTACAAACGCTTTTTGAAATTTGAGACCAATTAATTTTTCCTGAATTGTAAGTTTTATATCTTTGTCAAAAATATCGCTCGGTCAAATCTGGGTTGAAAGATTTTTTCTATCAATAGTATGAAAATCAACTCCAGGTTTTTTTTTCAGATTCCGAAGCTCCTGTGACTGCCATAAACTGCCTCTTGTCGAAGTATCAATAGTTTTATTCGTATCTTTAGATTAAGTAGCACAAACTCAACCAAACAAGACAATTTGAAAACCAAACTGACGTTTATTTACAGCTTAGTTGTCTCCAAGAAAGTACATGGACACACCAAACAAACTTATTAAAATTATATTCATTTGAGACATACAAACCAACTCTAATCTAGACAGTACATTAAATTGAAAGATTTTTGTTCGGTGCTACCTTTTGTTTGGTACAAAATACAAAACCTGCAACTATATTCGCATCAGATTCATCAACTGCTTTTTCAGGATTTTTCAGATTTTTGATTTGGTTTCACTCTCTCTCTCTCTCTCTCTCTCTCTCTCTTTCTCTTTCTAGCTCCGACTTTTTATCTACAGCAGCTGTTTCTTGAGAAGATAGAAAAATAAAATGTTGATGTCATAAAAATGAAATGTTTTTCCCGCTGATGAACAAAAAAAAATCTCGCATCGAGTATAACCATTAACTTTTTTTCATTAACAACGTCACCCATTTCAACTACATAACTGGCTGTGGTATTTTCATTTTTTGCATCGAATACAAATTCTGAACTTCTTCACATAGGTCATCGCTGTTTTCCGTGATGACATCTGGGCACTAATACTAGCCTGGGAAGATTAACTTCACGTTGGCTGGCCAATATTTTAAATCTACGTCTTCTATGTCACTCTCGGAGTCATACAAGCACTAAACCTTAAATTTGGAAACATGAGCGTCTCCAATTTTGCTTGTCTCTCGTTACTACTCTTTTTTCAGCTAATCCTAAAAGACCTTGCGTTGTTTCAGGGCGCAGTAGTTCCTAGAATTGTAATGATGTGAATGTTTTTTGCAAAATGAAAGTTTTTGTGAAAAATAAATTTTCAATTCTCGGCCAGCCCAATTCATCAAAACTCTCAAATTTTTAATATAGGTTTTTGCAAAAAGTTCAGTCTTCTCTTTCCCTTTGGCGTTAATAATTCGCAAAATAGAAAATAGAGTAATCTGACTGTAGTTAATTCCGGGCAAATATTTTGTCAACCAGTGAAAGGCTTTTTGTTCAGGTTTTAGAAATTACTTGAAAAAAACTTAAAAACTTAGTTAAAAGCTTTATAGAGTCGCAATAGTCAGAAATTGTAATGAGTAAATCTTTAACTACAAAATAATTTTTAAATTAAAAGCCTTCCAAAATTTAGCACGGATGATCGTTCACTCAACGCTTTAAAAATGATGGAGTTCTTTTCTCATTATGTTGACAAATAAACAGGATGTTAAACCACTCAAATGGCAAGTCAGGCTGTTTTTACACTTCCAAGGCATGATTTAACACTAGGTGAGAACAATTTTATAAACTTCGTGAACCACTCCTGCGGCGTCATCTAAAATTGCATGCAGTCGTAATTTTCTTAAAATGAAGAATCGTCTATGCCAATAAGACATCTAGATGGATAAGTTCGAGTTCATAATTTGAATTATTCGTCTTTGAAAAAAAAACTAAACACTTGCAGCTAGAAAAGAGATTCGACAATCAGTATTTTCCGGATAGGTCTTTGTTAGGAGTCAAATTTATTTTATCTAGTTTTTGTAAAGATGCCAGTCGAAGTAAAGTTAACCATGTAGATACCACTTGCTGATGTTTCCATCTCGACGATATATATTCAATAAAAAACCAGAAGATTTTGATGTTCTGAAAACTTGGTGAAACAAAGTCTGATTTTTTGCCCCACTCATTTTCCAATCAATGTATTGCCGAAGTAGAACGACAAAGAAATATATTATCATGAATAGCAATAGTCAAATCAGTCGCTTTATGACATTTCTGTTTTGCATAAAAACATCACGTTAATTGTAAAAGCTCATTCAAAGAAAAAAATCGACGCAAAATTGACCATGTTCTTTGATTGCAATTTCTTCCCAACTCCTAATTGAAATTTAAATGTCAATTCTGATTATGTTTGTTTTTTGATCAGACACCAGTAGAAAAAACGTTGAACGATAAATTCTCACTTTTAATATCGTCAATGTGCCAAGTTCTCATGAAACTCAATTTGCCCAATTCGTTCTTCTAATTTTTGTTTTTGATTTTGAGTTGGTCGGTTTTTTCGACAACCCATGAGTATCGGCAACCCCTGAAACTAAATCTAACTTTTTTTTAAAAAAAGTTCAGATTTTTTTTATAAATGTAATTTAACGTTTTGTTTCAGTCTGAATTTTCCTGTTGAGCATTTAGAATCTGTGGAGTTGGTAGGAAGGATTTCGTGTGGTGTGAGGACACATTTGATTATGGCCCGGTCTAAGCTGGACATCAAACTCCTTCTGAAGCATCGGTTGTGAAGGATGTAACGCTTGCGGGTTTGCTTGGCGGGACTGGTGAAAATTTGAAAATACAGAGCGAGTTGTGATGACTCGATGACGAAGTGAGGCGTGTACTTTCTTTCGATGGCGGGATTAGTGAACGCTGTGTCCAGCTGCTGGAGCTCTTTGAGCGCATGATTGCAGGTGTGATCAGATACATGCGCTCCAATTCTTCCTTTCCAACAACTTTGCACATATTATTTTTTCACCTTCTCTTCTTTCCGTGTCTTTATTACATTTCGATTACATCATTCCTTTTAGATTTGAGTTTTTTTTATTTAAAATTTTTTTAATTTGTGTTCATTTACGATGTTGCTAAGCTTTTTCATTTCTTACAAAAAATTTTTCTGTGGAACAATAAGCATCAAAAAAGTAGCTCCGTTGCACTGGTTCTTATTACATATTATTTTCTTGGAAAATAAGACCAGAGCTCAGTTTTAACTGCTTAAAAATCATAAAGTACAGACTAGGAAATAGTCACACATTAAGCGCGGCGGAAATTATACTTCAAATTATACAGCGAAACGAAACTTCAATACCTCCAAAATTCTGAGAGCAGTCGCAAGATACCACTCCTTAAAACCCTACAAAACATGAGTGGCCGAAAACGACGTAAGAATTTTTTTCACTTGAGGGGTTAAAATTGTGTAATGTTAGGCCACATCGACTTCGGTGGTGGAGGATGGTTAAAAATATGTAATTTTCTAGCCACTTTTACATACTCCTCGCTACAAAGGAAGCCGCGTTAACTCTGCGCCAAATGATAAAAATTGTCGATGTTGCATAAGTTCCATTTTGGATAAAGCAACCTTGGAACTCCAGATTTGTGTACGAAAAGTTTTTGACGGGGAAAAATGTCTAGCTTCCGATGATAAGACACTTCCTCTTGCAAGTGTAATCAACCAATTTTTAATTACTATTGGTACACACAAAATAGAAGACCGGTCTAGACATTTGTCGAAATCACCTGATTTTTTTGAAATCTTTGGGTGCTTGTAGTAAAGCATCTCGAAACGTCTCAAGACATGTTTTCCCATCGTCCGCATTTTTGTTTGGTTGCTTAGAGCTAAAATAAAAAACATCAAGTAATTAAAACGAAGGTGGAACACGTAGCCTGAATCTCAGACTTTGGAACACAAACTTTAGTCTTATCCAGTTGCACTTGTCTCGCTCAAAAAAGCGTTTTTTTACATCCTTTCAACAATCCTTTTTTAAATCTTTGCCTTTCTTTTTGCATCTTTTCTTAATTCGTACTGAAAACATTAAAAATCCCAGAAAACTTTTTCTCATTTTTTGACAAGATCACGGAAATCAGAAATGAATCCATTGAATCTACAAGCACCAATTTTTTTATCACTGACGAGAAATACCTTGATATTTGGTCTAATTTTCAACCCCAATTTTTTTTATGAATTGCTTAAAGAGAGCAAAAGATATCTTAAAGTCTATTTTTCTTTTGATGTCTGACCTAAACTTTGTCGAATTGAAGTTTTTAATAACCGGCATGCCAAAAAATTTCATTAGCCGCAATATCCGTGATTTTATAGTGCAAATTAGCACTCTTAATAATTTGTGCTAATATGCATTATTTGCTGCTTTTTGACCATTTCATATTTTTTGGTTTTTTATGAATTTATAAATGCCCTATAACTGACTAATTTACAACTGCCCTATCCCGTTTGATTTATGTCGTGTTTCTTTTGGAAACGGAAATTTTGATAACCTCATTCATCGTTGTTTACGAGCCAGTCGTTTCAGCGAAGAAAGATTTTTCAACGCTTAAATTCATCATAACTATTACTTTGTTGCGCATTATAAGCTCATTGTCAACTGTGTTTTAAATTTTTATCAGAGGAACAAAATAATTACCACCACAAAGTTGAGTAAAGCGATAAAAAATCTGAAGACTCCATTTAAATCTTTCGGAAAAACGTCCGGCAGAATTTCATTTGAGTAGCTTTGCGACAGACTGCGTGCTCGTTCTGTAAAGTTTTACCTTTGCATCGGATATGGTTAGCTTTGCGTGGTTACCAGCTTAATTAGTGTGATCTTACCTCAAAACAACGCTTGCGATAGTCGCGTTAGAAATGCGCTTATCAAGACTACAATTTTTAATTTTTCTGAAAAGTTTGAATAGTTTTATTGCATCAAAATGTACTTCTCCTGCGAGTTTGTAAATATTCAAGAGCTTGACTCAGATTGTCGATATTTTGTTCAATTTCACATTTTCCATTGTAATCCTTGCTTTTTCTTAACCCCCTGTTTTATGAGCAAAAGCATGAAAAAAAAATTGAAGCTAGAACAAATCATTAGTTTAATTACCAAGCTTATGAAGTTTTTATTCAGAACAATTTCCGGCTCTTCGAATGTACTTCTTAATTTTTGGTATCGTTTTTGGCATCGTTCCAAGACACTAAGTGCAATAAAAAATGGGCATTTTTCAAATAATCTTGAATTTTTTAGAATAATCTTGAATAAGCTATGAATTTTTTATCGACCAAGATCTTACCGCGCTTTAAATCTTTGGTCATAGTTTTCTAAGGGAACTCTAAGGGAAAATTTTTGTGTTCGCAAAAAGCTGATAGAATTCATAAGTCAACCCAAAATATCTGTAAACTTTAACTTAAGGAAAAAACTAACCTGCTACTTTGCGGATTTTCTTGAGGGTGGCGTACGGAACTGCTGTCATGACAAACTTGCTCATCGCCCTCGATTTTGTTTGGTGTTACCGAACTAAATTGCAGAATATAACATGTTAATGGCAAGGTCGTCTTCTCAGAACAAGCAGCTTAAAAATCAGACTTATGAACAGTAATTTAAGTCAATGCTAATTGCAAATTATCTCACTCAGAGTTTTTTTAACAACCATAATGAGACTTCATAATGAGAACTTCAAACTTAATGAAATTTCAGTTTATAATTATCTGCATGGGTATTGAAAACATTGAAAGCCGAGAAACATTTTTCTCTTGATTTACCAAAAGTTATGGAATTCACAATTGAATCCAATATATCAATAAAATTACTTGAATTGTAATCTAACTTCAATGACCAAACTTTTTAATGAAACATTTGAGTAAAAAATGATATCCTAATCTCTGTTTTTCCTAGTGTTTGTTCAAAAAATGATCTTCATGTTTTTTCATATTGGTTTTTTGCAGTTCAATTCATCGATTACAACAAACTGTGTTTGATTAGAACCTTCAATCTCGTACTAATTTTTGTACAATTAATTAGTTTACTTGCCAAGCTTCGAAAGTATTTAATCAGGGCTATTTTTTTATTATACTCATGTTCTCCTACATATTTATTTATTCGCACTCAAATTATTTTTGCTCAAAAAGAACAAAAAGATGCAACGTTTTGAAAACATTTTGCAAAAATCATGCTGTTTTTTTTCTGAAACTAACTTATACGTCTAGGATGAAATTTAAAAAAGCAACCTAATGCGCAAAACCATTCATTTTTTCAATATATGAATTCAACAAAAAATATCAATTTTCTGCCTGGTTAAAATGATTTCTCACATTCTTAAATGAGATGAATGTTTTGCGTGCTGGTTACCGCACTTTTTTCATGATTGTAGAAATTATTAAAAACCTACGGAAAATTAACGGAGTCAAGGTCGGAGTGGTTAGACGTAAACCCAATAAACCTGAAACTTTTAATTCAGGGAAAAACTTGAGCAGCTCATGTGTAATTTTTTTAGAGGCTGGCTGAAGAAATGTTGTCAGGGCTTATGGAATTGTTATCATTACAAGTTTGGCTATCGACTTTCAAGAATATTTGCTTCTTCAGCGCTAAATTGCATAAGATATAGATGCTGAGATATGATCAAAGTAGCGGAGAAATTGTCCAGTCAGATCTTAGACATCATATTTATTTCTCAATCGCAATTTTAATCGCTCAACAAAGAACGTTTACATTCTTCCAACCATAATGAAATTTCTAGTTATTTTTAGCTTGCATTTGAAAACATTAAAAACCGACAGAAATTTTTCTCAAGGATTGCGTAAAGTTCATGTAATTATTCAATACTAAAATCTACGCTCAAAACTCGATTTTTGTAAGACAAAAAACCCTCAAATTTTAACCAAAATCTGGCCTTAAAAAGAGGTTTGAGAATGTTTTCCGATCTGGCAATTTAGCTGAAAGGTATCAACAGGCAAGCAAAAATCCGACCATTCAGTTTTCCCTGAAAAGTTCTTTCAATTTTATACATACTGAAAAATGTCAAAAGGTCAAGAATCGTTTTTTTTATTGTTCTGTTGTCCTCCCAGAACAATTCGAAAACCAAACAATACGCCAAGATTATGCTGTTTGGTAGCAAGAAAATGTGCGAAGAAAATATTTGAATGGCTGTTTTGTTTCATTTTATTTCAAGCGTGTAAGAAACATTAAGAAACTTAAGAAAAAAGTTGTTAGCGGCAAGAACAAAGATTTCAAAATTAAATCAAAAATGTCGGCCAGCTTTAACTAAAGAAAAATCTTTACCTGTCAGTACAAATATCAGAAGAACACAATGCTAGATGGCGCTTTGACCTAGTGGCGAACTCTTTGCAGACTTCGCTTATCTTTTTGGCACTTTTCTTCATTTCTTCCAAGTGCAGAAACATGGCATATTCTTCCTCGCAATGGATATGAGCGTCTAAGTTTTTTTTCAAGGTATGCAAACTTTCCAGGTAAAGACTTCTGATAAAATTTTCGAATGCAGGAGTTAATTCATTGTCAACGAACATTTTCTTTTTCTTTGAGGAAATATACCTAATTTTTTTTGTTTGGTTTGATGGCAGTGTGCTATCTATCAAATGATTCAAGGCTCTAACTGGTGACATGAGTTGTTGGGAAGCTTTATCATTGGTGTAATCTTTCGGGACAGTGTCTCCAACAAATGTGTTTTTGGCGCTTGGATTCATCTCATCAACTACTTTGTCAAGTTCTGGTTTTAAGTCTTCCCACAATCTCAGTACTTCTTCAAAATTCCCCTGATTAGTTGTAAGAGAGTCGTGCAAAATAGCAGCTTCATACTGATAATAGGTCAAGGCCACAGATTTGTTCATAGCCGTGGAAATTTTTTCAAAAACTTCCTTAGCTTTTGGCAAAATTTTATTTGAGTAGGTTTTCAATTGATCCGGCGTTCGCTCCAAAGCTAGTTGATAAAACTTGGATTCATGATCTTCGGCAGACACAGTGAACTCATTCATTAGCTTTTCCGTTTTTTCACTAAAAAGGAAAGATTTTGAATAAATTGTAAATTGACCATTGTCCAATTTAGCTCTTGAAGCTGTTACATCAATACGGTGCAACTAAACTAAAAGCAATTCTTTTTATGAATCATGTTCAACTCACCTGAAAACGTGAAGTGTTTCAGAAGCATGGCTTAGATTGTCGGCGAACTGTTCAATTTCGTTTCTATTTTCGAATTTACTCTTGTCGGGTACGCCACTGCTTTAATAGACACAAACAAAATATTGGTAAGTTTTTAAAAGAACTCAAGCAAATACTTTTAAACGCTGGAAAAGGCCATTTAAACAACATCAAGTTTATGGAAATCAAATGAGAAGATGATTCGTCAGTTTTTGAGCTTGATTCTCAACCGTTATTGCGAATTGATTACAATCAGTTATAGTCCACTTTTAACAAAACTTCTGCCAATACAATTTCGAGTGTGTGCGACACAAAGATATCCGCACTGAAAAAAATGGATTATGATCGATTTTAGTATGAACAAGTACGTTGGTTAAATTTAGATCAATTTGAGTATCAAAAAAGTACGTTGATTAAATTTAGATCAGTTTTAGTATAAAGAAATTACGAAGACTAAATAAAAAAGAAGAAGATTGATTTGGATCCTAAATCCCAGATAAAAAAATTGATCCAAATCGATTTTATATCAATTTAAATGCGTTTTCCCAGTCTGAATTTGTTTTCATTTTTAAGGGGATTAAAACGGATTTAAATCGATTTAAATCAATTTTTTTCATTCGAGTTTTATCAGTTTCAAATTTTTATTGCATTTACTTCTTGCCTATCAGTTTCATTTATCATCCATAGCGTATTGTAGCATGAAAAAACCAAATAAAAAGACCAAAAAATCGATAAAGTTCTATGGTTTTCTTGCATATTTTGAGTTCAAAAACTGATCTATATTTACCCTTTTCATGATTCGTTTCATAAGTTGTTGCTTAAAATCTGATTTACTTCCATGTTTTTCTATTATTTTGTTACATATTATTGAGATCACAATTTAATTTACCTGACCCTATTCTCGTTTGTATCACAAAAGTTTGCCCATAATCTGATTTACAATGGTTTTCTATGATTTTATTGCAAAGTTTTGAGTTTAAAACCTGATTTATGTGGATGTGGTTTTAATGAATTCTATAGCATCTGGCAAAAGTGCTTTAGTTTAAAAAATCGAGAATAAAAAATTCCAGGAGTTTTTTAAAGGGTATGTTTTTTTCGCCGTGTTAGCAAAAAAATTGATTTTAGTGTTTCGGAAAATCCATCGAAATCGATTTAAGTCGATTTTTTAGACACTTGAATCAATTTGAAATTTTCAAAAAGATCGATTTCAATCCATTTAAAATGGATTTAAGTGAGATTATGATGGATTTAAGTGAGATTCGGATGGATTTTAGTGAGTCGGAAAACCCATCGAAATCGATTTGAATCGGTTTTTTAGACGCTTAAATCGATTTAAATTTTCATAAAGATCGATTTAAATTGATTTAAAATCCATTTAGATTCGTAAAATGTACATGGTTAATCGATTTGGATCGATTTAAAATCAATTTAAACTCAATTTAAATCGACCGAAAGCCGTTTCTGTCAGTGCGGGTACTGTAATAATAATGTTTTTAAACAGCTAAGTGAAACAAAACTTATTTGAAAATTGCACAATATATTTTTCTCAATTTATCAATGTCGTTAAATTATGAATTACATGTACCAATTAAATAATAGCAAAAGCCGCAGGATATGAATGCCACCAAATATCGAAGATAATCAATTAAAATCGTTTTAATAGTTATCTTGATAAAGCTTTAAGAAATTATCTGTTTCACATTTGTACGTCGTTTACTTGTTATAATTGAATTTGATCAGCCAAATTGAAGACCAGTTGAGGTGATATACATTGGAATATTTATTGTTCATCCAAAAATATGATTTTTGTTAAATCAACGCAACGTTTTCAAACAAAAATTCGGCAAAAATTATTTTTCAGTGAAAAACTTTGAAGGAAATGACAAACAGTTTTTTCAAACAGCACGCATATGACTAGGATAGTCTAATGCAAATCAATCAAATGCGTATAAGAAACTCTAACCTGGCTCCTCCGGAGCTGCTCGTTGCTTGAGACTGAGGAAGCTGCTTATTCTTTTTGTGGAAGTCTCTGAGGAAGCGGCCCAAATTACCGACTTTTCTTTTTACTTCCGCGAACTGATCAGTTTCGAAGTTTCTTGCTTTCTTAGGGTCTTTCAATTCTTCGAATAGGGCGGTGAGCTTGTTTACAAATTTCAAGCACTTATTCAGGTTTTCAATGAAATTTCCATAAACTTCGTTTTTTTCAAGAATTAAACACTTTTCTTCCTCATCAGTTAAGCCAGTTAATTGGTTTTTCTTTGATTTATTGATAGAATTTCGTTCTTGAGTTGATTCTCGACTACTATTTAAGTAGGGTCGCCCAAAATGAGGTTTCGCAAGCATGATATGGGCAGACTTGGCTGTTTCTTTTGACCCTGTTTCTTCCGTTTGGGTAGCCTTTCTATTTCTGTCTTTTTGAAAAAAATTTTCTGCTTCATCATTCATCTCCTTTATAGCGGCATTATGTGTATCCACGCTAATTTTTTGGCACTCTTCAACAATTAATTTGATTTTTCTTTCCATATCTTTCGATTTTACTGATTGGGAAACGTGCAAATTCGAAAACGATATCAGAGCCTCGGAAATTTTTCCAAACATTGGAACAATTTCACTTAAACAATCTTTTGAGTAGATCGTAAACTGACATTGCAGGAACTCTTTGAAAAGTTGTGCTCCGGCGATCTCGTCTTTCTGGAGTGAACTAAACGAAAATTAGAAAATTTGCTTAATAATGATTTGAATTGTAACCATTCATTTTATCTAACATAGGTCTGACTTAGCTTCTTCGAATCTAATGTAAGAAATACAGTTTGATTTTCAGTCCTAAACTTTTTTTAAATTTTTTGTGTTTTCGATATCAAATCGTTAAATCGTCATTATTTGACAATTTTTGAAAAGTTTTTTGTATTCGAAAGTGAAAAAACTTGACAAAAAGGACATTTTTAGGTATTTTTTAGGGTCCAGCTCACCCCACAAAATAATGTATGTCGACCCCAAAATACTTTCAAAACAAATTTAGAGTCGGTCAGCCGAAAAAAGGTATCCGAAAACAGAACCAAAGTGAGTACCTTTCATTGGTCAGGGGTTGGAAACCTGAGAGGAAGCTTCCGCTACCTCCTCGTCTAAATCTGCAACGGCTTTCTGAATTTTTACCACTATATGAAAAAAAAGTTTTTCTCACAGTAAGAAATTGCGGTTTTGCGCAAAAAAAGTATTGGATGGAAAAAAACTTAAGCTAAGTTCTGAGTTCTTTATGTTGTTCTTTTTTAATGACCCAAGTACAAGGTTTATTTAACAAATCTAGTGTAATTATGTCATTCTTTGATCGGAAAGGACATGATTTTTGTATGCACTGTAACGAATGCACTGTAATGAAAGCACTGTACAAAAAAGATCTTCTGTGCGCAAGATTGTTTGTTCAATTATGCTGATTCAATTATTAAATTCAAATCTGTAAATTCAGATGCATAACTCAAACTAGATAACAATTTTTTTTTTCAAGAATTCTCAACCCGCGAGGCAAATGGGACGTACAGATTTAAAACTGGATTTTACGGCTTAACCGACATGCCAACTGAGTTCCAGAAGGCAATGGATTAAACCTTACAGGGCATAGATGGTGTCATTTGTTATCTTGACGATGTTTTGGTAGTCACGAAAGGAGATGTTCAGGATCATAACACGCTTTAGAGGTGGTAATGAAGAGACTTGACGCGGAAGGCTGGGCTCTAAATTTGAGTCAGTGTGAACTCTCGGATAACCAGTTAACTTGGTTGGGTTATGAATTCAATGAGGAAGGTTACTCTACCAAATTTTCGAATTGGAAGCGATATAATCAATCAAGCCTCCTATAACTTTAAAACAGCCAGGAACGTCTATAGGAACTTTGAATCTTCTACAACAGTTTATCCCAGGTTTACACACTCTACAGTGCACTTTCGGCAATCGTTAAAGTCTTGTAAAAAGCAGTCGTTTCTTTGGGGAGAGAAGCAAGAAAGTGCCTTTAAGAACATCACTTATCTGGCGTCAAAAAATCCCAGCCTCTTTCATTATGATTTTTCTAAGAAACCGAGATTGAAATGTGACGCTAGTCATAACGGATTAGGGGCTTGCCTTGAGCAGGAGATCGAACCTGGGCACTAATCGGTTTTGCTTCGCGTTTTCTATATAATGCGGAGGGGAAGTATAGTACAACCGAGTTAGAAATGTTGGCAATCGATTGGGTTTGTGAACATTTTTGAACATACTTACTAGAAAATTGCTTTCAAGTACTGACCGATCGTAAAGCCATAATCTCTGCCTTAAATGAAAATTATAATAACAAATCAAATCAATCTTTTCTGTCTACGTGGGCTGATAGGTTATTACCCTTCGATTTTGAAGTTGTTCATGTTCCAGGGGTTACTTTAGGTACTGTTGATGACCTGTCTCGTTACCCTACGTTTTCTGCCCCCAACCTTCACAATATGATGAACTATTCGTCATTAAAAATTTTTAGGCTTTCAAAAAGGCCGTAAATTTAATTAGTTGCACTGGCTTCCTTCAAAAGAGGTCTGAGCGCGGTTCTCTTTCAAAATAGGGCGTGGAATTTACAACGAGGTATCGTTACATCTCCTCAATACAGCGTCATTCTCCGTTAGATGGCGTTGACAAAAGTACTCAGCAGTTTAACCAATCATATCGCATTATGCAAATTCGCCGATCTAATTCCTCATCGATAGAGGGCGTCGAGTTATGCTCGGACCGTGTCGACCAATCAAACACCATTATGCTAATTTAAAAAATATTCCGGAAATCCTCACTCAAAATCAGGGTCTCCGACCCGAATCAATGCGAAACTTTCACTATCAATCTTCTATGCTCTCTAGTCAAAAATCCAAACTTTCAAGTCTCTACCCTCGCATAATGATTCAACTACCAGATACAGAAAAAGATCCCAACAAAACTCTTACTAACGTCTCTTTTAACTCTATTACCATACTAAACTCAACGGCCGAACATACTGACTTACTCACTTTTGTGGAAGATTTTTCACTCAATTCGCTTAATTTCTCATGGCCAAGCCCTCGTCATCCGCTACAATCCCGCCAGATGGGAAGAGTGTCCAGAATTGACCAGTTCCGCCAACACGACAGGACACGAGAACGGGCCGCCAGAACCCGATTTGTCGCTGCACAAATTAACTGTCGGGAAGAAGGGCATGCCCAGTTTCTAGAAGCTACCTAAACCGGGGAAACTACACAGAGCTAACAAGATCGGAGTCTTCGTAGTTAATGGAGGGAAGCCGATTCTGTCCAAATCCAGGACGGACAAAGTGGAATTACCTGGCCTCTTCGACGCAGATCTTCTGGCCTAACTCAACGGGGAGGATCGATTTCTGGTTCGCATGAAACGTGCGATCATTAACAAAGACCTGACTTTATTTAACAAGTTAGGGTCAACATGGCCAATTTCTGGACCAAAGCTGCTGAAGTCAACGATTGCATGATTGTGGACAACAAACTAACAATCGCGGAGCCTTTGAACAAGGCTGTCCTCGCCAGGTTACATCGTTCCCACACGGGTCCAGAGGTCTAACAGTCGTCTACTTAAGTCGCATGTGAGGCTTAGAGAAATAGGCCCTATCACCATTGGCTCAAGAGTCAGGGACACTATCTCTTGTGTTTTTCCACCTCATGCGGTCGGGGCCATTTCGGCTTACTTGCAACATGAGACTACAAACCGTGTAACAGCTTAAGGGCTACTTCAAAAACACCTCCACTCCAGAAATAAGAACGCCCCCATGGTCAGGTCTTGAAATACCTAAACACGCGAACGCCATGAAAAACAGGGTCGGAAAATTAAGTATACATTTAGTTTTTATTGGACAGTGGACCTTTGATTCTTTTCAGATGGATCAACCTAAAAAATCTCCTTAACTCAACATAATCACATTGAGCTCACTCATAAAATTGAAATTGGGTACTCGCATACCGAAACTACTACTAGATTTGTATAACTAATAATCGTAATGCATGTCTAGAACTGATTGAATTTAATTCAGTCTTACTCAAGAAGTTTTCAACAGACAACTTTGAACTCAAGAACATGTTTTTCTATCTGGACAAATGAGCATCTTCCGATGTCCACCTTTTCACTCATGGTTAACTCTGGTCCAGTCGATTGTTCTTATCTATCTCTCTTCCTGCGCTCTTGATTTCATATTGGGAACAAGATAGTTCTGCTCGCGTCGTGTAACTCTGGTAAATTTACGAATAGCATTTTTTTTCTAGTTTTTTCAGCAACTTTCACGCGATTATAATTCGAATCTTCTGATTGCCTTTTCTCGTATATTCGCGAGAAACTTGACCATGATATGTTCATTTCGAAATTTTGAAAAGAGAATTTGCCTCAAAATCAAAACTGAACGTTCAGCTCAAGGTCAAACTTCCTAAAATGACCGACTGGCATAAAGCAAGGATGCCGGCCTCTGGGTACATTTGGTGGACGTTCCTTAACCGACAGACTTTCGATACATGTGAGAATGGCCGCGAGTGCACGTTGTGTGGGAAGAATCTTGAACCTACTAAAACGATTAATACGGCACAATCTCTACCTAATCTGTCTGGTCCCAACCAAGAACTTGAGCCAGACTTTGCAGGCCCTGTTTTAGATGATACAGGCAATAAGACCTTCTTCTTAGTAGCTATTGACCGCTTCTGGAAGTTTCCTTCTGTTCTTACTGCCAAAACTAAGGGTGCGAAAAAAGTCGTGAAATTACTTGGTTCTCATATATGTATTCATGACATATCTCAATCTATCAGGACTGATCACGGATCTGGGTTTAAAAATGACATAGTTAAACAGTTTTGTTCCAGTAGAGGCATTGATCAGATTCTATCCCGGGTTCGAGACCACCGAGACAGTGGCCTGGTTGAGCGTTCAACACAAACGATTACGCCGAAATTGGGTATTGCCAAATTTGATACTAACTTTGATAACTTAAAATCAACGATTCAACAAATAGTTGAAGATACACGCAAAGGTAAGCACGCAGTGCATAAAAAATTGCCTTTCGAGCTACATTTTGGTGAAAAACCGAATCTTAATTGGTCTCAAGCTGGTCGTAGTTTTGTTAAAAAAGCTATTTCAGCCCAAGGACTTGAGCGTAACGTCCTCACACCGGATCAGATTGCCAGTCAAGACTTCAGCAAGGATAGCGCCCAGGTGGTCCCGAGAGGCAGTGCTAGCCCTAGGTTTACTCCTCGCTTTTGACTGATGTTCTCTCTAGACAGCAATGTCGCGGACTGTGAGCCATATAAGGCTTTGGCGGATCTTGCGCCGGCAGCGAATACGTGGTCTCAGTGTAAAAGAAACCTTCCACCGGAGAGCGCCAAACTTGTCCTCAAAGAGCTGTCCAGTCGGCTTTCATATCTTGCACACTCACTGAAAACTGGTCTTACACGATACACTCTACGTTTCTATGATCACGTGTCCAGTCCTACAACCCCGGTGATCTCTAATAATCAACGGAAATTTTGGCACAGCAAGCTCGTCGGCTGACCAAAACAAGTAATTTGAAAAACCTTTTTTTGAATGAACCTAATCGAGTTAAAATCTTTAGAAAAAACATAGATCGACAATCAGGAAAACCTCTACATAAAACTGCGAAGTTCGATATCACTTTAGTTACGGATCACGCTTATGTCTCTGATAAAAGGAGAGTCTATCGAAAAAATCATATTTGCCTTAAACCTAACCTTCGGTATGACATTTCAGTTGGCCAAAACACACTAGTGATTGTCTTCCTGCCTCGACCTCTGCTAGCGCCGTTAAAGGAGCAGCAACCAGGTCTCAACCAGTAATGATGGAACAACGTCCGAATAATCACTGCTTGTCCGACCCGATGGTGGTCGATCTCACGGCAGATTCGTCCAGTGAAGGCTCTTCAGGATCAAGTCATGGTCAAAAGTTGATATAAACCACTATCGTCACGGAAAGTCCTCAGTTGTCGGAAGATTCGCCGCTTGTCAAATTCTAAGAGCCGTCTGATTCACTTTATCAGCTGCCCAGCACAACTACAGTCACTCACACTATTTCGCCGCCTAGTTCGTCTCAGACTCAATTTTTTGGTCCCGGCATAATGGACTCTGCAGTAGTGTCTCCAACTCCTGCTGTCGTGTCATCAGAGGCACATGTGCTAACAACACAGGACGACAGTTCTGAACCACATTCTTCACACCCATCATTATCTCCTCCGGTCCAGCCGGTCACGGAATATTGGGAGACGGTCCGTGCCTCCTCGCGCAGTAAGAGGTCTACCCGATTCTTCGGCGATCCTCTGCGCCATTTAGTCAAACTGGTAAAGGAAGCTCAGTCCAGCCAGTTACAAACTCAAGACTCGAATACGCCAATTACGTCATCTCTGTAAAAAATGCTCATTAGGGACCCATCTCATCTTACCGCGTCAGAGGCGTCTTTCCCATTCTTTTGCGTGCATAAAGAAAACTCTTAGCACTGAATGACTAGTGTGAGCAATAACACGCTACAAACTTCATTTTGAGTTATTTTTTTCTTATTTTGGGTCACCTAGCTCCTGTAGTATGGAATAGGAGTGCTGTGAAATTCATGCTCATTCCGGTGCATTCTTTTTTCTCTCATACTATATTTTGTCAAGTCTCTTTAAAAAATTTTCCCACGCTGGTAATGTCATGAGGCGACTTTCGTTACCTCGCTATTAACTTGTCCTTTGTGCAGTTATTTCATGATTTGCCTTAACCAAGCTCATTTAAAGGCTTATGTCGACTGCCACGTTGAGCGAGGTCACTCTCTTGTTGGCTAACATCAATGTTAGATGTAACACTATTCATGCTACTAACTTTCTGTTTAAAGACAGGTCTTTAAAGTGCAAAATGATACTGTGAACCCAAATATTCTACTTATAGTAACCAATTATTAAATCACAAACCAATTTACATTTATTTAAACAACTAAGTTTTGAATCGATACTACTCGGCAACTGTCAATGTGTTCTCGAAAAAATGTTTGCTTATTGTATAATAAAAATCATGAAAGTTAGCCCACTTTTGTTTTTATGTGCAGTTTGTTGTTTTCGATTTGCGGAGCGAACGTGACTCAGTAGTTCGAGCAAGCACGATCTTCGGCCAAAAACAGTATTCGGAAAATGAATCGGAAGCTGATTATGACTGTAGTTGTTAATAATCGGACTTGGGTGACGACACACTAAGCAACTATATAACCATTGATATAGAAACTGTCCCGCCACAAAAAGTGAGCCAAATTTAGAGCACGAGAGTTTGTCACTTACTGGGTCAGATGTGATCAGGCCTAATCAAGTGACAGCATGGAATCTGCTATCTTGTTCAGTACGGAAATGGAAGAACGCTTAGCAAACTGAAGTGGCAGAAAAAAAGTTATCTTCAAAAAACTTGAAGGAATCAAAATGTGAGAACACAGGACAGGAAGAGTTAAAGACTGAAAACGTTGTTGAAACAGCTTCACTTATTTAGACTTGAGTTTACTGAGCTTGGCACATAGATCTGTGTTTTCATTTAACTGTTTGGTTGTGTCTTTTGATTGAACAAAAAGTTGCGAAAATGTGAATGCGCGTTAGTCTTCAAAGATTGACTAAATATGTAAATTTTTTTGATTCTGAGAAAAAGTAAGCAGCTGAAGAGTTAAATTCATTTAGGGAAGTGAATTGAATATCAAGAATGATGCTATTTGCAGTTTGATTGACGCGATACATTGTTGTATTTTTTCGTGTTCAAGTTCTTGGTAGTCTTTTTTTTCCTTGAGAGCCCGGTCGAATTTGTTTTTATGTCGTGATTGAAACGTGGTTAATACGTAGGTGAAACGTGGTTGACCTCATGGATTAAGATACTTTATAGATTTTGGATCAGCCTCGCTGTATATTAAAATTGGATTTAGAGCCTACAGTGTTTTAAGATAGGAAATAAAATTGGTACGCTTGCATGGTTTGTATGACGGTAAGAGAATCTTAAGAAAAACGGTAATTTTTCGGATTTTGTGTAGATCTGTCTAGTTTTTTTGCAAAAAAACAAGCGCGCGTTATCTAATTGATAAAAATCATTGGTATTCTTGTGTAGAGTGTGAAATGAAGGTCTTGTAAAATTTTTTGGTTCATGGTAAGTCAATGGTAAAATTTGCAAAAATAGAGATTTTTCTAAAAACTTTCAAAACACGTTACGATTTAGTAACTAGAAATACTAACTACTTTACTAGATGATCCTACTGGTCAAAACTAAACTCCATCTAAAAACTATGAAACCTAGCTGAAACGCAGCCGAAACTTCGAATTACTCGAAAAAATTGTCGAAATTTCAAAACTGGTTCAAACAATTCATCAAATTAGACTCAGCATCTGTCCAAAAGTTATCTTTTCTACAAGCTACATCTTTTTTACAACAATTTTATTGTCCTATCTGATATCTATGTTGTAAACAACATCAGTTCAAAAAATTATTTTAATATTAACTTTAAAATGTTGTTGAAACTTTCCTTGATTCCATTCTAACTCGAGTTTTTTTAATGATTAAACAGAATTCATTTGAGAGAGACAAAACTAAAATCAAAATATACAATTCCAAACTAATTAGGTCAAGTGTGATTGCTGAGAAAATTTCAATTTTCTGCTAATTTAGCATAAACACACAATTTATTCAATATTTTATCACAATTATTATCCTAGGTTCAATTTTGAACAAAATGGAGGATTTTCTTTGCAAATTTCAAATACTGTATCTGTTTCTTAACAAGATTGGTGGAATTGTTTTTTTTTCTAAATTCTGAAAGTTTTCTACGTATTCATCTGTTCTTAATGAGTCTTGTTATTTCTCAAGACAAATTCTACAGCAGAGCTTTGTAGTAGATTTTCTTTGACACTTCAAGCAAATAAATAATAGAATGCATATTTTTGATTTTGGTCCGTCTAATTTTTTCCAGCAGAACTGATTTTGCATGGAATTTAACACTATAAAGGCAATATAGTGGAAAAATTGTATCAATTAACCGATCAATTTTATTCCTTCAAATTAATTCTAAAGGATCTCTGCTTGAAAACTATAACTTATTCATAATTTTTCAGTCTTCTTATCAGTATCTAGACGTAAAATTTACACCGCTTTCTTACACGCTGATTCATAATCTAAAATCAATTTAACTTATTTTTGGATTGTGCTTGGTCTACCATCTCCCACTTGGAGTGCTTAACAATCAAATATGAATAGCATTTTGCTCAAAATATGAATTTTGGATGGAAAACTGTATCATTTCGACGAATAACCCCCATCCAAAGCTAAATCAGCAACAAAAAACAAAAAAATAAAAAGCTAGGGAACTATGTGAATTGATAACTAGGCAGAACAATTCAATTAGTCGTTGTTTTGTAAGGATCATGTAATTTTTAGAAAAAAAAATAGCAAATAGGTTTCCAATCATTAAATAAAAATATGTTTTCATTGCAATTTTAACAGAAGCAACTCGCTGTAAGGTTTCTAATATTTCAGTTTTTACTGTAGATGAAAAATGTTTCAATCAATATTTATAGAGATTTTTAGTACACTTTGAACTCGTTTTTTCAGAGAGTAAATTTATATGAAAGTTGTCTCAATTCTGTAAGATTTTCTGTGTTTCATTGATTGTTTTTACCAAGCTTTGAATTTTTGATTGGTTAAATCAAAGCAAGATAAATCTGGGAATAAGCAGAACAATCCAATTTGCTGTGTGCTTTAGGTTTATCTCACTTCTTGTTGTCTTTAAAGGGGCAGTTTCGCTTGATTGCTACCAAAAATTAGAGAGTCCAAAGGAAAAATTGTATCAATTCACCTGAAATTTTTTCTAGGAGTTGTGTTTGATTTAAAAAAATTGCTCTAAAACAACCAAATTTTCATGTAAGTCTACCTAGTTCATCAATTGACAAAAAAATTTCTGATAATTATTATATAATTACCAATACTTAAAAATTTTTATGATGAATTTTTCCTTCGGCTATAACATACATTCTGAATTGATGCAAAGTGATCTCAAAACCAATAAAATTTATCAAAACTTACATTTCATTTGTCAAAAAACTTCAATATAGGCCATTTTTGGATTTGACTTGATCTACCGTCTTCCAAATTTATCCATTTGAACGAAACCTTTATCAAAATTTGAATTTTATATATAAAACTTTATAGCTTTTAAGATAGTTTATTTTCCAGAAACCATAAATTAAATTGCTTCGGGAAAAAATTTCTCATCCAGATAACTGTATGTTCTTGTCTTATAACAAAGGTACTAATTTTGTAATGAATGTCTCATTCAGATTTGAGTAGTTTTTTCTGTAAACTTTCAGTGTCTAACAAAAATATACAAGCTTTCATCTTCGCAAAATCAGATATCAAACAATGTGGAAAAAATCATGATTTTCTATACATAAACTACATGTTATCTGCTTGAAAACTTGCTACTCCATACATAAAGATAGCTATGAAAACAGTTCGATCGGTCAATGTTTTATAAATATCCAGTACTTTTTTTACGAAAAATTAGCTAACAAACAAACAGCTGCGCATTAGTTTTTAGTATACCTTTTTACTGCAATTTTAACACAAAAGATTCCCTGTAGGCTTGATATCATTCCAGGTACTACTGTAGAATAAAGATTTTGGGATCGACTTCCATCGAGAGTTTCAAATGATTTGAACTCGGTTGCTGCTGTCCTTGTTATTCGTCAATCAGAATTTTGAACAAAAGCAACTTTTTCAAAATTGCATAGGTTTCTAGTTTTTCTCAGACTAAGTCAAGATTACTATAGTAAACTATCCTATATTTTTTGTATAATTTTAAAACTACCTTTCTGTGGTGTGTGTTTCGAGACTGCTGGTTGTGCTTTCCATCATCAAGTAGAAATTTATTGTGACAAGAAGAATGGTTCTTCTTGATATGAACGTTCAGTTCCTCGCTGCAATTTGTAAGAAAATATCATTTTGGACACTTTAAAACTCCACATGTTTTTCTATGTCTTGACATATTTATTTGCGTATAGTCTTTACTACACTCAGGGCATGTAAATTTTTTGTTTCTTTTCATCTCAATACTTATAGAAAAAATCATCTAAGGAGAGAACAAATGTTAAAATTAGAAAGTCCCAAAAATTTTTGCAGGAGAATCACACTTACTTTGAAGTTTTCATAAACCAAAGGAAAAAACCTAACCTCAGTTTATTGTAGATCGACTATCTTAAGGTAAATCAGAACTTAAATAATTTCATTTTTGAAACTTAAAAAACCATCCCATCACAATGGAGATTTACCTATTGATGAACCATAATCAACATCGATATGAACCAATCAGAACCAAAATTTGTTTTAAAGAATTTGATTTTCCCTTTTGATATCAAAATAGTCCAGTAGTATTCATAAAAGAAATTTTTCTCATTTGATATCAACCAATCACGATCGAGTCTTTCAAACCAAGCAGTTTTTCAGAATAAAGTATCCACAAAACTTTTCAGTAACCTTCAATTCAAAATAAAGCTCTGCTTACGAAAATGCCAAATCAATCGAACTGATTCAATAATAACTTCCTTTTATCACAGAAATTCCAGAAACTTCCAGAAAAAAACTTTAACCAATCAGAACTCAATAGCTTTCAAACCTAACATTGGATGAAATATGATCATTATTTGAAATTGTCAACCAAAACATTTGACTTTCTTCGACGTGAAAAAAAAATGTTCCAATTGATTTCTTTATTATGGAATATATGTAGATTTTTAATTTTTGTTCAAACATTTTTGGACGTGTTTGTTGTCAAAATTAGAGTTCTCTGACTAAACAAAGACCTCTTCAGGGAAACTTACTAAATCAAAGACTTACTTTCGAGCCGAAATTTGAGTATCAAAGCTTTAAATCTACTTTTGATTAACTTGACAAGGAAAGATATTTCATTTATTTTGAGAATTATGAAGTTATTAGAAAAACCTTTTGATAATTTTTCAAAAATTCTAATTGTTCGCTACAAAATTCCCAATTTTCTCAATAATCCCAAGCAAAATAAAGTATTCCTCCATTTCTCAAGATTTTCAAGTTCAGTTTCTTGCATGAGAAGGTTTGAAATAAGAATTCTCGAGATTTGCTTTGAAAAAATCATCAGTTTCAAGATATCAACTCAAAGTTATATCAAATTTAATAAACCTGAATATCTACTCAAAAATCAACAATTTTTATTCATTATATACAAAAAGTTTCCATGAGTTGATGAGGAAACTTGCGGAAATGCAATTTTTGTTAATTTTTTCTTTTAATATTTAGATCGGATTTATTTCTAAAGCAAACTACCTGTTATCATTTGTGTTTGCAATTTCTTTTATACAATTTTTTACAAAATTGGAAGCTTTGATTCCCTAAAAGGTGAAGTTTCTGTAATTGAATACGACAACCTAGGATAATAGAACAATTTCTGTGATCGGAAACGACAAATTGAACAAATTGCCCTAAATGGAACTTTATTTCTGATTGAATACAATTGTTTTTTCAAAATTTTCATAGAAGGAAGTTGAATTTTGATTGAATACGACAACCGTACATATACGAAAATCGGTTTTGGTTGGTTAAACAGAGCCATTTGAGTTGAAGGTACAAACAACTCTTGGGTGAGAACCACTTCATTTTCAATTTAAGTATCGTCGACTAGCTCTTCTCCCCGCTCTAAATCATTCATTTTGCTTGTTCCATGTTCCTTTTCTCAGTTACTTATTTCTCAGAATGATCTTCCGCTTTCAGAAAACTAACCTATCACAGTCGGTCAATTTTTTTACCAGAAATGATGACAAGCGAGGTGCTCGAGTCAGTCTCTGGGGACTTCTTGGTCCAAACGTATGTGCCATTTCACGTCTGGCACATGATCAAAATCATGAGGGGATACGCAAGTGAACAACGCCAGATGAAGGTTTCCATTACCGATAATCAGCTTGGAACGATGGAAATGATGACACAAAATGCAGAACAAACTGAGATGAACTATCCCCCGGCTCCTGACTCCAGATGTATCAACCTATAAACGATTATCTTTCCGTTGGAGGAAGAAGGATCTGTGGATAACCCAATTACGATCGGAAAGAATGACGATTCTCTGAATCAAGGAATATTGTGAGTGAACCAGCAAGAAAACCACCGGCGATACCTAGCTCAGACTAAAAGCTTTGTTCTGGAATTCTTCAATGTCTAACAAAAATATTCAAATTTTCATTTTAAAGTCAGTTGTTCAAAAATGTGCAAAAAATTATGATTTTCTATACATAAACTACTTGTTATCAGCTTGAAAACTCGCTACTCCATGACTATATCCAAAAGACACTAAACTAGAACTTTTTTTGGAAGTAAGCTGAAAAAAAACAGATCGATTAGTCAATGTTTTATAAAAATCCAGTATTTTTGACAAAAAATTAGCTAACAAACACATAGGTGCTCATTGCTTTTTTGTATTCTTTTTAACGGCACATTTAACACAAAAGAATCCCCGTAGGCTGGATATCATTCCAGGTACTACTGTAGAATAAAGGTTTTTGGATCGACTTCCATCAAGAGTTTCACAATGATTTGAACTCGGTTGCTGCTGTTCTTGTCATCCATCAATCAGAATTTTTGAGTAAACTATCCTATATTTAATTGTATATATTTAGGATACCCTTTTCGTAAAGTGTGTTTGAAGACTGCTGAGTGTGCTTTCATCGTCATGTAGAATCACTATGCGTTCCATCATTGTCGTGACAAGAAGAAAGCTTCTTTTTGTTTTGAATCTTCAGTTTCTTGTTGCAATTTGTATAAAAGTTACAATTTGGACAGTTTAAAACTCCACAAGTTTCACGATGTTTTGATGCAAATTACGCGTATAGTCTTTACCACACTCAAGTTGTGCAACTTTTTGGTTTCAATTCGTCTCAATAACTATAGAAAAACTAAAAACATATCAAATGTGAGAATTTAAAAAAATTCTAATTTTTTTGTCGGAGTTTCACACTTACTTAAAGTGTTCCAAAAATCGGAAGAAAGTAACTAAAATTAGTTATGTGTAAACCGATTATTTTAACGGCAAGGAAATCAGAATGAAAAGAAAAATCCATTTGTTAAAATTGAAAAACTCAGCAAATCAGAACATAGATTTACTTATCAGTGAATTTTAATCACAATCGAATTGAATCAATCAGAAACAAAATTTGCTTTAATCAACTTGTTTCCTTTTTGATATCAAAACAAGCCACTTTTTAATAATAAAACTTTTTTTTCTCAATTGATATCAACCAATCACAATCGAGTTTTCCATCCAAAGCAACTTTTCAGAATGAAGTATCCAGAAAATTTTTCCTAATTTTTCCAAATCGAAATAAACCTCTGAAAATTAGTTTTACTGTTCTAGTTCAGATCATCAAGAAATCCATTTTTTTGTAGGTTGATCAAAAATATGAGAAAAACTGTGTATTAAGAAAGGGAATAGCGCTCAAAGTCGACAAAATCGAGATTTTTGTCAGCAATATTTTAATTAACTTTTGCAAATAAAAATTCTAAGTTTTTTGCAAATGCATGGGAAAAAAGAGTTTAGGTTTTAATGTTTCCAAAAAATTGTGAAAAAACTTGCATAATTTTAATAAAAAATTTTTCAAACTTGTCAAATACTCAAATCAGTTTTGCATCTTGCAAAGTACTTCAAAAGAATTTAGCACACATGTTAAAATAGTCAGTGAAAAAATCGCATTTAGGATTCAATATTTATAGAGTTTTTTAGTACAAATTGAACTCGTTTTTTCAGAGAGTAAATTTATATGAAAGTTGTCTCAATTCTGTAAGATTTTCTGTGTTTCATTGATTGTTTTTACCAAGCTTTGAATTTTTGATTGGTTAAATCAAAGCAAGATAAATCTGGGAATAAGCAGAACAATCCAATTTGCTGTGTGCTTTAGGTTTATCTCACTTCTTGTTGTCTTTAAAGGGGCAGTTTCGCTTGATTGCTACCAAAAATTAGAGAGTCCAAAGGAAAAATTGTATCAATTCACCTGAAATTTTTTCTAGGAGTTGTGTTTGATTTAAAAAAATTGCTCTAAAACAACCAAATTTTCATGTAAGTCTACCTAGTTCATCAATTGACAAAAAAATTTCTGATAATTATTATATAATTACCAATACTTAAAAATTTTTATGATGAATTTTTCCTTCGGCTATAACATACATTCTGAATTGATGCAAAGTGATCTCAAAACCAATAAAATTTATCAAAACTTACATTTCATTTGTCAAAAAACTTCAATATAGGCCATTTTTGGATTTGACTTGATCTACCGTCTTCCAAATTTATCCATTTGAACGAAACCTTTATCAAAATTTGAATTTTATATATAAAACTTTATAGCTTTTAAGATAGTTTATTTTCCAGAAACCATTGCTTCGGGAAAAAATTTCTCATCCAGATAACTGTATGTTCTTGTCTTATAACAAAGGTACTAATTTTGTAATGAATGTCTCATTCAGATTTGAGTAGTTTTTTCTGTAAACTTTCAGTGTCTAACAAAAATATACAAGCTTTCATCTTCGCAAAATCAGATATCAAACAATGTGGAAAAAATCATGATTTTCTATACATAAACTACATGTTATCTGCTTGAAAACTTGCTACTCCATACATAAAGATAGCTATGAAAACAGTTCGATTGGTCAATGTTTTATAAATATCCAGTACTTTTTTTACGAAAAATTAGCTAACAAACAAACAGCTGCGCATTAGTTTTTAGTATACCATTTTACTGCAATTTTAACACAAAAGAATCCCTGTAGGCTTGATATCATTCCAGGTACTACTGTAGAATAAAGATTTTGGGATCGACTTCCATCGAGAGTTTCAAATGATTGGAACTCGGTTGCTGCTGTTCTTGTTATTCGTCAATCAGAATTTTGAACAAAAGCAACTTTTTCAAAATTGCATAGGTTTCTAGTTTTTCTCAGACTAAGTCAAGATTACTATAGTAAACTATCCTATATTTTTTGTATAATTTTAAAACTACCTTTCTGTGGTGTGTGTTTCGAGACTGCTGGTTGTGCTTTCCATCATCAAGTAGAAATTTATTGTGACAAGAAGAATGGTTCTTCTTGATATGAACGTTCAGTTCCTCGCTGCAATTTGTAAGAAAATATCATTTTGGACACTTTAAAACTCCACATGTTTTTCTATGTCTTGACATATTTATTTGCGTATAGTCTTTACTACACTCAGGGCATGTAAATTTTAGTTTCTATTCATCTCAATGCTTATAGAAAAAATCATCTAAGGAGAGAACAAATGTTAAAATTAGAAAGTCCCAAAAATTTTTGCAGGAGAATCACACTTATTTTGAAGTTTTCATAAACCAAAGGAAAAAACCTAACCTCAGTTTATTGTAGATCGACTATCTTAAGGTAAATCAGAACTTAAATAATTTCATTTTTGAAACTTAAAAAACCATCCCATCACAATGGAGATTTACCTATTGATGAACCATAATCAACATCGATATGAACCAATCAGAACCAAAATTTGTTTTAAAGAATTTGATTTTCCCTTTTGATATCAAAATAGTCCAGTAGTATTCATAAAAGAAATTTTTCTCATTTGATATCAACCAATCACGATCGAGTCTTTCAAACCAAGCAGTTTTTCAGAATAAAGTATCCACAAAACTTTTCAGTAACCTTCAATTCAAAATAAAGCTCTGCTTACGAAAATGCCAAATCAATCGAACTGATTCAATAATAACTTCCTTTTATCACAGAAATTCCAGAAACTTCCAGAAAAAAACTTTAACCAATCAGAACTCAATAGCTTTCAAACCTAACTTGGATGAAATATGATCATTATTTGAAATTGTCAACCAAAACATTTGACTTTCTTCGACGTGAAAAAAAAATGTTCCAATTGATTTCTTTATTATGGAATATATGTAGATTTTTAATTTTTGTTCAAACATTTTTGGACGTGTTTGTTGTCAAAATTAGAGTTCTCTGACTAAGCAAAGACCTCTTCAGGGAAACTTACTAAATCAAAGACTTACTTTCGAGCCAAAAATTGAGTATCAAAGCTTTAAATCTACTTTTGATTAACTTGACAAGGAAAGATATTTCATTTATTTTGAGAATTATGAAGTTATTAGAAAAACCTTTTGATAATTTTTCAAAAATTCTAATTGTTCGCTACAAAATTCCCAATTTTCTCAATAATCCCAAGCAAAATAAAGTATTCCTCCATTTCTCAAGATTTTCAAGTTCAGTTTCTTGCATGAGAAGGTTTGAAATAAGAATTCTCGAGATTTGCTTTGAAAAAATCATCAGTTTCAAGATATCCACTCAAAGTTACATCAAATTTAATAAACTTGAATATCTACTCAAAAATCAACAATTTTTATTCATTATATACAAAAAGTTTCCATGAGTTGATGAGGAAACTTGCGGAAATGCAATTTTTGTTAATTTTTTCTTTTAATATTTAGATCGGATTTATTTCTAAAGCAAACTACCTGTTATCATTTGTGTTTGCAATTTCTTTTATACAATTTTTTACAAAATTGGAAGCTTTGATTCCCTAAAAGGTGAAGTTTTTGTAATTGAATACGACAACCTAAGAAAATAGAACAATTTCTGTGATCGGAAACGACAAATTGAACAAATTGCCCTAAATGGAACTTTATTTCTGATTGAATACAATTGTTTTTTCAAAATTTTCATAGAAGGAAGTTGAATTTTGATTGAATACGACAACCGTACATATACGAAAATCGGTTTTGGTTGGTTAAACAGAGCCATTTGAGTTGAAGGTACAAACAACTCTTGGGTGAGATCCATTTCATTTTCAATTTAAGTATCGTCGACTAGCTCTTCTCCCCGCTCTAAATCATTCATTTTGCTTGTTCCATGTTCCTTTTCTCAGTTACTTATTTCTCAGAATGATCTTCCGCTTTCAGAAAACTAACCTATCACAGTCGGTCAATTTTTTACCAGAAATGATGACAAGCGAGGTGATCGAGTCAGTCTCTGGGGACTTCTTGGTCCAAACGTATGTGCCATTTCACGTCTGGCACATGATCAAAATCATGAGGGGATACGCAAGTGAACAACGCCAGATGAAGGTTTCCATTACCGATAATCAGCTTGGAACGATGGAAATGATGACACAAAATGCAGAACAAACTGAGATGAACTATCCCCCGGCTCCTGACTCCAGATTTATCAACCTATAAACGATTATCTTTCCGTTGGAGGAAGAAGGATCTGTGGATAACCCAATTACGATCGGAAAGAATGACGATTCTCTGAATCAAGGAATATTGTGAGTGAACCAGCAAGACAACCACCGGCGATACCTAGCTCAGATTAAAAGCTTTGTTCTGGAATTCTTCAATGTCTAACAAAAATATTCAAATTTTCATTTTAAAGTCAGTTGTTCAAAAATGTGCAAAAAATTATGATTTTCTATACATAAACTACATGTTATCAGCTTGAAAACTCGCTACTCCATGACTATATCCAAAAGACACTAAACTAGAACTTTTTTTGGAAGTAAGCTGAAAAAAAAACAGATCGATTAGTCAATGTTTTATAAAAATCCAGTATTTTTGACAAAAAATTAGCTAACAAACCTATAGGTGCTCATTGCTTTTTTGTATTCTTTTTAACGGCACATTTAACACAAAATAATCCCCGTAGGCTGGATATCATTCCAGGTACTACTGTAGAATAAAGGTTTTTGGATCGACTTCCATCAAGAGTTTCACAATGATTTGAACTCGGTTGCTGCTGCTCTTGTCATCCATCAATCAGAATTTTTGAGTAAACTATCCTATATTTTTTTGTATATATTTAGGATACCCTTTTCGTAAAGTGTGTTTGAAGACTGCTGAGTGTGCTTTCATCGTCATGTAGAATCACTATGCGTTCCATCATTGTCGTGACAAGAAGAAAGCTTCTTTTTGTTTTGAATCTTCAGTTTCTTGTTGCAATTTGTATAAAAGTTACAATTTGGACAGTTTAAAACTCCACAAGTTTCACGATGTTTTGATGCAAATTACGCGTATAGTCTTTACCACACTCAAGTTGTGCAACTTTTTGGTTTCAATTCGTCTCAATAACTATAGAAAAACTAAAAACATATCAAATGTGAGAATTTAAAAAAATTCTAATTTTTTTGTCGGAGTTTCACACTTACTTAAAGTGTTCCAAAAATCGGAAGAAAGTAACTAAAATTAGTTATGTGTAAACCGATTATTTTAACGGCAAGGAAATCAGAATGAAAAGAAAAATCCATTTGTTAAAATTGAAAAACTCAGCAAATCAGAACATAGATTTACTTATCAGTGAATTTTAATCACAATCGAATTGAATCAATCAGAAACAAAATTTGCTTTAATCAACTTGTTTCCTTTTTGATATCAAAACAAGCCACTTTTTAATAATAAAACTTTTTTTTCTCAATTGATATCAACCAATCACAATCGAGTTTTCCATCCAAAGCAACTTTTCAGAATGAAGTATCCAGAAAATTTTTCCTAATTTTTCCAAATCGAAATAAACCTCTGAAAATGAGTTTTACTGTTCTAGTTCAGATCATCAAGAAATCCGTTTTTTTGTAGGTTGATCAAAAATATGAGAAAAACAGTGTATTAAGATAGGGAATAGCGCTCAAAGTCGACAAAATCGAGATTTTTGTCAGCAATATTTTAATTAACTTTTGCAAATAAAAATTCTAAGTTTTTTGCAAATGCATGGGAAAAAAGAGTTTAGGTTTTAATGTTTCCAAAAAATTGTGAAAAAACTTGCATAATTTTAATAAAAATTTTTTCAAACTTGTCAAATACTCAAATCAGTTTTGCATCTTGCAAAGTACTTCAAAAGAATTTAGCACACATGTTAAAATAGTCAGTGAAAAAATCGCATTTAGGAAAAGTTTAATTAGACTATTTTGCATTTTTAATAAAATTTCAACAAAATTTCTCACACTATTAATGAATAAAATTACTGAGTTTCGTAATTCTAAATTTGATAATTGAAAATAAAACCATTTTTCGCATCTACGTTGATCCACATAACAGAAAAACAATGTATCAAAATAGCAAATAGCACCGAAATTCATCAATATCGAAAACTGTTGGCAATAGTTTAATTAATCTTTTTTGCATAAGCTTAAGAAAAAAGAATTTAATTTTTTGCATATTATTTTCGGAAAACCGCAAGAAAGTTTGCATCCTACACAAAAAACTCAAAAAAATTTTCTCGCAAATGTTGAAAAACTCAAACAATTTTTGCATTGGCATAATATTCTTAGCACACAAGTTAAAAATCAAAAAAAAATCGCATTCTAAGAAAATTTTTGTTAGAATATTTCGAAGATTAAAGAAAGTTGAAGCAAGTTTTTATTCAAAGGTTAATATTTAAACTTATGAATTTCCTTGTTCTTAATTTGATCGTAAAGAAATCCACTTTTTAAGTTTATTTTGGTCCAAAACCTCACGGAAACAATGTTTTTAGGTAGCGGATATCACTCAAAGTCATCAATATCGAAAAAAAACTTTGCAATAATTTTAAAATTTTTCTACAGTAAAAGTTTCCGTTTTCCGCAAATGCTCAAGAAAAAAGAAGTTTTGCAAGTTTTACGAAAAATCACGAAAAAATGCATCTTACAAAAAAAATCTCAAAAAAGTTTTTAGCACACAACCTGAAAAAAAAGTTGCACATTTTAAGAAAAATTTCTTTCAATGACTTCGCAATTTAAAGAAAACTGTAATAATTCCACTGTAATTTATTAAAAATTATGAAGTTTTTGTTAATATTTTGATCGTTAAGAAAGGCAGTTTTGAATAATTTTAACCCCAAACATCTAAAAAAACATTGCGTTAAAGAAGTGGAAAAACTAGAATTCAGCAATATCGAACCTTTTTTTACAATAAATCAAATCGTTAAGAAAACTTGCAACTTAAACAGTTTTCCTTAAGTTTTTTTCACACTTTTTAAATACTCAATTCAATTTTTGAATCTTTTAAAAAACTTCAAAATAAATTAGCAGACATGTTAAATTAATCAATGAAAAAATCGCATTTAAAAAAAGTTTTATTAGACTGTTTCGCATTTTGAATAAAACTTCAACAATTTTTCTCACACTGTTATTAAATAAAATTACTAAGTTCCTAGTTCTAAAATTGATAATTGACAAAAACATTTTTGCATTGACGTTGATCCAAATAGCAGAAAAACAATGTATTAAAATAGCAAATAGCACTCAAATTCATCAATATCGAAAACTTTTAGAAATAGTTTAATTAATTATTTGCAATGAAAACTTGGATTTTTTGAATAAACTTAAGAAAAAAGAATTCATATTTTTGCATATTTTTTTCGGAAAATCGAAAAAAAATTGCATCCAACACAAAAACTCAAAAAAATTTTCTTAAAAATGCTAAGAAATCCAAACTATTTTTGCATTGGCAAAATTTTTCATAATGTTCTTAGCACACAGGTTGAAAATTAAAAAAAATTGCATTCTAAGAAAATTTTTGTTAGAATATTTCTGATATTAAAAAAAAGTTAAAACAAGATTTTCTTACAAGGTTAATATTAAAACTTATGAATTTCCTTGTTCTTAATTTGATCGTTAAGAAATCCAACTTTCAGATTTATTTTGGTCCAAAACCTCAAAGAAACAATGTATTTAGTTAGCGAATATCACTCAAAGTCATCAATATCGAAAATTTTTTGGCAATAATTCAATTATTTTTCTACAGTAAAAGTTTCCGTTTTTAGCAAATGCTCAAGAAAAAAGAAGTTTTGCATGTTTTACGAAAAATCACGAAAAATTGCATCTTACACAAAAAAATCTCACAAAAATTTTAAGCAATTATTCTGAAAAAAATCATAAAAAGATTCGCATTGTAAGAAAAATTTCTTTCAATGACTTCGCAATTTAATGAAAATTATGATAATTTTTCTTCCACTGTAATTTATTAAAAATTATGAAATTTTTGTTACTATTTTGATCGTTAAAAAAAACAGTTTTGAATAGTTTTAATCACAAACATCAGAAAAACAATGTGTTAAGGAAAGGGAAAAAACTAAAATTCATCAATATCGAATCTTTTTCTTACGATAAAACAAATCGTTAAAAAACCGCTAAAAAACTTAAATTGTTTTCATAAATTTTTTTCACACTTTTTAAATTCTCAAATCATTCTTTGCATCTTGCAAAGTACTCCAAAATAATTTAGCAGACTTGTTAAAATAATCAATGAAAAAATCGTATTTGAAAAAAAGTTTTATTAGAGTATTTCGCATTTTGAATAAAACTTCAACAATTTTTCTCACACTGTTATTAAATAAAATTGCTGAGTTTCCTAGTTCTAAATTTGATAATTGACAAACACATTTTTTGCATCGACGTTGATCCAGATAACAGAAAAACAAGGTATTAGAATAGCAACTAGCACTCAACCTCATCAATATCGAAAACTTTTAGTAATAGTTTAATTAGTTTTTTGCAATGAAAACTTGGATTTTTCGCATAAGCTTAGGAAAAAGATTTTAAAATTCTGCATATTATTTTCAGAAAACCGCAAAAAAGTTTGCATCCTACACAAAAAATTCAAAACAATTTCTCATAAAGGTTAAGAAAACCAAACTATTTTTGCATTGGCAAAATTTTTCATAATATTCTTAGCATATAGATTGAAAATCAAAAAAAAATTGCATTCTAAGAAAATTTTTGTTACAATATTTCGAATGTTAAAAGAAGTTGAAACAAGTCATTTTTGAAGGTTAATTTTAAAACTTATGAATTTCGTTGTTCTTAATTTGATCGTTAAGAAATCCAATTTTCAGATTTATATTGGTGCAAAACCTCAGAGAAACAATGTATTTAGGTAACGGATATCACTCAAGTTCATCCATATCGAAAATTTTTTGGCAATAATTCAATTATTTTGCTACATTTAAAGTTTCATTTTTTCGCAAATGCTCAAGAAAAAGAAGTTTTGCATATATTCTACGAAAAATCACGAAAAAAACATCATATCAAAAAAAGTGATATATAATTTTTAAGCACACAAATTGAAAAAAATCAAAAAAAGTTTGCATTTTAAGATAAAAATTTTTCAAGTATTGCATTTTAAATAAAAATGTAATATTTTTTTCTTCCACTATAATTTATTAAAAATTTTGAAATTTTTTGGTACTTTTTTGATCGTTAAGAAAGGCAGTTTTGTTCCATTTTAATCAGAAACATCAGAAAAGCAATGTGTTATGATAGGGAAAAAAACAAGAAATCATCAAAATCGAATCTTTTTTAACAATAAACTATTGCGTTTTTTGTATATGAATATCAAAAAAGACGTTAGATTCTTATATATATTTTTCAAAATTCGAGAAAAAACTTGCATTTTTGGAGAATATTTCCTAAATTTGTTTCGCACATTTGTTGAAAAAGATAAAACAATTTTCGCACTCTGTAAAAAAGAGAGTTAATTTTTTGCATATTTAATGAAAAAAGCAAGTCAGATATGGCATCACGCAACAAAAATCTGAGTTAGTGTTTGCACATTTGTTAAAAATTAGAAAACTTTTTTAAAATGCTTAGTATGAAACACGATTGAGTTTGACATATGCTAAATTAAAAAAAATTGACAGGTTTCTTTATCCAGAACCATTGATATAACAACCATCAAATTTAAACAAATTATAATATAGTCTTTGACTTTTTCTAATTCTTTCCAAAAAAATTTGCCAAGAGTCTGGGTAGACGCAAGCTTCTGAACAGAGCTTAGATGTTGTCTTGTGATGTTTTTTGGCCATATGTTTATAAAACCAACAAAAGTTGAACCAAGAAAATTCCATAGAACAGTGAAACATTCCAGGAGAGAAAATGACGTCATCAACTCCTAGAATCTACACAATAACAACTGATTTTTTATAAAAAGTCATTACACAATAACTTTTCGAATCTTCTAAGCTCTACAAAAATCCGCAAAAAAATCATCCAATCAGACTTACACAACCATCTCCAAGACGATGATTCTGGTTAATTATTTTGTTGATTTCAGATGTTTCGCAATTTTCTGTTTTCAAAACTGAATACAAACAGTCTATTGATTAAAAGGAATGGTTTTCAAGGAAATTGTTCTGTTTTTAGAAAGAATGTTAGTTCCGTTCAAAAAAGAAACAAAAAATTAACGAGTCTGACTAGGCAAATTGTTCTTTTTTCAAATCAAATTGACCTAATTGTTCAAAAAAACTTGAATTATTTCAGATTTTTTAAAAACGTAAGCAAAACATGATAAAATTTTAGAAGAAGCGAAAATCTATTCCAAAAGTTAAAGCCAATCATAAAAGAAGGAAACAACTACTGCATCGAGTTTGAAGTTGGTTCCTGGTGTACCAACATTCTCAAATCTATTGAAATATCCCAGTCTAGAGAGAAAAAATCATAGGGCTTTTGGAATGAAGAGAAATCGAGAGAAAAGAATCAGGAAAATTCGAAAAAAGTAAGCCATGCCTAAATCACTTTCAAGGAAGAAGTATGGGTTTTCATATAATTCAAATGAAAAAAAAGATGAATTTGCCGATCTGGGATATAGAAACAGTTTGCGTTTGCTTACAAGTGATCATTTACTAGAAGTAACTGTTTTGATACAAAGAATTGTTTTATTCCCCAAGACTGTCAAACAGATGAAACAATTCGTGATGAAAGGTACATGAAACAAACAAAAATGATTCAACAGGAAAAAATATATCTGTTGCGAAGAAAAGATGGTGTGGCACGAGAAGAAGAGAGTGAAAACGCACTCAAAAACTGACTTAAATAATTTTTCAAATAGTAATTTTTTTGTTCGACACAATTGTAAAATTTTTAGTTGTTTTCTTTTTTTTGAATTAAATTTTCCTGAACAAAATCTTGTTTTATAACGATTTGACAATGTAAGCAACCAAAAGAACAATTAAATTAGGATTATTTTTCATCATGCAGATTACAAACTCAGCATGTACAGAAGCATTAATCATCAGAGAAACAATCAATTTTTTTCAACGAATCAAGTTCCTATTATGAATTTTGAATTTTTTTTTTTCCTGTGAAAATTCCTTGCAATGCTTCCGGTGTCTTTTCCTTGCAATGCTTGATGTTATTTGTGCTCTCTACCGTTTCAATTTAATTTGAATTGGTCTACTACGTTGACTGAATCATTCTCCGCTCGATGCAATAATGCTTGTTTAAATCTGTGTTTGTACAAAAAGAAGAGACAGACAATTTCTTGATAATTGTTTTTATATTTATCTAGTTTTTAAAGAGTCTTTTTAAGAGAGCTCACTCTTAATTTCAAATGGAACTTGCAACCCTCCAAGAATTCAATAAAGATAGAAGAAGTTACGCATTAATCTTGCATTTCTATGCATTTTTCATAAAACTCGTTCGGAACAGAAATAAGTAGTGATTTTTTATTATATTCTGAATAAAATTCGGATATCGCTTGACACATAGCAGCTGCGATCTGGAACAATGACTGTTCTCAAGAATTGTGGATTCATACAAAAGAAGTAAGGCCTACGCAGTTTCTATCTATGAAAGTCTCACACAAAACATTCCGTAATTGGTATACCATCCATTTATGAAAACCATGATGACTCATAGTCTTTATTTCCAGTTTCGTTCAATCTGAAAAAAAAATCTTCTCAGGTCTCCGCATTTGATCAGTTTGCTTATCAAAAGTATTCTCCAGATAAGACACAAGTCCCGGTTTCAATAAATTTCTGACGAATCAAACAAGAACAGTGAGATTTTCTTGTTCCCAGAAATCCTTCAAGGTGAAACACCATTTTGAACCCTTGCTTTCGCTTGCTAAAGAAAATGAATCAGGACCGTTCAAAAAACCCCAGGAAGACTATCTTGGAGAAAAAGAAGTAGAGAAGATATCAGCAATGCGAAATACTGTTGTTCATGATGCTGAAAATATTGAACCCGAACCTATAAATGAAGCCAAATCTGGCAAAGAAACAGTTATGAATCAGGTGCCGACATTTGTAATAGAATATACGAAATAAAAAAACATACGACATGCGGAGCGTGTGTGTCACAATCAAGACGTACATTGTGAACGAGCCACATTGCATTAAGATTCGACTCTTCACTGCAAAGCAAAACGGAGACTTGAAGCAAGTTGCCTATGAAAATTTTACATTCAATGAAAGAAAATTAAGCTCACCCAAGTCTTGGTAGACCTTAGGTTTGTTCATAACTGTAAAGCTATGTGATTTTTTTTGTTTGGTAAAGGAGATAACTTTAGTTAAATCTATTTTTCCGCACTGAGAGTTTGTTTAGAGCTAAAAATAGAAGGAACAATTCTCAAAGAACATTCAATATAATCGAAATTGACTAGGTACCTAACTCAAATATTAGTTGCTTTTCAATAATTTGTTTAAAAAATGCTGAAAAATTGTTCTACTGCTATTTTTATTCAACATTTGTCAGATTTTTTCAATAATGGAAACAAGAGTGTAATTTTAGTTGGAAAACGTAACAATTGCCTTTATTTCATTGATTGTTTTGCATTCTTTTCATAATTTGAGATTTTGTTTGGTTACATCACAACAAGTTAGATGTTAATTAGAAAAAAAAAAACAGTTCCATTTATTGGAAGTCTTAATCAAAAAATATTTAAAGAAGATGAAAATTTCAAAAAAAAATTAAATAGAAGCAGTTGTTGCTGATACTTGTGAAAACCAAGTGAAAACCATATAAAAACAAAAAGACGGGAAAAATAAAAGTTTTGAGTGAGTGAATATGACTGATTTTGAAATTGCTTTCACATTTTTTTACTAATTAATTTTGATAAAACTCATACCTGTGAATATTTCTTCAAAAATTAGTATGATCAAAGCTTTCAGAAGATGGAATGCTCAATTCGGACAGTTTGATATCAAAAAGGTATAAAAAACCATCATTAAAAGAAAATGGATTTTAGTTGATCATTTTTGAAACGTATGAAACTATCTTTGTAAGTAAGGCTTCGAACTGATTGCTTGATATCAAAACTCTTGAACGTTCGATAAAAATAAAGCACGATTCTGACTGGTTGATGTCGAAACTGTTGGAAGTTCTCTGATAAGTAAAGCTTGATTCTGATTGGCTGATATTGAAACTGTTGAAAGTGTTGTGATAAGTAAAATCAAAATTTCTGAAAATTTGACGATTGCACTCCGATTGGTTGATTTTTATTTCAGACACACCAAATAGAATGAAACCCACTCTGATTTTCTTTCACATTCTTTCACAAACAATTGGTCAAAAAATTAACGTTTTTATTTACTTTTATTTATACTTTGGGGCCACTCAAGTCTCCTACTAAAATTTTTGGGACTTTTAAAATCTCCCATTTGATTTCAATTTTTTTCTTTACTTTTTGAGACTTGAAATAGAAACGAAAGAGTTGCATGTCTTGAGTGTGGTAGAAACTAAACACGTAAAAATGTCTCAATATATCGTAAAACCTATGAAGTTTTGAAAAGTCCGAATTGTAATTTTCTTACATATAGCAGCAAGGAACCAAGTATTTAGATAAGTAGCAGCATTTTTCTTGTCAAAATCATTTTCTGATTGAAAACACAGTCAGCAATCATCAAACACACTTCACGAAAAGAAAGAATTAAAAACATGCAAAATCAAACATAGGAAAAGTTACCTTAAAAGTTTTCGCTGAGTCACAAAAAATCTAGAAGTCAATAAAATTTTGATGATGTTGCTTTTGTTTAAAGGTTCTGAGTGATGATGAGACCAGTAGCAATCGAGTCCAAATTATCGTGAACCTCAAAATAGAAATCGATCCCAAAATTTTTATTCTAGGCTGTGAGCTATGGTGGTTTGCTTACATGGTTTCTGATTTGGAAGTACAGTAAAAGTATTAAATTGCATTGCTCAGCTATCATTTTATAACTTTCTTAAATTGTTGTCTTCGATTGTGTTCCTGGTGTACCGCGTTCTTAGGCAGTTAATTTTCCAATGAGTTCAGAAATTTTTCAATTATTTGACAAAAAAAAGAAAAATTGGGATCTTTTATGCTAGAACTTTCAATAAAAAAAGTTTTTTAACTAAGAACTAAAAGGCACCTCAAAATATATAAGGGAACAAAGAAGATTATACACTTATCTGTTTCTTAATTTTCTTAGAAAAAAAGCAATTTTGACGCTAAATTTGCTTTGGATTAGTGAACGTTCCTTGAAACAATACAATTCTCCATCTAAATTTCGAAATTTGGGCAAAATTTTATTCAATTTGGACTCGATAACGCTCAAATTTGAAGAAAGTAGGTCAAACAAAAACCAAAAATATAAAGTTCAGAGAGAAAAAAATAAGGAAAATAATAATAATTCTTCGTGATCTTTTTTAAACGTTCTTGATTTTAGGTTATCAGATTTTTGTTTCTATTGTCATATGAGCTAACTGAAATTGTGGAAAATTTTGAGTTTTTATACAGATTTTCCCTAAATTTAATTCGGAGACGAGAATGATTAGTTAATTGATACAATTTTTCCAATAAATTGTCTTTTCAGTGTTAAATTTTGTGCAAACACATTTTGTTGGAGAAGCGAAGATTAAGCAGGAACCAAGAAAGTGAGTTCAAGTTGTATACTTATATAAATTACCAAACTAAACCTACTACAAGGCTCTGCTGTAAAAATAGTTTTTTGAAATATAACAAGAATCATTGAGGACTAGAACAGATGAAAATGTAGAGCAAATTAGATTGTTGGACAAAAAAACATTCATCATTTTTGACAATTTTCTCGAGTAATCAGAAAATTCAGCTGCGTTTCGTTAAGTTTTTAGCAAAGTTTCAGAAAATTAGAGCATTGTTTCAAAGAGTAAGATCATCTAATAAAAAATTTTTAGGTTAATTTATACCAAATATTAACGTGTTTTGAAAGTTTTCAGAAAAAAAATTCAATATCTTTGATAAAAATCTCAATTTTTACCCAAAAATTCTTAACATTGACTTACCATGAATTAAAAAAAACGAGAACAGGATACCTTCATCCTTCAACCTACACGTACCACCTGGATAATGCTCGCCAAAATTTTAGACAAAAAAAAACATTTCCACGGGAAAAACCTAAAAAAAATACCGTTTTTCTTTCCATTCTCGTACCATCACACAAACCATGAAACCTTTTACAATTCTAGTCTCAATTTTCTAAGAAATAAATTGAGAGTTAATTGGAACTTAGTCCTACAAAAAACAGACTGCCTACCTTTTTTTTTGATTTTATTTATTTACAATAAAAAATTTTAATAATTATTCGTAACTGCTCAAATATCAGAAACATGATCCGCTCACCTGATCCGTTCCAGGTTCTCAAGTACATTCGAAACCGCTGTTGCGAGCTGATCAAGATCTTTGTCCACAATCCTTGTCGCTGGAACTTTTTTATTGGAAACAGGTAAAGACATTTCAAGATGCAAGTGTAATGTTGTAAACTATGTCTGCTCACTCGTTTTAACGTTTGTTCTTTGATTTTGCGTGGCGTTTTTTTTTTCAGATAACGTCGCTTACCAAACTTGCTATAATACCATCTTACAAACTTATCAGGCACGTGTTAAGTTAAGCCAGTCATAATAGATGCAACGTTGCTTTCCAGATTTGATTTTGCGTGGCGTTTTTTTTTTTCAGATAACGTCGCTTACCAAACTTGCTATAATACCATTTTACAAACTTATCAGGCACGTGTTAAGTTAAGCCAGTCATAAAACATGCAACATTGCTTTCGAGATGAAGAATTCAACTATATGCTAAGATCGTATCTTTGAATGCGTTTCCTTTTGTAAAGACCAAAATGTAATTTTATTTTATGTATAAAATTTGTATATGTACTCAAACACGTTTTCAAATTTCTAATGCAATGAAACGCGAGCCAAAAATCTAAGAAGCCTGACAATTGCTAAATTTGACAAAATAACGCAATTCTGATAGCGTAGAATATGAATGTGTTTGTTCAAATTTCGTCTTTTCTTGATTTGAGCAATGGTAACATGTATGCACAGCAATGCATAAACGTTTGCATTCCAGAGAGCCAGATTAAAGCATTAAAAGGGGCACTATCGTTTCCATATAATTTCTCAGAAAAAAAAATAAACGGAACCAGAAGACTTTTAATTCTGATTTAGATAATTTCAGAGATGCTCTTTGTCACTCGATTGTGGTATTGTACGGAAAACAAACTTTCAGGCGATTTTTGGTCAGCATTGGTCTGCATTTTTTTTCAGACCACCCATTTCAGTTTCCAATAAAAATTCCAATCTACCTTTTCTGCTTTTTTCCACTATTTGTGATATTGAAGACTGATTATTATAGATAACAACACACGTTTTTTTTCTTTCAATAGCTATCGGAAAAGAAGAGGATGGGCTGATTAGAAAAAAAATTGAGACCGATTCAAGTTTGTTTTTTAAATTTAATCTCATAAACAACACCTCATTTCCAACTCAAATATCTTTAATTTACGAATTAAGCCACGAAACTGCAAAACACGCTAACGAATTCGTAACGATGCCATTGATCAACAGCCAAATGCTTTAAAGCCTAACCGTTGCATAAAACTTTGCAATAAAATGTGCTTCTCATGAAAAAACTGACAGACTTTGAAAAACTCGGCTGGCAAGTTCCATTCAGCTAAAGACTAGAACTAGCCATCAATAAGCTATTAGCAGATGCTATTAAACTTTCTATGCTAGAGCAGCAAAACGAAAATGAGCACTTTTTTTCGATCTGCAACTTTGGTTGAAAAAAAATCCTACTTATTCTCTAAATTCGCGCGCTCGTTTTTAATATCTGGAATACGAAAGGTCACAACACTTGCGAGATATGGTAATATACTACAGTTTAACTTTGTTCAGCTAGAAACAGCTATGAAGGTAACATTTGCACATAGTGCAAAGGAAAATAAGAGTAGTTCGGCTGCTAGCCTAATTGTTGTAACTTGTTGACCCTTAAACATACTAAAATTCAACTAGCTAGGCTGAGACGGTAAAAGACACGAATAAAAAAAATACTTGACGTCCGCTAGTCTGTGCCAGTCGGTCATATTTGGAGGCTTGACCTTGAGCAATACGAACAACGTGGTTTTGGGGTGAAATGAAATTTTTCAAAAATTCGAATTGAATATGTCAAGCTCAACTTTCTCGCGACAACTGAAAATCTCAGAAAAAAGAGATCAGAACAATCGAACTACAATCGCGGGAAAGTGGTTGAAAAAGCAATTCGCAATTTCCAGACATAAAAATAACACTAGAGAAGAGCTGTCTTACCCTGAAATAGGACACTGAACGATTCCGAAAGAAGAAGATATTAATTAGAAGCAGACCAGAGCGAACCTTCGGTAGAAAGGTGGACAACCGAAGTCTCCCAATGGTCCAGCCCCAAAAACTTTTTTCTCAAGTTAAAACTCATTTCCTTTGCTGGAGTTCGTTAATTACAAACCTCTTGAGTTAAAACTTAATTACCTTTAATGCTAGAGTTGTTGATTAATTTAGTTGCTCCAATTCTCGAGTGTGCTGGTATGTGAGTACCCAATTTAGTTTTCTTGAGTGTGTTTTATACTTCTTATGTTGAGGTAGGGAGAGTTTTAGGTTGATCCATCTGAAATGGATCAAAGTTCCACTGTCGTATATAAAAAAGTAACCACAGTAAAGTGGAAGTAAAGTTCCACAATAAAAAGTAACTGTACGGACCCTGTTTTTAACGGCGTTCGCGTATTTTGGGTATTTAGAGAACTAAGTATGGGGACGTTTTTATTTTCTAGAGTGGGGGGATATTTTGGTAGTGGCCTTTAAGCTCTGACGAGTGTTTTAGTCTCATGTCGCAAGTGAACCTAATTGGCTCCGACCGTTCGAGGTAGAAAAACACAAGAGATAGTGTCCCTGACTCTTGAGTCAATGGTTGTAGGGCCTATTTTTCTTTAATCTCATATGTGACTTAAGTAGGCGACTGTTACGTAGTGTTTTTATGGCGCTCCTGATTTTTTTTACGACATCAAGACTACTGAGTCGAACCCACTTGACACAGCTCCGGTCTACATACCCATTCTAGAGTACCTGTGGTACGGTTCGGCGGGAACGTGTAAGCCTTCCGGTCGTACCGTGATAGCTTTTTAAGAAAACTCGAGAAAACTTCCTGGTAAGCTCTCCGAACGAGGCCTAGCTAACCGTGTGAGGGGGGGGGCGTAACTAGGGGGACAAAAAACGAGAAAAAAGACAAGAAGCGAAACAAAAACCGAAAAAGAATAGAAAAAGAAACAAAACGATAAACGAAAAAGGACAGTGACTTTGATGCCGGATTAGTTGGATCAAACCTTTATTTTAATTAAATAGTTTTCCCATGCTGTTTTTATAGGACCGATCGTTTCGATCAATTCGGCAATTTAATAAGGTGCCCGAGTGTGGGGCGTTGTTAAGGGTTTTCAGATAGCTTGCCACTTAGCTGGACCACTAGGAGACTTGACTAGAAAAGTTGACCAGCCGAGTAGGAAAGTGGTTCACAGGAAGAGAAACCGACAAGTGCTGGACACGACAAAGAGACATCCAGCACAGACGGGACCGAACAGAGGAGGCACACAGGGGTGTTCTGTTTTGGTCAATCGACGGACCACTGGGAGACTTTTCTGGAACAGGTGACCAGCCAAATGGGAAAGTGGTGCTGGTGAGAGGTGCTAGAAAAGCCAAGGAGACAACCAGCGCTTCAGAACAACCAGAGAAGGACACACATGTGTGTTCTGGTTGGTCAATCGGGTATCGTTAGGATCCATATTAGTAGTAGATGTTGGAGGTTAAGTGGGGGGGAGGAGGCGGACCCCCATGTATTAGGATAGGGAATAGAGCATCCGGTCCGCCAGCTATGTATTAAGATTGGGTATAGAGTCTACAATGTATTAAGATAGGGAATACCAATGGTAAGGTTTCAGTGTGATGCTAAGAGAAAGAAAAACGAAAATTTTTTGGTTTTTGTGTAATTTTTTCGCAAAAATCTCGGCGCGCGTTACCTAATTGGGAACAATTAGTTGTTAATTACGTGTATATTGTAGAAGAAAGGTTATGTCTTTAGTTTTTTGGTGCATGGTAAGTCAATGGTAAGAGTTTTTGTGCGAAAACTTGGAATTTTTATCAAAAAAATTTTTTCGAAAAAATTCAAAACACGATAAGATTAGCTATTATTTGACCAAATTTATTAGATAATCCTACTTTCTATCTAAATGAAACAATAATCTTACTTTCTATCTAATTGAAACAAGGCTGAAACCTGCAGAAACTTGGAAAAATTCAAATTTTTTGAGACAAAATTGCAAAAGTTTCAAGTATTTGGAAAAAATTGCAAATTTTCAAGTATTTGGAAAAAATTGCAGAAATCTCATAATTTTGGCTATTGTGTTGTTGCTTTTGATCTAATTTTGAACATACTTTTACTTATAGATTTTAAAAATAAGCTAAGACTATATGTTAATTGGCATTATGTTGAGACAATGATACAAAATTTTGAATAAAAAAATGACTTTTTCAACATTTTTTTCTCAAAATATTGAAATACGATGAAGTTTACCTTAATTTGAGCTAAATATTTGGTTATACAATGCTCTAAACACTGAAAACAAGGTTCATAATAGCAGAATCAATATTGAAACTTCAGGAAAACAGTGAAATTAGTCGTAATTTTCGAGAAGGTAAAATAAAAATTAATCAAATTTAAATAAAATTTTCCATTTCGAACCTTTTATTTTGGTTTTTAACTGTATTTTTTGTCCAAATCAGGGATTATTTTTAGTAATCTCAATTCAAATGAACATTAAGGGCAATATCCTATGAAATTTCAAACTATCAAACTCCATGATTCAACTCCTCCTCATTTTTTTCTCATTGAATTACCCAAATTTGTACAAAAATTACAACTTGTGGCAAATTTTTCATGTTAAAAAGTAGAAATTTCTGATTATTGATAAAAAATGAACAGTTTATTGCTAAAATTGTTTAAAAAGGGATAAATGTTTCTGAAAAATTTATTCGATATTTGCTCAAATTCAACAAACACTTCTTCATAACTGATGATTATCTCTGTTGCTTCTGCAACATAACTTTCAAGATTTTCCGTAGAGTTTTTCCATGTTTTAACGTTATTCTTGCTTTCTGTTTAAAACATGTTTTCGCTATTGAACACATTTTACAAGAAAATTTGGTCAAAACTGGAGAATTTAGGAGGAAAATAGTATCAATTGAACGAACCATTTGCTAGCAGAGATGAAATTAGAACTGATACCGTATGATAATTACAATAAAAAATGTTACAATCTTCGAGGTTCCCCTGTTCAGTTGCTATGGTAAACTATTTAAGCAAAAATACACATTTTGGAATCATTAACTATCACTTTTCTTGCAAAAAAGTTATTAACTCGCTTTTTTTCTTAATTTTTGACGGAAATTTTTTCAAAAATGTCCAAGTGAGAAAGAATTGGTGCTAGTTAAAGCATTCAAAAATATATGTACACAATGAGAATATAAAGGTGTATTTTTACGATCTAAGAACAAATTAGGAGCAGCTCTATTAGTTATAATCTGAAAATCTCCGGAAATACGCAAGAGAACCTAGTTCCTAACATCTACAATATAAAAACTTCTGAAAGAGCGAGTCACAAAAAATTGATTTAGCAAAGCAAAGCAAGGTGCAAACTGGAACAATTGTGTAATTTTCCTTTTTTATTTTAAGAAAAAACTCTATGTAGTAAAAATGTAGTAATGTATTGTATATAGTGTTGTATATTCTATGTAGTATTGTGTAGCAAGGAAAAGTAGATCTTGAATGCAAGTTTTCGATTTATGCTTTATGTATCTTCTTCCAAAAGATGTCGAATTGGGTTTGCTTTTCAAAAATTATCTTCAAAACATTTTATTTTTCAAATAAAGTACCAAATATATCAAATGATAACAATTTTTTCTAATGAATTACGGGTAAATATAAGACTTTTTATATACGAGAATTTTAATGTCGGATTTTTTCTCAAGATATACTTTATAAGCTAAATTTTAGTAAAAGTATCTCAAATCTCTTAAGGATTAAATTGAGTTTCTATCTCATTTTAGCATTTTCTCAGTTTCTGCTTCATCTACTTTCCACCAAATGGATCCAATTTGAGCAAATTTTTCCTTGAAAATTGAATTTTAGATGGAAAAATGTAACGTTTCAACGAACGATCAATAATCCGAAGCTGAATTAATACCATAAGTCCTTTACTAAAAAGCTTTAAAGGATTTTCTCAACCTCATAAATGTATAATGCTGTTTTAAATCTGAATATCTATTTTAGACTAAATTTTTAGTTGGATTGAAGTTTATCATTGTCTTGAAACTTTCAAAGTTTAGCAAAATATACATTTTTTCCAGGTCATTAATCAATTTTTTTTCTGAAATCATTAAAAATTCAATAGAAAAACATGATTCTTAATAAGTCAATCTGCTTAAAAAGCTCTGCTCTATGAACACTTGTACAAGCACTAAACAAGGAAAACTTTAAAATAGCAACTACAAAAAGCTTTCAATTAGTTGATGTTTTTCAAATATCCAAGTTTTACAAAATTTAGGTGAATACTTAAATTCTCATTAGCATATGTTATGCACTTTACTACAAAGTTATCACAACAAAGTCTCCGCAAGCTTGCAACCAAGGGAGTTTTTACTGTTGATTAAAAGTTTTCGGATCGAGTTCCATGGAAAGCTTCACTACGATTTGAACTCGATTTTTGCTGTCTTTAACATCAATCAAAACCTTTGAATAAAAAAATAAATGACAGTTCAGGTAATTTAATGAAAACACTGTATAATTACTGACTAGATTTGTTACAATTGCTGAGACTTTTCAGATTCAGTAAAAACTAATAATCATAATTGAGCAAAGCAAAATAAGCTAAGATAATTACAATAAAAAATGTTACAAATTTTTTGGTTTTTGTGTAATTTTTTCGCAAAAATCTCGGCGCGCGTTACCTAATTGGGAACAATTAATTGTTAATTACGTGTATATTGTAGAAGAAAGGTTATGTCTTTAGTTTTTTGGTGCATGGTAAGTCAATGGTAAGAGTTTTTGTGCGAAAACTTGGAATTTTTATCAAAAAAATTTTTTCGAAAAAATTCAAAACACGATAAGATTAGCTATTATTTGACCAAATTTATTAGATAATCCTACTTTCTATCTAAATGAAACAATAATCTTACTTTCTATCTAATTGAAACAAGGCTGAAACCTGCAGAAACTTGGAAAAATTCAAATTTTTTGAGACAAAATTGCAAAAGTTTCAAGTATTTGGAAAAAATTGCAAATTTTCAAGTATTTGGAAAAAATTGCAGAAATCTCATAATTTTGGCTAATGTGTTGTTGCTTTTGATCTAATTTTGAACATACTTTTACTTATAGATTTTAAAAATAAGCTAAGACTATATGTTAATTGGCATTATGTTGAGACAATGATACAAAATTTTGAATAAAAAAATGACTTTTTCAACATTTTTTTCTCAAAATATTGAAATACGATGAAGTTTACCTTAATTTGAGCTAAATATTTGGTTATACAATGCTCTAAACACTGAAAACAAGGTTCATAATAGCAGAATCAATATTGAAACTTCAGGAAAACAGTGAAATTAGTCGTAATTTTCGAGAAGGTAAAATAAAAATTAATCAAATTTAAATAAAATTTTCCATTTCGAACCTTTTATTTTGTTTTTTAACTGTATTTTTTGTCCAAATCAGGGATTATTTTTAGTAATCTCAATTCAAATGAACATTAAGGGCAATATCCTATGAAATTTCAAACTATCAAACTCCATGATTCAACTCCTCCTCATTTTTTTCTCATTGAATTACCCAAATTTGTACAAAAATTACAACTTGTGGCAAATTTTTCATGTTAAAAAGTAGAAATTTCTGATTATTGATAAAAAATGAACAGTTTATTGCTAAAATTGTTTAAAAAGGGATAAATGTTTCTGAAAAATTTATTCGATATTTGCTCAAATTCAACAAACACTTCTTCATAACTGATGATTATCTCTGTTGCTTCTGCAACATAACTTTCAAGATTTTCCGTAGAGTTTTTCCATGTTTTAACGTTATTCTTGCTTTCTGTTTAAAACATGTTTTCGCTATTGAACACATTTTACAAGAAAATTTGGTCAAAACTGGAGAATTTAGGAGGAAAATAGTATCAATTGAACGAACCATTTGCTAGCAGAGATGAAATTAGAACTGATACCGTATGATAATTACAATAAAAAATGTTACAATCTTCGAGGTTCCCCTGTTCAGTTGCTATGGTAAACTATTTAAGCAAAAATACACATTTTGGAATCATTAACTATCACTTTTCTTGCAAAAAAGTTATTAACTCGCTTTTTTTCTTAATTTTTGACGGAAATTTTTTCAAAAATATCCAAGTGAGAAAGAATTGGTGCTAGTTAAAGCATTCAAAAATATATGTACACAATGAGAATATAAAGGTGTATTTTTACGATCTAAGAACAAATTAGGAGCAGCTCTATTAGTTATAATCTGAAAATCTCCGGAAATACGCAAGAGAACCTAGTTCCTAACATCTACAATATAAAAACTTCTGAAAGAGCGAGTCACAAAAAATTGATTTAGCAAAGCAAAGCAAGGTGCAAACTGGAACAATTGTGTAATTTTCCTTTTTTATTTTAAGAAAAAACTCTATGTAGTAAAAATGTAGTAATGTATTGTATATAGTGTTGTATATTCTATGTAGTATTGTGTAGCAAGGAAAAGTAGATCTTGAATGCAAGTTTTCGATTTATGCTTTATGTATCTTCTTCCAAAAGATGTCGAATTGGGTTTGCTTTTCAAAAATTATCTTCAAAACATTTTATTTTTCAAATAAAGTACCAAATATATCAAATGATAACAATTTTTTCTAATGAATTACGGGTAAATATAAGACTTTGAGAATTTTAATGTCGGATTTTTTCTCAAGATATACTTTATAAGCTAAATTTTAGTAAAAGTATCTCAAATCTCTTAAGGATTAAATTGAGTTTCTATCTCATTTTAGCATTTTCTCAGTTTCTGCTTCATCTACTTTCCACCAAATGGATCCAATTTGAGCAAATTTTTACTTGAAAATTGAATTTTAGATGGAAAAATATATCGTTTCAACAAACGATCAATAATCCGAAGCTGAATTAATACCATAAACCCTTTACTAAAAAGCTTTAAAGGATTTTCTCAAGCTCATAACTGTATAATGCTGTTTTGAATCTGAATTTCTTTTTTAGACTAAACTTTTAGTTGGAATGATGTATATCATTATCTTGAAACTTTCAAAGTTTAGCAAAATATACATTTTTTCCACGTCATTTATCAATTTCTTTTCTGAAATCATCAAAAAATCAATAGAAAAACATTATTCTTAAAAAGTCAAATCACATTATCTGCATAAAAAGCTCTGCTCTATGAACACTTTTACAAGCACTAAACAAGGAAAACTTCAAAATAGCAACTAGAAAAAACCTTTCAATTAGTTGATGTATTCCAAATATCCAAGTTTTACAATTTTTAGGCGAATACTTAAATACTCATTAGCATATTTTATGCACTTTACTACAAATTTATCACAAGTCTCTGCAAGCTTGCAACGAAGGGAGTTTTTACTGTTGATTAAAAGTTTTCGGATCGAGTTCCATGGAAAGCTTCACGACGATTTGAACTCGATTTTTGCTGTCTTTAACATCAATCAAAACCTTTGAATAAAAAAATAAATGACAGTTCAGGTAATGTAACGAAAACACTGTATAATTACTAACTAGATATGTTACAATTGCTGAGACTTTCCAGATTCAGTAAAAAGTAATAATCATAGTAATTTCTAAGTTTTTCAAAAAAAAAACTTAAAAATTTTACCTTTTCCTGAAGTGTGTTTGGAGTCTGCTGAGCACATAATTTATTATTACGCTGAGAATGCTTCTTCTTGAAATGATTAGCGAGTTCCTCGCTGCTATAAATATAAAAATTACAATTAGAACACTTCAAAACACCACATGTTCTACGATGTCTTGATGCATCTTTGTGAGTGTAATCCCTGCCACATTCAAGACATGCAACTCTTTCGTTTCTATTGGTGAAGGCATCTCAATAGTAATGAAAAATTAAAAGGGAGATTTAAAATGTACCAAATTTTTAGATATGGTGAGTTGAATAGCCTCAAAAAATGAATAAAATTAAATAAAAACAGCAAACTTATTAACCAATTGTTTTTAACGAGACAGAAAATCAGAATGGATATGCTATTTAGCCTACCTGAAATAAAAATCATCCAATCTAACCATGGAGTTCTTAAAAGTATCAACCAATCAGAAGCGAGCATTAATTACAAGGAAACTTTTATCTTTTCTGATATCAACCAATCAGAATTGAGCTTCAATATTCATGTAATTTTCAACAAATTCAATGTCAACCTATCAGAATTGAGCTTCAAAAGTCATGAAATTTTCAAGAAGTTTAACGTCAACCAATCAAAGTTGAGCTCTTTTTCTCATGAATTTTTCAATAATTTCTTCAAAATTTATTGATTTTGAGGATACTTTCACAGACATTAATTGTGTTAATAACCAATCAGAATGAAGTAATCACAGATTTTAAAAAACTTTGTAGATCAGAAACAGACTATGTTTATGAAACTTCTTAATCAATAAATTTTATTGAATTTTTCCAACATAACTAAGATTTGAAGTTTGATAAATAAGATTTTTTGTCTATTTTATATTGTTTTTTCGATATTCAATTCAAATTTTGAAATTTCGATCAAAATTTTTCCGATTGGTTCTATTTCTAACCAGTGAAAAAAGAAATTACCAAAATATAGGTTTTTATCGTTTTCTTTTTGGTATATTGTAGTATAAACAACCGGAAGTCTATTAAATTTGGATAAACGATCAAAAGATATTCTGACAAATCTGGATTTTGTATTTGTATCAAATTCAAAACAATAATCGAATTGATGTTCCTTATCTCCAATTTCTGTTTCATAGGCTCTTCCATTGTTTTGTTTTTTACTGATCGACCACCCAATCTGAGTTAACTCTTCAAAATAAAAACATTGTTGATAAATCTGACAGTACTCTTCTTTTTTGTAATCTCCTCTCCATCTTTTTAACAAAACTATTGAACTTTCTGTGTTTCTATACTAATTAAAACTAATACCATCTCCATCAACTTCATCTGTCCATCACTCTTGTAGTTTTTTGTAGTAGTTCAATTTTAAAATTTGATAAATGTTCAATTCAGACATTGAAAACGCTTTTGATGGAAACATTTTTCTTACTGAAATATATGAAGAAACTTAAAAAACAGGAATTGTTTTATCATTTTTAAATTATTTTGAAATAACAGTCACCGTAAATATTTTTTAATGATTTAGAGTCTAATTGGTTTCAAGGAAATTCATGTAGCCAATAAAAACCTCAAACTAAGGCAGAAAAAAATTGAAAACAACCAATGAAATTCAAAAAATCTTTAAAAAAAAAATGATAATGTTTTCAACTAAATATACATTCTTGTTTGTAATTTTCTTAAATTGAGGCAAAATTTAGCTAAACTTTGATAAAAACAGTTATTAAATAAATTTATCTGTAATTTCATAAATAAATACTGGAAAATCATTTCATAATTGGTTAGTGTTTTATGTCAATTTCGATAAAATTGTATGTTTTGTCTGACTTTTCCTCAGATATTATAGCTCTAAATATACACATTAGTGAGAAAAAATAGTTTTGAACTAATAATATCACAATTACTAAACATGCAAAACATCACAAAGCTTTACTGAGGTTTACAATTATCAACAAACATGAAGTCTCCCAATATTTGCGACAGTTCTTTGAATTCATTCAAAGTATAGTTGACATATGCAACTTGCTTCAAGTCTTCATTTTCCTTTGCAGTGAAGTGTCGAATCTGAATGTAGGGTGGCTTGCTCACGTTGTACCTCTTGATTGTGACACACACCGTCCTCATGTTGTACATTGCTATTTCATATACTCGATTACAGATGTCGAGCTCCTGATCCATCGTTGATTCTCTGCCAGATTTGGCTTCATATACAGGTACGAGTCCAAGATTTTTTTAGCATCGTGAATAATAGTATTCCGTATTGCGGATATTGCTTCGCCTTCTTTTTCACTAAGATAGACTTGTTGAGACTTTTCAAATTGTCCCAAATCATTTATTTTTAATAGTTGAAAGCACGGTTCCAAGCATATTTTTCCCTTGTAGGATTTTTGGAACCAAACAAATCTCCCAATTCTTTTTTGATTTTTTGAAAATTCAATATAGTTGGAACTATCAACTTTTCTCGAGTACATTTTGAAGAACGAACTGATCAGATGAGGAGAAATGAGAGAAATGACTTTGAGTTTAAATGAAAATGAAAGTAAGCAGTTTGAGTCATCGCCATTTCCATATATGGAAGTAGTACCAAATACTATACTATATATAACTACTATATAACTCCACCATTTTCTGCAAAATTCATTTTTCCCAATGGCAGCTGCTATGTGTCAAGCTCTTCCCAGCTTTTATTCAGATTATAATTGTAAATCATTGTTTATTTCTGTTTCCAACGTTTTTTACGAAAATTACATAGTAACCCAAGATTATTGCGTCTCTACTCACGATTCTTTCTGTTCCTTGGGAAATTGCAAATTTCATATAATTTTAATTGGAACTTCCTTTAGCCAAATTCTTCAGAGATTAGACAAATATCAATACATATATCAAGAAATTGATTGTCTTTACACTTTGTACAAGCACAGATTCTTTTCGAGTATTGTCACATCAAGTGGGGAAGTCTTCAATCAGCTTAGTTGTGGAGTGCAGCATAATTTACGATGGAAAGGAGCAGAAAAAACACCAAGCGTATCAAGGAAACGACTTGTTCGCAAAAAGTTCAAAAAACATTATCTAAGTTCTAATCAAAAACTTGCATCTACGCTAACTCTTGGTTCAGCATTTTTAGACAGAATTCGTAAAGTACAAAACTCAAAATATGAACATGATTTGTTAAAAATAATTGACTGTTTTATTGATGGTTATGGATTTGTAAATAGTGATCATGTCAATTTTTCAATAAAAAACTTCTGATATTCCATCTATTTTCTCTCATATGTTTACAAAGTTACCATTAATTACCGAAACAAAAATCACCGTTGTCAAAAACATTTGCAAAAAATTTTTCAAAAATGTAATAAATATGTAATATTTCTTTTGATTTTCAAAAAGTTGCAAAAATCATTTCAATTTTTTTAACAAGTTGTAAAAAGTGTTTCAATTTCTTTTTGACAAAATGCGAAAACTGTTTCAACTTTTTTGAGAAGATGCGAAAAGTCTTTTACTTTTTTCGATAAAATGCGAAAAGTGTTTCAATTTTTTCGACAAAATGCGAAAAGTAATTTACTTTTTTCGACAAAATGCGAAAAGTGTTTCAATTTTTTCTACAAAAAGCTAAAAGTGTGTACAAGATGCATTATCGATTAGGTAACTTTTTACTTGCGTAAAGTTTTTCCAGTGTTTTTCCGAATTTTTGTACAAAAATTAATCAAATTTTTTAACATGTGTGCGAGTTCGGAGCACTTAACTAAGTTCTAATTGTTTTTCAATGGTTTACCTTGAACCTCTCATCTATTCTCATAATTAAATTGAAATTGAAGAAATTAATTACTGAAAACGAAGTCAAAACCAAACAACTTTTATTTACAAAAACATTTAATCAAAGAGCTGTCGAGCAGCAGAAGAATTCTGGAGGTTCTCTATAGAACGCAGAGCTGGACGAGGTTGTAGTGGTTGTTGTGGAACTGGAGGTGTCATTGTTTCTGAGAATCCCTCATCTTCATCTATTGTGATGGGGTTTTCGACTGATCCTTCCTCCTCCCAAGGAAAGAGGATGTCGTCGACTGGTTGAGCCACAAATCTTGAGTCCGGAATCTCGGGATAGTTCATTTCCACATGATCAGAAACTTCCTCCATCATTTGCATTGTTCCAAGTTGGTTTTCTGTGATGGGAACTTGCATCATATGATGGTCGCTGAAATCCCTTCGCATCACTTCCACCATGTGCCAGACTTGGATTGGGATGTTCATTTGTGCTAGAAAAACTCCAGAGACTGTTTCTCGCACTTGAATTTGTACTAGATCAGGCGAAAATTCTACAGAGTACATAAGGTTGCTGTTTTGCACTGAGAAGATCATTTTGAGCAATAAGATGACTAAAAGAGCAAAAAACAAAAAAGAACTGAGAGGAGGGGGAACCTTACAATACATAAGTTGAAATTCGGATGTTTAGAGCTGAGAGAGGAGGTAGTTGACGGTAGTTAAGTTGAAAAAAAAATCATTTTTAGTTAAGAGAGAGGGCTACCTTCAACTGGAATGTGTGGGTTTAACCAATGAGAATGAATTTTCCTTATTTGGACTGTAGTCGTGTCCAATTAGATTTTAGTTTCCTTTTATGGAATTCTTATAGAAAACTCGTGTCCAATTGGAAACAAAGCTCCATTTTACACATTGTCGTTTCCAATCACAAAAATGTTCATTTTTATTCAAGTTGTCGTATCCAATCAGAGGAACCATTTAAGGACTTAAGTCATCCAAATAAGTAAAAATATACACAAAAGCAATCGCAAAAAAAAATGACAAAAAGTTGTTTGCTGTAAAAATAAGAAATATTGCCGATATGAGTAACAAAAGAAGGAAAATTAATCAAAGTAGCATCTCTGCAATTTTTTCATTTCTGATCAGGAACTTGCGTCCACTCAGACTCTTGAATCTACTTTTTTGGAAAGGATTCGAAAAGTTCAAAACTCAAAGTATGTGACTGATTTGTTGAAAATTGTTGATTAATTTATTGATGGTTTTGGTACCGTAAATAGTGAGCGTATCGATTTTTCTATTAATAATTGAATTTTTGTTAATAAAAATCTTGTCAAAATTGTTTTTATTTAAATCAAGAGTTTTTCAGATGCTAATTTTGGTTTGATTTTTTCAACAGGTTTGCAAAAATTTAATTAAACTTTTTTACAAGATGCAAAAATTGTTTTGGTTTTTTCAACAAGTGTGCAAAAATTTTCAACAAAATTTTGTGTTAGATGCAAGCTTTTTCGTGACTTTTTTGAAAACAAATGCAAAAATTTAACTTATTTTTTCTTATTCATTTGCAAAAATTGCAAAAATTTTTTGTAAAAAAACTTGTTAAATTAATGCTAAAAAATATTCATAATTGCTGACTTTGAGTACTATTCCCTATCTTAATACATTGTTTTTCCAATATTTTGATCAATCTACATGCAAAAAAGAGATTTTTTTTATGATCAAAATTAAAACGAAGATTTTCATTTTATTTAATTATTAACAGTGCAAGAAAATCTTCTTTCAGTTTTCTTTAAAATGCGAAAATATTTAATGAAATTTTTCTTAATTTGCGAGATTTTCTTTGATTTTTTTAACAAGTGTGCAAAAAAATAATGAAAAGTTTTGCATGGTGCAAAAATTAATGTAAAGTTTTTAACATGCTTGCAAAAATTGGTTTAATTTTTTTGCCATCTTTCTAACAAAATTCTATAAAAGTACTAACCAGAAGCATAATTAGTTTTTTGCATTGTTTTTGTGTTGTTTTTATTTAAATCAAGAGTTTTTTCGCAAGATGCTAATTTTGGTTTGATTTTTTCAACAGGTTTGCAAAAATTTAATTAAACTTTTTTACCAGATGCAAAAATTGTTTTGGTTTTTTCAACAAGTGTGCAAAAATTTTCAACAAAATTTTGTGTTAGATGCAAGCTTTTTCGTGACTTTTTTGAAAACAAATGCAAAAATTTAACTTATTTTTTCTTATTCATTTGCAAAAATTGCAAAAATTTTTTGTAAAAAAACTTGTTAAATTAATGCTAAAAAATATTCATAATTGCTGACTTTGAGTACTATTCCCTATCTTAATACATTGTTTTTCCAATATTTTGATCAATCTACATGCAAAAAAGAGATTTTTTTATGATCAAAATTAAAACAAAGATTTTCATTTTATTTAATTATTAACAGTGCAAGAAAATCTTCTTTCAGTTTTCTTTAAAATGCGAAAATATTTAATGAAATTTTTCTTAATTTGCGAGATTTTCTTTGATTTTTTTAACAAGTGTGCAAAAAAATTATGAAAAGTTTTGCATGGTGCAAAAATTAATGTAAAGTTTTTAACATGCTTGCAAAAATTGGTTTAATTTTTTTGCCATCTTTCTAACAAAATTCTATAAAAGTATTAACTAGAAGCATAATTAGTTTTTTGCATTGTTTTTGTGTTGTTTTTATTTAAATCAAGAGTTTTTTCGCAAGATGCTAATTTTGGTTTGATTTTTTCAACACGTTTGCAAAAATTTAATTAAACTTTTTTACAAGATGCAAAAATTGTTTTGGTTTTTTCCACAAGTGTGCAAAAATTTTCAACAAAATTTTGTGTTAGATGCAAGTTTTTTCGTGATTTTTTTGAAAACAAATCCAAAAATCTAACTTATTTTTTCATATTCATTTGCAAAAACTGCAAAAATTTTTTGTGAAAAACTTGTTAAATTAATGCTAAAAAATATTCATAATTGCTGACTTTGAGTACTATTCCCTATCTTAATACATTGTTTTCCCAATTTTTTTGATCAATCTACATGCAAAAAAGAGATTTTTTATGATCAAAATTAAAACAAAGATTTTCATTTTATTTAATTATTAACAGTGCAAGAAAATCTTCTTTCAGTTTTCTTTAAAATGCGAAAATGTTTAATAAAAATTTTCTTAATTTGCGAGATTTTCTTTGATTTTTTCAACAAGTGTGCAAAAAAATTATGAAAAGTTTTGCATGGTGCAAAAATTATTGTAAAGTTTTTAACATGCTTGCAAAAATTGGTTTAATTTTTTTGCCATCTTTCTAACAAAATTCTATAAAAGAATTAACCAGAAGCATAATTAGTTTTTTGCATTGTTTTTGTGTTGTTTTTATTTAAATCAAGAGTTTTTTCGCAAGATGCTAATTTTGGTTTGATTTTTTCAACACGTTTGCAAAAATTTAATTAAACTTTTTTACAAGATGCAAAAATTGTTTTGGTTTTTTCAACAAGTGTGCAAAAATTTTCAACAAAATTTTGTGTTAGATGCAAGTTTTTTCGTGATTTTTTTGAAAACAAATGCAAAAATCTAACTTATTTTTTCATATTCATTTGCAAAAACTGCAAAAATTTTTTGTGAAAAACTTGTTAAATTAATGCTAAAAAATATTCATAATTGCTGACTTTGAGTACTATTCCCTATCTTAATACATTGTTTTCCCAATTTTTTTGATCAATCTACATGCAAAAAAGAGATTTTTTATGATCAAAATTAAAACAAAGATTTTCATTTTATTTAATTATTAACAGTGCAAGAAAATCTTCTTTCAGTTTTCTTTAAAATGCGAAAATGTTTAATGAAAATTTTCTTAATTTGCGAGATTTTCTTTGATTTTTTCAACAAGTGTGCAAAAAAATTATGAAAAATTTTGCATGGTATCCAATTGCCGATATAAGTAACAAAAGAAGAAAAATTAATAAAAGTAGCAACTTTGCTAGTCTTCTCATCAAGTTAACTGAATTTTTTGTATATAATCGATGAGAAATTGCTGATTTTTCAGCAGATATTCAAGTTCTTTAATTTTGATGTAGATTTGAGATGATAACTCAAAGTTGATGAATTTTTCAAAGCAAATCTCTGGAAATCTGATACCAAACCTGATCATGCAAGATTTTGAACTTTGAAAGTCCTTAAAAAAATGGAGGAATAAAGCACTTTGCTGGGGAATTTTAACAAATTTGGGAGTTGGATATGGAATAAAAAGAGTCTTTGAAATATTATCGTACGATTTTTTTATCAACTTCAAATTTTCTAAAATAAATAAAATTTCTTTTCTAGTCAAGTGTAACTCAGCTGTAAGTTTATAGCTTTGATAAGCAATATGTGAATCAAAAGTAAACTCTTTGATTGAGTAAGTTTCTCTAAAGAGACCTTTACTTAGTCGGAGAACTCTATTTTGGACAACATAAACGTCCAAAAAATAGTGAAAAAAGTAAGAATCTACATCTATTTCATCAATAAGGAAATCACACGGAATATTTTCTTTTTTCTTGTAGAGTAATTCGAGGAAGTTCAAATGCTTTTTGATTGAAATTCTTCAAAAATGAATATTTTGGATCCAAAGTTATGACTAGAAACAGCTTAGTTCTGATTGGTTGAGAATTTTTCTGGAAAATTCTAGAACTTTCAAAGGAATGACGTCATTACCATAATAGAAAAATTGTGTGGGTGTTGACGTCATTTCTATTTCTAGAATAACGTCATTATCATAAAAGGAACATTGCGTGGGTGGTGACGTCACTTCTAAATATAGAATGACGTCATTACCATAAAAGGAAAATTGCGTAGGCGGTGACGTCACTTCTATTCAAAGAATGACGTCAATACCATAAAAGGATAATTGCGTAGGCGTCACTGTTAGTATAAATACACCTATATTATTGGGTTAAATCATTCACAAATTTTGATCGAAATTTCAAAACTTGATTTGAATATCGAAAAAACAATATAAAATAGACGAGAAATCTCATTTATCACACTTCAAATCTTAGTTATGTTGGAAAAATTCAATAAATTTATTGATTAAGAAGTTTAATAAACATAGTCTGTTTCTGATCTACAAGGTTTTTTAAAATCTGTGATTACTTCATTCTGATTGGTTATTAACACAAATAATATCTGTGAAAGTATCCTCAAAATCTACAAATTTTGAAGAAATTGTTGAAAAATTCATGAGAAAAAGAGCTCAACTCTGATTGGTTGACATTAAATTTCTTGAAAATTTCATGACTTTTGAAGCTCAATTCTGATAGGTTGACATTGAATTTGTTGAAAGTTACATGACTATTGAAGCTCAATTCTGATTGGTTCATATCAGAAAAGATAAAACTTTCCTTGTAATTAATGCTTGCTTCTGATTGGTTGATACTTTTAAAAACTCCATGGTTAGAATGCATGATTTTTATTTCAGCTAGGCTAAATAGCATATCCATTCTGATTTTCTGTCTCGTTAAAAACAATTGGTTAATAAGTTTGCTGTTTTTATTTACCTTTATTCATTTTTTGAGGCTATTCAACTCACCTTATCTAAAAATTTGGTACATTTTAAATCTCCCATTTAATTTTTCATTACTATTGAGATGCCTTCACTCAATAGAAACGAAAGAGTTGCATGTCTTGAATGTGGCAGGGATTACACTCACAAAGATGCATCAAGACATCGTAGAACATGTGGTGTTTTGAAGTGTTCTAATTGTAATTTTTATATTTATAGCAGCGAGGAACTCGCTAATCATTTCAAGAAGAAGCATTCTCAGCATAATAATAAATTATGTGCTCAGCAGACTCCAAACACACTTCAGGAAAAGGTAAAACTTTTAATTTTTTTTTTTGAAAAACTTAGAAATTACTATGATTATTACTTTTTACTGAATCTGGAAAGTCTCAGCAATTGTAACATATCTAGTTAGTAATTATACAGTGTTTTCGTTACTTTACCTGAACTGTCATTTATTTTTTTATTCAAAGGTTTTGATTGATGTTAAAGACAGCAAAAATCGAGTTCAAATCGTCGTGAAGCTTTCCATGGAACTCGATCCGAAAACTTTTAATCAACAGTAAAAACTCCCTTCGTTGCAAGCTTGCAGAGATTTGTGATAAATTTGTATTAAAGTGCATAACATATGCTAATGAGTATTTAAGTATTCGCCTAAAAATTGTAAAACTTGGATATTTGGAATACATCAACTAATTGAAAGGTTTTTTGTAGTTGCTATTTTGAAGTTTTCCTTGTTTAGTGCTTGTAAAAGTGTTCATAGAGCAGAGCTTTTTAAGCAGATAATGTGATTTGACTTTTTAAGAATAATGTTTTTCTATTGATTTTTTGATGATTTCAGAAAAGAAATTGATAAATGACGTGGAAAAAATGTATATTTTGCTAAACTTTGAAAGTTTCAAGATAATGATATACATCATTCCAACTAAAAATTTAGTCTAAAAAGAAATTCAGATTTAAAGCAGCATTATACAGTTATGAGCTTGAGAAAATCCTTTAAAGCTTTTTAGTAAAGGGTTTATGGTATTAATTCAGCTTCGGATTATTGATCGTTTGTTGAAACGATACATTTTTCCATCTAAAATTCAATTTTCAAGTAAAAATTTGCTCAAATTGGATCCATTTGGTGGAAAGTAGATGCAGCAGAAACTGAGAAAATGCTAAAATGAGATAGAAACTCAAATTAATCCTTAAGAGATTTGAAATATTTTTACTAAAATTTAGCTTATAAAGTATATCTTGAGAAAAAATCCGACATAAAAACTCTCAAAGTCTTATATTTACCCGTAATTCATTAGAAAAAATTGTTATCATTTGATATATTTGGTACTTTATATGAAAAATCAAATGTTTTGAAGATAATTTTTGAAAAGCAAACCCAATTCGACATCTTTTGGAAGAAGATACATAAAGCATAAATCGAAAACTTGCATTCAAGATCTACTTTTCCTTGCTACACAATACTACATAGAATATACAACACTATATACAATACATTACTACATTTTTACTACATAGAGTTTTTTCTTAATAAAAATCGGAAAATTACACAATTGTTCCAGTTTGCACCTTGCTTTGCTTTGCTAAATCAATTTTTTGTGACTCGCTCTTTCAGAAGTTTTTATATTGTAGATGTTAGGAACTAGGTTCTCTTGCGTATTTCCGGAGATTTTCAGAATATAACTAATAGAGCTGCTCCTAATTTGTTCTTAGATCGTAAAAATACACCTTTATATTCTCATTGTGTACATATGTTTTTGAATGCTTTAACTAGCATCAATTCTTTCTCACTTGGATATTTTTGAGAAAATTTCCGTCAAAAATTAAGAAAAAAAGCGAGTTAATAACTATTTTGCAAGAAAAGTGATAGTTAATGATTCCAAAATGTGTATTTTTGCTTAAATAGTTTACCATAGCAACTGAACAGGGGAACCTCGAAGATTTTAACATTTTTTTTTGTAATAATCATACGGTATCAGTTCTAATTTCATCTCTGCTAGCAAATGGTTCGTTCAATTGATACTATTTTCCTCCTAAATTCTCCAGTTTTGACTAAATTTTCTTGTAAAGTGTGATCAATAGCGAAAACATGTTTTAAACAGAAAGCAAGAATAACTTTAAAACATGGAAAAACTCTACGGAAAATCTTGAAAGTTATGTTGCAGAAGCAACAGAGATAATCATCAGTTATGAAGAAGTGTTTGTTGAATTTGAGCCAATATCGAATAAATTTTTCAGAAACATTTATCCCATTTTAAACAATTTTAGCAATAAACTGTTCATTTTTTATCAATAATCAGAAATTTCTAATTTTTAACATCAAAAATTTGCCACAAGTTGTAATTTTTGTACAAATTTGGGTAATTCAATGAGAAAAAAATGAGGAGGAGTTGAATCATGGAGTTTGATAGTTTGAAATTTCATAGAATATTGCCCTTAATGTTCATTTGAATTGAGATTACTAAAAATAATCCCTTAACTGGACAAAAAAACAGTTAAAAACCAAAATAAAAGGTTCGAAATGGAAAATTTCATTTAAATTTGATTAATTTTTATTTTACCTTCTCGAAAATTACGACTAATTTCACTGTTTTCCGGAAGTTTCAATATTGATTCTGCTACTATGAACCTTCTTTTTAGTGTTTAGAGCATTGTATAACCAAATATTTAGCTCAAATTAAGGTAAACTTCATCGTATTTCAATATTTTGAGAAAAAATTCTTGAAAAAGTTGTTTTTTTATTCAAAATTTTGTATCATTGTCTCAACATAATGCCTATTAACATATAGTCTTAGCTTATTTTTAAAATCTATAAGTAAAAGTATGTTTAAAATTAGATCAAAAGCAACAATACATTTGCCAAAATTATGAGATTTCTGCAATTTTTTCCAAATACTTGAAATTTTTGCAATTTTTTCCAAATACTTGAAATTTTTGCAACTTTTTCCAAATACTTGAAATTTTTGCAATTTTGTCTCAAAAAATTTGAATTTTTCCAAGTTTCTGCAAGTTTCAGCATTGTTTCAATTAGATAGAAAGTAAGATTTTTGTTTCATTTAGATAGAAGGTAGGATTATCTAATAAATTTGGTCAAATAAGAGCTAATCTTATCGTGTTTTGAATTTTTTCGAAAAAATTTTTTTGATAAAAATTCCAAGTTTTTGCACAAAAACTCTTACCATTGACTTACCATGCACCAAAAAATTAAAGACATAACCTTTATTCTACAATATACACGTAATTAACAATTAATTGTTCCCAATTAGGTAACGCGCGCCGAGATTTTTGCAAAAAAAATTACACAAAAACCAAAAAAATTTCGTTTTTCTTTCTCTTACCATCACACTGAAACCTTACCATTGGTATTCCCTATCCTAATACATTGTAGACTCTATACCCAATCTTAATACATAGCTGGCGGACCGGATGCTCTATTCCCTATCTTAATACATGGGGGTCCGCCTCCTCCCCCCCCCCCCCCCACTTAACCTCCAACATCTACTACTCATATTACATTATAGGAGATACGTGTAAAATTTGATAAGCGGAACCCCACTGTTTGAGGAACGTTTTTACTTGAGCAGAGCTTCGAAACCGGTTCTACAGTTCTCTCTAGAGGTTTAGCACCCAGCGCTTAAGGTAATTTTTGGCTTAGGAGGGGGGCTAAACAGGGGGAGGCCAGAAGGGGGGCTGGTTAGGTTAGAGGTTGGCGGTTGCAAATTGTAAAAAGGGGGGACACATTACAGTAACTAATCAATGGACATCGTCGATTTAGTTACATTAGAATCTTACACGCGTGAATTATAAGGAAAAATATCCAAATTTGAGATCGAATTAAGGTGGGTACCCTGGTCAGATCGGTTGGGGGCAACAAAATAGACAGTTTTTGTAACCCGGACGGAAAATACCCCATAAGAACTTTAGTAGGGGGGAGGAAAACGCGTGGAGGATACTAGACATTTTTGTTTACAAAAGGTCTACATTGGTCACTTTTGAAAATTAGGTGGTTTCATTTTTCTTTTTTTATCATTTTTTCTTGTTTAAGTTTTTACGTTTTCGGTATTAATTTTATCGGTTTTGAACGAGCAGTTGATCACTTGACACCTGCGAACAAGTTGGGTTCTAACTTGCACAAGATTATTAAAGGGAGACAAACACAGGTGGGTTAGTAATTGAATCTTTTGGCCAGTAAGGTTGGGTTTTTGGGGAAGTTTTTATTCTAGAGTCCAAGTGGTGGTACCAGGGGTAGTGGCTCAAGAGTCCCAGCAACGAAGAAGAAGAGATCCGATTGTCAAACACTTGAAAGGCAAGGTCTTGGGACAGTATTGAAAAATCCTGGGACGGCACAGAAAGGTCTTGGGACAATGCCGAAAAGTCTTGGGACAGTACCAGGAAGTCTTGGAACAGTGCGGAAAAGTCTTGGGACAGTGCCGAAAAGTCTTGGGACAGTACCGAAAAGTCCTGAGACAGTACCAAGAAGTCTTGGGACAGTACGGAACAGTCTTGGGACAGTACGAAAAGTCGTGGGACAGTACCAGGAAGTTTTGGGACAGTGGTGAGAAGTCTTCAGACAGTGCCGAAAAGTCTTGGGACAGATCCAGGAAGTCTCGGGACAGTGCCGAGAAGACTTGGGACAGTACAAAAAAGTCTTGGGACAGTACCAAAAAGTCTTGGGATAGCACAGAAAAGATTTGGGACAGTACCAAGAAGTCTTTGGACAGGACAGAAAAGTCTTGGGACAGGACAGAAAGGTCTTGCGACAGTACCAAGAAGTCTTGGGACAGTATCGAAAAGTCTTGGGACAGCACAGAAAAGTCTTGAGACAGTACCGAAAAGTCTTGAACAGCATAGAAAAGTCTTCGGACAGCACAGAAAAGTCTTGGTACAGTACTGAAAAGTCTTGGGACAGGGCAGAAAAGTCTTGGGACAGTACCGAGAAGTCTTGGGACAATACCGAAAAGTCTTGGAACAGTACAGAAAAGTCTTGGGACAGTACGAAGAAGTCTTGGAACAGTACCAAAAGGTCTTGGGACAGTACCATAAGGTCTTGGGACAGTGCGAAGTGTCCAAACACAAGAGCTAAATGGGTCTTGGGACAGTGTGAAATACCTCAGCACTGAAGTAAAAGTACAAAGGACCAATCAGAACGATTCAATCACAAAAATCCGCTCTATTAGGATCACCAATTGAAAGATTTTTTTAAATTATTTTTCTTAAGAGAATTAGGAAAACTTTTTGGAGTTTTTAACCTTGGAATAGAATTTTGTAAATATTAATATTGTAAATAGAAAAAATTGTAAACAAAAAACCATGAGGCGAAGTAGGGTACGGATAGCAGAAAAAAGAGGTCTGGAGTGAAAGACAAATCATAACTAGTCGCATCGAAAAGCAACGCCGTCGGACCAAAAAGTAAACGGAAAGAACTTTTCAGTGAGCATGGTCAACACAAGAAGCGCAAAGGAGAGCAAGACAAAAGTAAGCGCTGTTGAGGGACGAATGGTACCTGCTATAGAAATTGATCTTGAGACACCAGATCAGAGTGTAGATGATGTGAAAAGGAAAACAGCGGAGTCAACACCGATGCCGAATGCGGAAGAAGAAGAAAAGGAGACGATAGAATTCTCGCTAATTGACACTGTGGAGGACACAACAAGCAACACGCCGGAAACAATAAAAGATGATTCTCAGACGAAAATAACGTCATTCACAGAGAGGATCGCAATGATGGTCGGAATGAAACCAAGGGAAAAAGAGGAGGTAGAACGGAAGGCCGAGAAAGGCAAAACACTTGGAACAGTTTCCACGCAAACAACAGAGGCCACTCAAAACGATGATTAAGTCATAAATGGGGCAACAGCTAACCATGGTGCAACAGCTAACCACGATAAAACAACCTTTCTCGAGCTGAAAGATTTGATGACGAAGCTAGATCAAATCGACAAAAAACTGAAATGCAATAAGGAGGATCGACAAATAAAAAAAAGAAATACGATACAACAAAAACGAGAACCTAGACAATTACTTCAACATGGCTAGGGCGACGGAGGAAAAGCTTCAGCAGATGTCAGACAAGGTAGAGGCCACTGACAACGAGCGCGAGAAAAATATCAAAAAGGATATGCAAGGAATGAAGCAACGATATGACACGGTGAACAACAAGTTATGGAGTCTGGAGACGAGAATAGACACAATGAGCAAAGGCCAGGCTGAAAAATCACGTACCATACAATCCAAACTAGATGCTCTCTTGAGAAACTCTGCTGCACAAGACAAGCTGGCAACAGACAGAACGCAAGGCAACAGAGTCAATTTTGTAGAAACACAACGGAACAAACGGGAGTCCTCGCCGTTACGCCGGGGTGAAGCGAGCATAGGACCATTGGGGCCAGACAATTATGAAGAGTGGAACCTCAAATACGACAAATGGACCAGGGGATTCCACAACGAACAACAATGTAGGACCCGATGCCTTGACGTGGGCTAAGACCTGGGAAAATATTAATAGGACAGTGGAAGCGTTCGCTACAAGAAACACTGCCTCGAGTGGAAGAATAGGTGGCAAATCCAGGAAAACCTTCAAGAAACCAAAGGAAATCAAAGACGATTCAGATGGTTGCATCGACACATGGGTAGAATTCAAGAGACTATATTTGCAACAAGACAACTTGAATGATGAGCGACAGGCCTGCACGGCGATACTGAGCAATTTAGAAGGCACAGCGTTAAAATGTGTAGTTGCAAAGAAGGAAGAGGAACGTGACACTGCAGACAAGATTTTCGAGATATTGTTGAACCGATTTGGATCAGGAATGAAGGGCCACCAAGCTATGATGAGATTTGAAAAGAGAAGGCAGAGAGACGATGAATCAATTGATTGGTTCCTGGATGATCTTGAGAGCTCGAGAAGAAGGAGTGATCCTGAAGAATTAACAAACTGAAGAAACTTCAGCATCGCTTCGAAGTTTATCGATGGGGTTAAAAGTGACGACTTGAGAACAATGTTGGCAGTGTACTATGCACTGTCGAAAGATAATGCACCGAGTCTGGACGAAATGAGACAAAAGTCAAGGGAGTACATGTTGATGAAACCCAAGAAGTACTCGTACGCAGAGAATAGGAACATGAAAGGGGGAGTCAACCACAGAGGTCTTCGTGGTACAAGCCTAGGGATGATATGAACAAACGTAGGTCATTCGCAAATTGCGGATCAGCGGATCATCACGTGGCGGATTACACGACGTACAAGCAAGGCATGAAGAGTCTAGGATATATACCGGATGAGGAAGATATGAGCCAGACGGAAGAACATGAGTTCAATAATGGCTTGATCATCCAGATAAGTGCGAGATGCTTCTTCTGTAATCAAGAGGGCCACTTCAGGATGGACTGTCCTTTGTTTTGGGAAACAGTGAAGAACCAAAATTACACCAAACACAAGCTAGCGCTGGCGGCGGTACAGAACACGAGGAGCAGGCAAGTCGAGTTTGACACAAAAAACTCGGAGGCACCGAATACGGAACTATCGACAAAAACGTTGAAGGCTGTAACGCAAGTCAAAAACGCCATAGAAGCCGAGGCCAAGAATTCTCTGGAATTAAGCTATGAGAGAGCAGCTGCAGATGCTATTAACAAAGTGAAACAAGACCTAGCGACCAAAGAGATTGAGCAACGACTAAAGCATTAGATCGAAAGGCAGAAGTTAATTGAGACATTAACTAGGCCAGTGCCAATGCCAGAAGCCAAAGTGGGAGCGACACGGAATGGAAATTGCAACAGTTTAAAAAGGGTGACGGGAAGGCCATTCGGCATAACAAAAATCGGGGCCAGATTATTGTCGATAATCACTCGGGCGGCCACGAAGTAATGGGAAACCTGAATGAACCAAGCAATCATACGATAATGCGCATTGATGTGAACGCAGATTACTTAAGTGAAATAAGTCCGCAGACAAACTTTAGAGCCTTGAGGGCACTACTCACAAGAGGTGGTAGCAAGTCAGTCCGCGTTGAAAGTAGGTACACGGAAGTCTATGGTCCGCTTGAGTTGATGTTAAACATAGATGGGATAAACATATACACAAAACTATGATAACATGTTAAAAGACCTAGTCTGACAGATCTACGTGGGCAAAGAAGAACTAAATCCAGATCGATTCAACACTGCGCCATGCTAGAAGAGGATGCAATGCAAGTCGGAACGGAGGCTGATGTATCAGCACACAAGATTGACATAAGTGGCAAGAAGACTCAGTTACGCGGGCTACTTGACACGGGAGCGGTCTTGAGTGTTATGCCAATCGAATTTTCGTTGCGAAGGGGCTTCGACAAAGATGACTTGATAGACTCGAGAATACGGCTGTCAGCTGCAAACAAAAGGGCGCTGCGAGTACTAGGCAGAACACCAATAATAGCCCTAAACCTGGGGGAACGCAAACTGTGGATGAGCTTTCTTGTGCTGGAAAACCTAGATGAGTCTGACCAATTCATTTTAGGCAAAGACTTCATCAGAAATTTCGATATAACAATTGATCTAAACAATGCCAGGTTCAGGATTCGGAACCCGGAAAGGAAGTACGTAATTAAACCGGTAAATTTGATAATGGCGAATGAGAATAAAGCACCGGTATTCTTTAGTAGGAGGGTGAGGCTGAAATCAAACGAAGCGGCAATTGTAAGCTTGTGGATGTAAGCTTCACCCGTTAAAACTCGATATGAGATGACTGAAAATGTAAAAGAGAATGAAGTTCTTGATTGTCCCAATCATAGGGACAGGATTTGTTTTTGAGAAGATTAAAAATATAAAAGATTCATGAGGTCTTGTGAACTAACTTAAATCAGAGCCGGACGATGGGCTTTCGAGCTGTTCGAATTTCCCGGAAAGACCCACACTGGAGGAAATGGAAATGGATAAACCGGTTTTACCAGAAATGGAGCTTTTGAGGGGCAAGGTAACGGACGAACAGCTCAAAGCCATCAAGAACGTACGAGAGCAGAATGAAGACAATTTTTCGAAACATAAGGCAGACATTGGATGTTTTAATTTTGTTGAACATGAAATAGAGCTCGAACAGGCGGCGGTACTGCACAGGGAGGGGGCGAGGCGTATGACCCCACACAAATCGTATGCATGTAGAAAAGAGATAGAGACCTTACTATAGTATGATATGATAGAACCATCCAAATCACCGCGCAGCTGACTAGAGTATGATATGATAGAACCATCTAAATCACCGTGCATCCAACAAGATGCAGCTGAACAGCTGCATTATCCAGAATTTATTGGAGAAAGCTTGAGATGAGGAATATTTTTCGAGTTTGACTTGCAGCAAGTAACGGAAGTGATAGTCTTGGGAGAAATACTATCAAATGTTCGAATTGACAAAATCGGAAAAGTTGCTAAAAAAATAATTTAGTTTCCAGGTTCCTCTAAAAATGTTCCAAGTTTTTTGGGACTTTTCATTGTTATTGTCTCTGTACTATCTATTTTGTTTTTCTTCAGACCTAAGTCTCCAGAAAAAGCAGACAATAAATGCCGTTTAGTTGAAAACCCAAGAATTTTTTTCAATCTAGACCGAAAAGCAGTGTTCAAAAACCTTTGTCCTGTTCACAAATTTTGTGTATGGGCATTTGTTGATTCAATACCTATATGAGTGTAAGTCATTAATCTTAGTTTCTTTTAGTCTAAATTACACTATCAGACTATCTATTTTTTTGTTTTTAGATGTAAATCAGCTAAAAATTAAAAAGATGGATTTTTTTCACTTCTGCAAAATACCGAAAGAATTCCTAAACTCAGGTTTAAACACATGGGATCTTACCCCTCTGATAAAGTACCTCAACTAACAAAATACTCTTTTGCGATCATCAACTCAGCTCCAAGCAATGATAGAGGAGAACACTGGATCATAATAGCTCGATTGGAAAAAACTTACGACTTTGCTGATTCTTTCGGTCAAAAAAGAACAACATATTCTTTTTTAATGAAAAAATATTGGCGAATGGTTCCTAGAAAACTACAAAAAATGATAATTTGAGTGGATTTTACACAATTTGTTCAGTGTTTCTTCATTTTAAATTCTACCAGAGACACTTGAATAACATTCATGATGTGCTTGTTTTGATTTTTATAAGTAATTTTTTGTAATTTTGTAGCTTTTTATTTGTAAGTGTAAATTATGGCACTAAGTTTACTATAAGATGTAGTGATTTATATACTTTCTTTGAGATTGAATTTTTTTTTCTGAAAAAAACTCAATTTTTTGAAGTTTCTGTAGATTTCAGCATAATTTCAATTAGATGTTTCAAACAGTAAGATTATCTAATAAATTAGTTAGGATGTCGATTTATAACAAATATTTTTGTATTTTGAACTTTTTTTAAGAAAATTTTGAAAAAATTCTCAATTTTCGCTCAAAAACTCTTACCCTTGACTTACCATGTTCCAAAAAACTAATTAAAAAACCTTCATTTCACAATCTTCACGTAATTAACCAGTAATACTCAACAATTAGATTAAACGCGCAGAGATTTTTGCAAAAAAAAACAGACATTTCTACGAAAAAACCAAAAAAAAACACCATTTTTATTACGTTTATCTTACCGTAACACAAACCATGAAACCTTACCATTGGTATTCCCTATCTTAATAGATTTTAGATTATACACCCATTTTTAGTACATAGCGAGACTGACCCGAAATCTATAGCGTATCTTAAAACATGGGGTCAGCCGCGCACATACCCCCCTCTCCCCCCCCATCAGCTCCAACATCTACTACCTGAATCTACTACTTGAATGAACACGTCCGTCTCCTTTTACATGTATGAACTTGCAGTATCTAGAATATCTAGCAACAATTGAGTCCACTTTGAGGCTCAAAGAATAGAAACATGATTTAATGAAAGAAATACCAAAACACCAAGACAAAAAAAATAGTAACGCAGCATAAAAATCATGCCCTACAATCTTTAGCAAAAGTAGTTTTTTTTGTAGCAAAATTGAAAAAAGCAACTTTCTTTTCATAGTATATTTCTTTTCTGTATTCCTTAATGCTCTGATTAAGCTGCCTCTAAATCTAAAAAACAACCAATAATTAAAAAAATTAAGCAACTATTTTTTTTGACAGGGTACTTTTTGTCGCAACTTGTAATATTTGTCAACGGGGAGAATTCTGTAATTACTGCGAGACCTTTTTTGATTCAATGAGGCCCAGTAGTGGTTAAATGAAATCTTTCGATAAACTTATTTCGATCTATTGAAATTTCAACATTTTAATTGTTGGGTTTGGTTTCTCATAATGCAACTTTTTTAATCAACAAACAGTTATATAAAAGGATCAAAAATTCCTACTTGCTTGATGTTTTTTGCAAAAAAAAAACAAAAGTAAAACTGGCAGATTGCTTTAAAAATCAAAAATCCTAGCCGTTTAGTGGCGTTCGCAGGACCTGCTAGTCGATTCCTCGCTCTGAAAACCGCCTGGTGTTTTCAGAAACGCGTGTCGGTTTTGACAAGCTTGCAATACGTTTCGAGCTAGCAACTTTGTCTGCTGATTTTGGATTTGGCTAAAGTTTAACTGACTGCTGTAAAACAAATTGTTTTTCTCGAGATATTTGCTATTTCTGGACACTCAATTCTGATTGGTTTTCCATCACTCGGGCCTTCCACTGTAAAAGATTTTACTGGCGGGTAATTTTTGAAGTAGGTTTTGCTGAATAGTGTCAATGCATCATTTGCTGCTCAGAGGGGGTGCCCGGGTTCAGATGCTCGTTTTTATGTTTCGACTTTCAAAGTCGAACCTATGTCAGTGCTCGGCAAAAAAAAAGAAAAACCGAGACATGGATTTCGGTTGAGCACGGTAGTGCAGAGTGGAGCACTGTCGAATACTTCGAGCATGGTAGAAACATACCTCGAGAATGTTCGAATTTTGGAAGTTGCCGGTTTTTCTATCTCATTCTGTTTCTCGCAACATTACGAGGCCAAATTGTGCATTTTGTGCATTGTATGCGGATTCCGCATTAAGGACGCTCCCTTTGTTCTTTTTTTTGTTCTTTCATTTTCTGTGATTGTTGTTTCTGTGACAAAATTTTAACATGCTTAAAGACTTGTCTATGGAATTCAGGAACATTCAGACTCAAATTTGTGCGCCTATCTAGTGCACAGCTTTGCCTCGTAAAAAAAATGAAAAGGTTGAAACATATAAGCCTTGGCTCCAGAACATTCCAGCTTGAACTTTTCGGCGAGACCATCAAAAAACATCTTGCTTGGGTCGGATTCTGTTGAGACGTCAAAAAATCATGGCATTTCTTTCGATGGTCGATACATGCCGAGTTTGGTGAGGCATTGGAACAAAGAGTGAGCGCATCGATCACATCAATTTGATGTCGCATCAAATTAGCATTTTTTAAATTATGATTTGTAATACTTTGTCAGTTTTGATTTTTTCAATCAAATTACATAATTAAATCATACAACAGCAAATTTAAAATAGTTTCAGCAATAATCTTTGGCACTTCATCTTTTTTGCTCTCTGTCTCGCGTGAAATTTTGACATCTGCAATTGCATGTCAGAAACTGTTATATAAACAACGCCAATCTTTACCAAAGTAACTGGTTTGATGTTTCTACAACACTGTTTTTGTTGTCTACTTGCGCTCTGAGCCATGTATTTTGGGTGCCTCTTGGTTATATATGCAATTTTCAGTCGGTTTTCTCAGAAGTGGCAAGAAGGTGATTTTTCTGTTCCGTAACCAGCATCATTAGAAAAGTCAAACAGCTCTGCCCAGTTGAGCCTGTCTAAAAGTTTCGTCAAACTTCGTAGAACAAACTTTCTGATGGCTTACAGGAACGAGCGCTTTGCCTTTACAACTCTACAAATAGTGCATGCTGTTAAGCTATTGTCAGCAAACCTGGCTAAAAGTTTAGCTGATGCGTTGATTTTGAACCATCCAAGTCTCTATTCCGAAATGTTTTCTGTTTCAAGCTTGGAAAATGAGTTTTAATTTTGGAGAAAAAAAATGTAGTTCTGAAACGCTTCGGCACCATCAGGAAGCCTTAGTTCATTGATCAAATCTCATTGCGCACGGTGTATGCTCTGGTTCAAGATTTTGCCAGCTTGCAAGTCTTCAGTATGCACTGTCAAACGACTTTACTGAGATGAAAATTCTCAAATCATATTTCTGATCAACCTATCGCGAACACCGGCTATCATCGCCAGTTACATAGTGTACCATAAAAAACTGTTGACGTTGATGGTTTAAGTCATCAAAAAAATCGGCTGTAAAAAACAGCGACTTATTGTCCTATAAATTTCATAAATTATTGTTGTTGTTTTTTTCAAGAACCACTGATTTGTAGTTCTGTGCAACTACATTTCTCAATTCACCTTTTGATTGCAGATTTTTGTTTCATAAAACTGAAACCCCTCATCGCTACTGTTTTAGTGACAAACAGTAAATTGCAGTTTTATTCCTGCTATATATTACCTGATTCAGTTTTATTTGATTCAAAATATGCAATATCTTTAAAGGGACATAATCAATTTTTTTGAATTTTTATAGATACTGACTATGACAAAATAGCTGATTCAGATTCATCGGCGCACGGCGCTCGGCGAGTGAAGTCTGTAATGTACTTAGGTACCTTTATGTAATCTCAAATTTGCAAGCTTCTAATAGAGTCAACCCTCTATTCATATTTTATTTAAAAAAACACGATCCAAAATTTAAACCAATGTTTCCTTGGTGTTCTACCGTACACGGTCCTTCATTAGTAACAAACAGTGGTCTCATCTATTACATTCATCACATGCTTTTCACATGCGGGTAGTTATGCAAAACTGAATGCACGAATTTCGTTTTCACTTTTTTCGTTATCGACTTAGACTAAAATTGATTACTTGCAGTTTCAACTAATTTCAATTGCTTTTTTAAAATGTTTTTCACTCTGCAATAAAATTTGTATCCAATAACTTTCCCATTCGGGGAAAGGACTTTAAATCGCTCATGTGCTTGTGTGTTAAGAAATGAGCATAGAAACGTGTCTTTGAGGGATAAACAAACGCAAGCTTGCCTCGCCACATTAATAACCACCGAGTGTTGAAGCGGAGGAGGAGAGGTGGAAAACGTGAAAGGAGGGGCGGTGACCTTGATATCATTGGGCACGGGTGAGCATTTAATAGATGGGAGTTAAAATTCAGGTTTCTATTTCTGAGAAGCCTGTTATTTTGAGTAGGCTGTGCGTGCAGTCAGAACGTTATACAGTTTATTTAAACTTGATTGAAAGATTGAAACTGTCAAATATAGTTGTTTTGTTTTAGGTCACACTTGAGAACAAAGTTTTTGGAAAATAATTTTAAAGTAAAGTTCATTTATAAATTTTCAAACTATTGTTTCGGGCAAGTTCTCTAAAGGCAACATGATGTGATAAATGAAAGACAAAATAACTATCTTAGGGGACAGCAAATGAGTGTGGGGGACAACAACCCATACCAAATCCTAAGTATCTCATAAAAATGAGATAGATTGAGAGACTTGTTATGGTTTTTGCAGAGCTCCTTTTATAACCAAACAATGGTCGTAGCATAAAATCTGACATCTTATAAAAACATAAAATTTGTGTTAATGATTTAATATTTTGAACCTGTTCTAATTTATGTTCAATTTACTGATCAAAAGCAACATTAAAAAAGGAATGATCGAAAGATTGTCGATATAAAACATATTTAGCGGGTATCGAATTAGTGCTAAAGGCTAAGAGGTTAAACAAAATGATCAACTCACAACATGCCCCGACGGGAAAAATTCAAAATTCTACAATTAGCTGATTTTGACACGGCTACAAAGATTTGTCAATAATTTTTTACAACGCTATAGAAAAACTAAGTTTAAAAATCAGAGTAGCCGTTTTCACTCAAATGTTTCAATTCTAAAAAGGTATATCCACGAATTTACTTAAGTAATGATATAAGATTTGCTCGCGGATTCCTCAGACAATGGTTAAGTGTTTGTTCGTAATTTCCGCATTCGCTGTTCTAGCTAGCCAATGTTCAAATTGGTTATTTCAGGATATAGCACTTACAATCAGCAGAATCCGCTAACAGTTTGACGAATAAAAAACAAACAAACTGTCGGGCTTTAATACAATAATTTATTAGTAATTTTTACGTGAGATCAAATAAAACAACTACTCGGCTCCCCCTCACCTTTTCCAGAGGTGAGAATTAACCGGCATTATGCTGAGGATATCATCTTGGAGCCATCCAGACTCATTGTCACCCGAAAATAGTACAAAGCGATTGAACGACGCTTCAAACGAGGAGTGCCCGTTATATAAATGGAACGTTTGCCAGGGTCGTTAAGCAAACCACGCCACCCAGAAGAAAAACGAGGCCAATGTGAAGATGGTAGAAGTTTTACTTTCCATCATAGATGAAAGAAAAATCTTCCTTCAAAACATTAAACTCCTTTCATTCTCGGAAACGTTTTATCAGTTTTCGAATCAGTTCATTTACCTGTTCTAATTTATGTTCAAATTTACTACTAAAAACTTTTCTAAGAAATACACCCTGAATATGTACAATTATGTACACTAAATCGGAAAAAATGAGAATAACTTGATTAAGAAAACAAATACGAATGTCCAACCTGAAGCAATATTAAAAATTGAATGATCGAGAGATGGACGATATGAAACATTCTTAGCAGATATTTAATTAGTGCTAAATGCCAATAGGTTAAATAAAATGAACAACTCACAACATTCCCAAAGAAGAAAAATATAAAATTTTTTAGTTAGCTAAAATTAAATCTAATTACACTCATTCCCCCCGGGTTTTAATGAGTTCTATGAGTTTTAAATAAATTCGGCGTCAAATTTTTCTAAAGCTTGTTGTACGTCCTGATCTATCGTTCACGATATTCCGCTCCCGGAATGTTGCTCTGCGACTATGATGGGTGACCTCCCGGCGGGAGACTTCCACGATGTCTGAACGTACCCCGCTTTCTCAAGGGCAATGAGGAAATCAGAAGGAGACCAGCACAAAAAAAACAGGTGGTCTGATTGTAGATCTGGGTTGAGTGGCAACAGGAGGTGTTTCCCCTGTTGTGCTGTGCAGCGCTATTAGCTCTGAAACTGATCCGAATGATGATGGTCCAGGAAGGCTGCTGTCTTGAGACAATTTCTCAAGGGAATCCGAAAGGACAATTTTTTCTGTCGACGAATTTGTGGTCGTTTGTGTGAGCGTCGGAATTCCGCCAATCAGGTTCCCACCGGTCGTCTTTTTCTGAAGGTTGGCTCTGGTTGACTTCTTGAATTTCGAAGATGAAGTTACCGTTGAATTCAAAATTTTTGGTAACAAACTGTCGTTTAGCATTAAGAAATATACTAGGGGTTTATTCGAAAACGAAAGGCTTTTGTATTTAAAAAGCGACTTATCTAACGGTATACAAAAAGTAATAGCAGCAATAATTCTAAATTTAAATGAAGCTAAAGAGCTTTCGATTCAAATTCGGCCATAATATTGCTTGAAATACCCATTCCCGACGGAAGAAAAGTTTTTACAATTGAATATACAACAACCGACATTCGGTCAAAATATGTTTTATTTAAAACGGTAAAAGTTTGTGGAATCTAGTTTTTTTCGACCGTGTTGACGAGGTTGAATGACAACTTCCTTGGGGATCAACTGTGCAAGTTGACATAAACTTCGATATAGACTATGTTTTTGACATTTGATCCCTATGAAAAGTTGACGTTAAATCTTATTTAATTAGCTTCAAATTTGAAACTATGGCTGCTAAAAATCACGAATTTACGAATTAATTAGTATGCCATAGTTTTAAATCTAAACTACAATTAGTTGTCACTGCTAATCCATCCTATAATGAAAATGGAATCAGTTATTACAATAACAGGTAATACATAAAAACTTTTTTAGCCGAGTGAAACCAAACTGAACAACTTTGTTTTTTTTATCCCTAGGCATTTTGTTAATTAATTATGCAATTTAACTAAACAAAATATTTGGTGGTGACAGTTTAAATTGTTTGCGTTAAACCGCGGGCGTGACTTTTTTTGCCACGGCTACAAAGATTTGCGGGGATATGTCAATATTTAATTATGCCACTGTAGGAAAACTAAATTTGAAAATCAAAACGGCCGTTTTCAATCAAATATTTAAATTCTAAAACGGTATATCCGCGAATTTAGTTAAGTAATGATTTAGGATTTGTTCGTGGTTTCCACAGACAATGGTTAAGTATTTGTTCATAAATTCCGCATTCGTTATTCTACCTAGCCATTGTTCAAGCTGATTATTGGTGAATATCTCACTTACAATCTGCAGAATCTGCTAACTGCTTGTGGAATGAAAAGAAACAAACTGTCGCGCTCTAACATAATATATTTTCAGTAAATTTTACAAGAGATCATATAAAACAGCTACTCGCGTCTCCCTCACAATTTCCTAAGGTGATCATTAACCCGCATTACGCAGACTCAATGTCGCCCTAAAATGGTACAAGTATGATACTAAGGTCCACGAAAAGGGCTCCGCAAAAACAAGTACGACAAATAAACTAAAATTAGCGTTTTTGGATAAAAAGCCTAAGACAATAAACGCGTTCTTGTTGCGAAGTTCGCTTACAATTAACGAAATGCACAGATTTATTATCCCTCCTCTGGTATCTCTAACGAATCTATACCCATATAAACCCGAATGCGTTTTGTCGCAATGATTTGATACTCAGAAATCTCACATTTTACCGTAGCCCTATTGCAAATGGGGGTAAATAGTTAACAAGATCCTTTATTGTTAATTAAAGACTAGCCGACGTGACCATATGGTTGACTTCGTATGAAAATGCTCACCACAAGCTGAGGCATTAGGGATAATTTTAGTTTGTAGGGAGTCAGTCGTTGCTCTCCAAAGATAAGCACCGAAACTTGATGGTAGATATCAGCCATCTTTTTGTACTCTGAAGCGTTAAAATCATCTCTTGTTCTCAGTAGTTTTGTGCATTCAATCTAGCTCTTTTTCAAAAGTTCAGTGGCAACTGGAAACTTTGGTAGGATTGCACCCGAGGGTTTTTCCAAGAACTGTTGAGACGAGACTCGGTTAGATGGCTTGAAGCACTTTTACAGATTTAACGTACGTAGCTGTATTTTCGTTTGGGCGAACAACAACTTCATTTTTCCATACTCCATCAAAGAGGTCTTCAATTTCTATGCTAGCCTCTTTCATTTCTTCCTTGTCAGCGATGACAGTCAGAGCACAGATTCCAGAGAGACTGCACCCACTTTGCCAGCTTTGTCTGTTCCTCTTATCGAGACAGTGGTGAAATGAAAAAAAAAAGCTTTTTGCCCCCCCCCCTCTGGTCAAATTTTCCTCAAAGCGCTGAATGGGAACTTTTCGTGGGGCTGCATATCCTCAGTTGTTTTTTGTGCCATCTTTTGAAGATTTGTTTCCACACATCGAGTAATCATGTGGGTGGCATATGGACAAACGCATCGAATGTCTTCGATGATGACCAGTGACGTCTTGGGTAACTCTTTTTGAAATGGAACATGTTTTTTTTACCTGGCTCGCAAGTTAGTGGACGTATGTCTGTAGTGTCATTTGACACATACAATGGGAGCCAGGAGACTGTATCAGATGACTGCTCATTAGAGACACCAATAACCAGCCGCAACAAAAGAGTTGAATTGCCACTATAGGTCAGCTTTGCTCCTAACTATCTTAGGGAATTTGTTTTGCTGTACAACCAAAGCGATTCTTGGTCGCCTGCTGTGGTGGGACCAATGTTCTGCTCCATAGCGTATCTGCTGTCTTTTTCACGGTACGCAGAAATATTTGTCGGTTAAGTAAGGAAAAAACAGCAAATCCAGTTTTGCAGGCATGGACAGCTCGGATTTGAATTTGAGCAGATTTGAATTTCGTTGTTGAAAATCGCATTATTGTAGCACTACCTGGCTCCACAAGATAGGATCATTCCAAACGCTGATAAAATTGATCAAAAAAGTACTTTATAATATTGAGTTCTCAGCGTTTTAAGCCTCGGTTGTGGATTCCATTTACAATGATTAACTGTTTGCTTTTAACTTCCGCAATTTTTTTTTGTCAGTACGCAGAATTATTTTGCGCTCTTCTCCATTTGACAAGTATTTTTTTTGGAAGATAAAGTACGGCGTGGAGCCAAAGTGCCTAATTTAGTTAAAGAGCAACTAAAGTTGAACATACCGACTAAATATAATATATGAGAGCTGCCGAGACTAATAATCCTGAGATGTTTCTTCTAAAGTAATTCAAATATAAAGTATCTAAAACAAAATTGACTTACTTGCGAAATAGAAAACGCTGAGAGTCGACTGTATCCTAATGTCGACATCGAGGAGCCTGAACGCGAGCCTGGTAATCACCACACTGTAGCTGTCTCCCCAGATATCCACGCGTAATCCTTGAAGCTCCGTGGTTTTCAGTAAAAGAAACTCAACTGCTTTGACGCAAGAAACTAGGTCACTTCGAAATCCAGAAAATGCTTTCTCGGGCTTACACACCAAAGTGAACCCCTATTTCGGCGGTTCTTCGACGAACGTGTCTAGAAGAAGGAACGATTGATTTGTAGCCTGTAATTTCAAGCCGAGATCGTTTAGTGTTGATAAGTATGTCAACGTTTCCAGTTTTTGTCGCCTAGGCCAAACTGTAATTGAAATCTTCCCAAGATCCCCGTTTCCTAAATAAGCAAGTAATCCTAAAACGGGTCGAAAAAATAAATCTACACTTGTTGCGACCACCTTTACCGCGTTTTATTCTCTGGGAGTACTTTTCAGCATTCTATGGCATCGAACATAAAACATAACTTGGCGCCAAAACCTTGCGGATCCTTCTGGAGTGCGCCACTGTTGTAGTGTCGCCAGTACTCTCTTTTGAGTAGTCTTGCGAGGAATCACATACTTCGAAAGTTGAATATGATGCGGTTGCGGTTGCTGAATTTCTTGATGGTTCTAAGGGTGCTGGAAGAGCTAATGTTTGTGAGGTTGCTGATTTTAATAATATAGGTGTTCTTGATGAGGTTACTAACTGTTCTAAGGGCAGTGTCGATCTGTTCTGATGGTTTATAACACTAAAAGGTGAGTATTCGTGTGGCATTGTTTCAAAAAGAGAAACTTGATCAGATTCCTCCTTTTTTCGTTCCACGCGGTATTTTCTTGAAGACCCGTAAAAATAACATCTGCTAGAGTCCTGCTGCTACTGCAATCGAATGACTGCATTGCCGTGGTATTGCAATTTTTCGTACAAGATCGTCAACTTCCATCGACCATTTCTGAAACTAGTCTTTGCACTGTTCGATAATTGTTTGCCAACTCTTTTTCTGCGATTTCGTCAAAATTTTTGGCGTCTACAAAATTTCGATAAATATCTGATGCGAAATTTTTGATGATGAAAGCGATTCCACAATTGTTGCTCCATAATTTTTTGGTCATCGAAGAGTCGTTTGTCCTATCGGGCGAGTCGTTCAATTGTATGTCGATCCGTAAGCGTCGTTTTGTGCGTCCCGATTCGTATATCGGTCATTTGCTTGTCGATTCGTATGTCGGTTCGGTTCGGCTTGTTTGTCGGTACGTCAAGTCGTATCGGTTTTCGTCGATATTCGTGTCGGTTTGGTTTGTCGGGTTTCTTTGTCGGTAACTGTTTTCGAAGTCGAAAACTAAAGTTCGTGTATCGGTTTTTTGTGTTCGTGAATCAGTGATGATTGAGTAGAGGGTGTAATTTAAGATATCCACATCCGTAATTACCAATTTGCTTAATCGGTAAAACGGTAAAACGAATTGTGGGTTTTGGTTTGATTTTTATTTTGGCCTAACAGATTTGGCCAAATTTGGGTAAAGCTTCATAGGCAGCGGATAGACTTCATAACCAGCTAGAGTCATAATTGTTTCGATACTTTTTAAGCAGTCAACTAAAAGAGTAACTAATTGTTTCCTGAGTTTGATTAATTGACTTTCAAGTGTTAGTTTTCATAATCCGTGATTATCACACGCTCCTCGAATGGTTAATTATGGTAATCGGAGGAGATCAATCATCCTTGGTCTGCCCAGTTTAATTATCCCTTGTAATTATACTCTAGGTTATACCCTTTTTTCCTGTGATTTTAAATTTGGCCTAACCGACTTGGCCAAATTTGGGTTAAGCTTCATAGCCAGCGGACAGATTTCATAGCCAACTAGAGTCATTATTGCTTCGATCCTTTTTAAAACATCAACAAAAAAATCACTAATTGTTTCTTGAGTTTGAAAAATCGGTTTTCGAGTGTTAGATTTCATAATTATTGACTATCACACGCTCATCAAATGGTTATTTATGGCAATCGGAGGAGGTCAATAGTTCTTGAACTCTCCATTTTAACTATACTTTGTAATTTGTTTTAGATTATATCCTGTTTTCCTGTTATATGGCACAAAGTTTTGCTTTTCTAAAGGAAGTTGTCGGGGTAAAAATGTTTCACCTTCTGAAATTTTTTTTTCAGGAAACAAATTAATAATTGTATCATCGTTTCTGAATTGGATGTGTAATGGCGCCGTATAGTTTATTAACCCACCCCAGTTACGGATACAGTCCGTTCAGTTTTGCAAAATCTCAAATACAGACAGGAGTTAATGGCGCCATTCAGTCCATTGCCCGTCCCAAATAGTGAAATACTTTGTCCTAGTTTTGCAAAGTCTCAATAGTTCTTGTTGAAGTTCAAATCAATTTTAAATACTGATCATTTTGTTCCAATTTCGTTAAATTTTTTGTCCCACTTCCCAATTACAACACCATTTTTAACTCAATGAGAAAATTTCAATAAACACTGACTGAAAACCTAAAACGAACTTCGAACAAAACAAAATTAAAACAATATAGGCGAAACCCCAAATACTGACACTATTTCGTTGCAAATGCAGAATCCTAATACTGATAACAATTTTTGCAGTTCCAAAATCTCAAATACTGACAAAATCCCAATTACTGTCAAAAAGTTCTGCAAAAACCCATGAACTGACAATCGATAGTTTGTTGCAGATCTGCAAAATCCCAAATACTGGCAATTGATAGTTTTTTGCACTTCTGCAAAATCCCAAAATACTGACAACCGATAGTTTGTTCCAGTTCTGCAAAATCCCAACCACTGTCAACAACCAATACATATGGGGATCAACCGTACAGTTTCCCCATTCGGTTTAGGGGGATAATAATCGGGGCTCTTGCTAACTATTTCTCCTCCTAATGGAATGGGGGGGAGGGTAGTTCACAAGGTACGAAATTCGTGGCGGAATAGTTGGGGGGGGGGGGGGGTAGTTAACATGGTACAATATTCGTGGGGGCATCTTAGGGGGGATATTTCTTCATAGGGTGAATTTCCCAGGGTTGCGCATTATCTACTATGGTGGGCAACCCATGTCGTTACAAGGTACCAAAGGGGAGAAATTAACAACATCCAAAAGGTTTTTGCATATCAGATAAACGCTTGTAACTGATTATTTGTAAAGGACGACTGTTAAATCAACGAAGTAAACGTGCATCTCAATTATTGTGCCCTAAAAGACGTTTTTTTTTGAAATTGTATATCAAAATAAACTTTAAGGCTCGCATTTTATAATTGAGGAACCGGTTTCACATCCTAAAGGCTACCACAAAATTTATGTTGCAAAGGTTCCAAAGATTTGATCCTGGATTCCAACAAAATGATCTAGGTAGTGCTAAAAAGGTTGCGGATTCCACTTAAGTTTACTGGTTTTTTTTTCTTTTTCCCCACCTCACTTGTGAATCAATTTTATTTTGTAAGGAGGGTTTTGCTTTTATAACGAAGGCTAACGATGTCGTAGCCCAAATCTAGTCCGCATACCAGTTTGTGTATCAAGATTGATACGGTGAAAAAATATCAAGGTCTAAACTTCAATCCTTCACTGTATTTGATTTTCGTTTCGTTTGTGATCTACAAGAATGCGATCTACAATTTTCGTTAAAAAAAGCAACATATCCGCCATTTTGATGAAAAGCAATGCGAGAAGAGGGGTGCGAAACTGAAGAAACTTACTTGTTTGTTCTGTGGCACGGAAGACTTCAGTGACTGCTACAGATCTGCAGAGCATGTGTTGTCGCCTGGATGCTGGGAGAGGATAAGAGCCAATCGAAGATCTGTGCTCAAACGAAAGCTGCTCTCTCCCACTAGGAAAATTTATAATTTTGTGCAGGACCTTTATGAGTGGTGCCAATTACCATTCAGACCGAAACAGAGGAGGACAAATTTGATCTGCGAAAAAGAAATCGGCGATGATCCGAGTGAGTAAAGATGCGTGCTTTTGAAATATGATACAAACCCATCGATCTATATGTTTTTTGATTCCGTATTCAAACTGTTTTAGCACTAAGCCACATTTTTCAGTCCATGACTGCTCAACTAGAATGTATCACGACAACGACGAAGAGACAGAGGACGAGACGGACTACTGTAACAAATGCGCTGGAAGATGATTAACCATTTTGACAATTCAAAAAATATGTAACAAAACACGTGTTTCTTCGTTATAATAACCTACAATTAAATGAACATCTAATATGCAAACTGGAGCCGGAGGAGAAGGAAACCAGTTTCTCCATTCAAACTGTATGTAACAAAACACTTGTTTTTTATATAATAGTCTACAATTAAACGAACATCCTGTTTTAGCCCTCTATTTCATTGAATGACGGTGAAATCTCCAAGGGCACTGCTACAGGTACTGTTGGTGCAACAATTACTGCTCCAGAAGTGACATGTACTATCAATGAACAAGGGCACTGCTCCAAGAGCATGCTGTAGGTACTTTTGATAGTACAGTTACCCCTCCAGAATCCAGAAGAGACAAGTACTATCAATGAACAAAACTCGAAAGTCACCGGCCAGTTGCCCATCGGTGCGCCAGCTGCGCCATTAGGATGGTACCACTTCCCGAGGTACCGAATGGACCGTGTCTGAGGCCAGGTCCTCATCCTCTCCTACCAAACTTTGTGCCGCCCTTTCCTCTACCATGCTTCAATTCGCCTTTTCGTCTGGTTGACGCAGATATGAGGACAGATCAACGACTTCATCCTTTACAGATACAGTAACCAAAAACTCTTGGGAACAAACCGCAGGTTTTGCCGTTAAATAAATATAAACAAAGAGGCTCGCATTTCATAATTGAGGTACCGGCTTCACATCCTAAAGAGTACCACAAATTTTATGTGGCAAAAGTTCCAAAAATTTGATGCTGGATTCCAAAAAAATGATATCGATAGTGCTAAAGAATTTGCAAATTCGAATCAAATTTTTTGTTTTTTTTTCTTTTTCCCCACCTCACCTGTGAATCAATTTTATATTGTAAGGAGGGCTTTGCGTTTGCAACGAAGGCTAACGATGCCGTAGCCTAAATTTAGGCCGTGTACCAATTGGTGTAACAAAATCTATACGGTGAAAATAATTTTAGTGTCTAAATTTTAATCCTCGACTGATTTTGTTTTTCTTTTCGTTTCCAGAATGCGATCTACATTTTTCGCAAAAAAGCAACATGGTCCGCTATTTTGCTGAAAAGCAATGCGAGAAGAGGGATGCGAAACTGAAGAAACTGACCTGCTTGTTCTGTGGCACGGAGGGCTTCAGCGACTGCTACATATCTGCAGAGCTTTTGTTGTCGCCTGGATGCTGGGAGAGGATAAGAGCCAATCAAAGATCTGGGCTCAAACGAAAGCTGCTCTCTCCCACTAGGAAAAATTATAACTTTGCGAGGGACACTTATGAGTGGTGCCAATTACCATTCAGAGCGAAGCAGAGGAGGACAAATTTGATCTGCGAAAAAGAAATCGGCGATGATCCGAGTGAGTAAAGATGTGTGCTTTTGAAATAAGATACAAACCCATCGATCTATGTGTTTTTTGATTCCGTATTCAAACTGTTTTAGCACTAAACCACTTTTTTTAGTCCACGTCTGCTCAACTAGATTGTATCGCGACAACGACGAAGAGGCAGAGGACGCGGACTACCGTAAAAAGTGCGTCGCAAGATGAGGAACCAATTTTGAACATTCAAAATGTATGTTACAAAACACGTGTTTCTTCTATATAATAGTCTACAATTAAATGAACATCTACTGTGCAAAATGGATTCGGAGGATGAGGAACCCATTTTGACCATTCAAATTGTATGTAACAAAACACGTCTTACTTTTATATAAAAGTCTTCAATCAAAATTAACCTGCAGTTTTAGCCCTCTTTTTCACTGAATGGCGGTGAAATCTCCAAGGGCACTGCTACAGATAGTGTTGGTGCAACAATTACTGCTCCAGAAGTGACAAGTACTATCAATGAACAAGGGCACTGCTGCAGTTACTGCTCCAGAAGAGACAAGTACAATCATTGATTATACCTCGAAAATCACCGGCCAGTTGCCCATCGGTGCGCCTGTTGCGCCAATTAGGATGATACCACTTCCCGAAGTACCGAACGGACCGTGTCTGATGCCAGATCCACGTCATCTCCTACCAGAGTTTGTTTCGCCCTTTCCTATACCAGGCTTCAATTCGCCACTTCGTCTGGTTGACGCAGATATGAGGACAGATCAACGACTTCATCCTGTACAGATACAGAAATCAAAAACTCTTGGGAAGAAACCGCAGAGGTTTTGCCGTTAAATTAATATAAACAGAGAGGCTCGCATTTCATAATTGAGGTACCGGCTTCACATCCTAAAGAGTACCACAAATTTGATTTGGCAAAAGTTCCAAAGATTTGATCCTGGATTCCAAAAAATTGATATAGAATTTGCGGATTCGAAAAAGTTTTTTGTTTTTTTTTTCCTTTTCCCCCACCTCACATGTGAATCAATTTTAAAAGTAAGGAGGGCTTTGCTTTTGCAACGAAGGTTAATGATGCCGTAGCCTAAATAATTTAGTCCGCGTACCAATTGGTGTAACAAAATCGATACGATGAAAAAAATTTTAGTGTCTAAATTTTAATCCTCGACTGATCTACATTTTTCGCAAAAAAGCAACATGTTCCGCCATTTTGCTGAAAAGCAATGCGAGAAGAGGGATGCGAAACTGAAGAAACTGACCTGCTTGTTCTGTGGCACGGAGGGCTTCAGCGACTGCTACAGATCTGCAGAGCATGTGTTGTCGCCTGCATGCTGGGAGAGGATAAGAGCCAATCGAAGATCTGGGCTCAAACGAAAGCTGCTCTCTCCCACTAGGAAAAATTATAACTTTGCGAGGGACACTTATGAGTGGTGCCAATTACCATTCAGAGCGAAGCAGAGGAGGACAAATTTGATCTGCGAAAAAGAAATCGGCGATGATCCGAGTGAGTAAAGATGTGTGCTTTTGAAATAAGATAAAAAACCATCGATCTATGTGTTTTTTGATTCCGTATTCAAACTGTTTTAGCACTAAACCACTTTTTTTAGTCCACGTCTGCTCAACTAGATTGTATCGCGACACCGACGAAGAGGCAGAGGACGCGGACTACCGTAAAAAGTGCGTCGCAAGATGAGGAACCAATTTTGAACATTCAAAATGTATGTTACAAAACACGTGTTTCTTCTATATAATAGTCTACAATTAAATGAACATCTACTGTGCAAAATGGATTCGGAGGATGAGGAATCCATTTTGACCATTCAAATTGTATGTAACAAAACACGTCTTACTTTTATATAAAAGTCTTCAATTAAATTAACCTGCAGTTTTAGCCCTCTTTTTCACTGAATGGCGGTGAAATCTCCAAGGGCACTGCTACAGATACTGTTGGTGCAACAATTACTGCTCCAGAAGTGACAAGTACTATCAATGAACAAGTGCACTGCTGCAGTTACTGCTCCAGAAGAGACAAGTACAATCATTGATTATACCTCGAAAATCACCGGCAGGTTGCCCATCGGTGCGCCTGTTGCGCCAATTAGGATGATACCACTTCCCGAAGTACCGAACGGACCGTGTCTGATGCCAGATCCACGTCATCTCCTACCAGAGTTTGTTTCGCCCTTTCCTATACCAGGCTTCAATTCGCCACTTCGTCTGGTTGACGCAGATATGAGGACAGATCAACGACTTCATCCTGTATAGATACAGAAATCAAAAACTCTTGGGAAGAAACCGCAGGTTTTGCCGTTAAATTAATATAAACAGAGAGGCTCGCATTTCATAATTGAGGTACCGGCTTCACATCTCAAAGAGTACCACAAATTTGATTTGGCAAAAGTTCCAAAGATTTGATCCTGGATTCCAAAAAATTGATATAGAATTTGCGGATTCGAAAAAGTTTTTTGTTTTTTTTTTCCTTTTCCCCCACCCTCACATGTGAATCAATTTTAAAAGTAAGGAGGGCTTTGCTTTTGCAACGAAGGTTAACGATGCCGTAGCCTAAATAATTTAGTCCGCGTACCAATTGGTGTAACAAAATCGATACGATGAAAAAAATTTTAGTGTCTAAATTTTAATCCTCGACTGATCTACATTTTTCGCAAAAAAGCAACATGTTCCGCCATTTTGCTGAAAAGCAATGCGAGAAGAGGGATGCGAAACTGAAGAAACTGACCTGCTTGTTCTGTGGCACGGAGGGCTTCAGCGACTGCTACAGATCTGCAGAGCATGTGTTGTCGCCTGCATGCTGGGAGAGGATAAGAGCCAATCGAAGATCTGGGCTCAAACGAAAACTGCTCTCTCCCACTAGGAAAAATTATATTTTTGTGAAGGACTTTATTAGTGGCGCCAATTACCACTCAGAGCGAAGCAGAGGAGGACAAATTTGATCTGCGAGGATGAAATCGGCGACGATCCGAGTGAGTAAAGATGTGTGTTTTTGAAATAAGATACAAAACCCTCGATCTATGTGTTTTTTGATTCAGTATTCAAACTGTTTTAGCACTAAACCACAATTTTTAGTCCACGTCTGCTCAACTAGATTGTATCGCGACAACGATTAAGAGGCAGAGGACGCGGACTACCGTAAAAAATGCGTCGCAAGATGAGGAACCCATTTTGACCATTCGAAATGTATGTTACAAAACACGTGTTTCTTCTATATAAAAGTCTACAATTAAATGAACATCTACTGTGCAAAATGAAGCCGGAGGATGAGGAACCCATTTTGACCATTCAAATTGTATGTAACAAAACACGTGTTTCTTTTATATAAAAGTCTTCAATTAAATTAACCTCCAGTTTTAGCCCTCTTTTTCACTGAATGGCGGTGAAATCTCCAAGGGCACTGCTACAGGTACTGTTGGTGCAACAATTACTGCTCCAGAAGTGACAAGTACAATCAATGAACATGCCTCGAAAATCACCGGCCACTTGCCCATCGGTGCGCCAGCTGCGCCAATTAGGATGATACCACTTCCCGAAGTACCAAACGGACCGTGTCTGATGCCAGATCCACGTCATCTCCTACCAGAGTTTGTTTCGCCCTTTCCTATACCAGGCTTCAACTCGCCACTTCGTCTGGTTGACGCAGTTATGAGGACAGATCAACTACTTCATCCTGTACAGATACAGAAACCAAAAACTCTTGTGAAAAAACCGCAGGTTTTGCCGTTAAATTATTATAAACAGAGAGGCGCGCATTTCATCATTGAGGTACCGGCTTCACATCCTAAAGAGTACCACAAATTTGATTTGGCAAAATTTCAAAAGATTTGATCCTGGATTCCAAAAAAAATGATATAGAATTTGCGGATTCGAATAAAGTTTATTGTTTTTTTTCCTTTTCCCCCACCTCACATGTGAATCAATTTTAAAAGTAAGGAGGGCTTTGCTTTTGCAACGAAGGTTAACGATGCCGTAGCCTAAATTTAGTCTGCGTACCAATTGGTGTAACAAAATCGATACGATGAAAAAAATTTTAGTGTCTAAATTTTAATCCTCGACTGATTTTTTTTTCGTTTCCAGAATGCGATCTACATTTTTCGCAAAAAAGCAACATGTTCCGCAATTTTGCTGAAAAGCAATGCGAGAAGAGGGATGCGAAACTGAAGAAACTGACCTGCTTTTTCTGTGGCACGGAGGGCTTCAGCGACTGCTACAGATCTGCAGAGCATGTGTTGTCGCCTGCATGCTGGGAGAGGATAAGAGCCAATCGAAGATCTGGGCTCAAACGAAAGCTGCTCTCTCCCACTAGGAAAAATTATAACTTTGTGAGGGACACTTATTAGTGGTGCCAATAACCACTCAGAGCGAAGCAGAGGGGGACAAATTTGATCTGCGAGGATGAAATCGGCGATGATCCGAGTGAGTAAAGATGTGTGCTTTTGAAATAAGATATAAACCCATCGATCTATGCGTTTTTGATTCCGTAATCAAACTGTTTTAGCACTAAACTACATTTTTTAGTCCACGTCTGCGCAACTAGATTGTATCGAAGAGGCAGAGGACGCGGACTACCGTAAAAAATGCATCGCAAGATGAGGAACCCATTTTGACCAATCAAAATGTATGTTAGAAAACACTTGTTTCTTCTATATAATAGTCTACAATTAAATGAACATCTACTGTGCAAAATGGAGCCGGAGGATGAGGAACCCATTTTGACCATTCAAATTGTATGAACAAACACGTGTTTTTTTTATAAAACAGTCTTCAATTAAATGAACCTCCAGTTTTAGCCCTCTTTTTAACTGAATGGCGGTGGAATCTCCAAGAGCACTGCTGCAGGTACTGTTTGTGCAATAATTACTGCTCCAGAAGTGACATGTACTATCAATGAACAAGGGCACTGCTCCAAGGGCACTGCTGCAGGTACTGTTGGTACTACAGTTACTGCTCCAGAAGAGACAAGTACTATCAATGAACACACCTCGAAAGTCACCGACCAGTTGCCCATCGGTTCGCCAGCTGCGCCAATTAGGGTGGTACCACTTCCCGAAGTACCGAACGGACCGTGTCTGATGCCAGATCCACGTCATCTCCTACCAGAGTTTGTTTCGCCCTTTCCTATACCAGGCTTCAATTCGCCACTTCGTCTGGTTGACGCAGATATGAGGACAGATCAACGACTTCATCTGGGACAGATACAGAAACCAAAATTTCTTTGGAAGAAACCGCAGATTTTTGCCGTGGTTTCAGACAGCTCTTGTAGCACGAGTGCCACTCATATTGACGTGTTACCTCCAATTGACAATGGCGAACTAAGAGATAGACTTTCGCAAGTAAGCATCTGAAACGAAAAATAGCTCAAAGTAGATATAACTAATTGTCGATCTTCTTCTTTGATTATTTTGTTAGATTATGCCTTTCTCTAGATCATGACTTTTTCTAATTCAGTGCGTACCTGCAGTTGATCTTGTCAACTGGCTCAGTCAGACTGGTTTATTGGCCGACAAGGAGCCTTGTTAGTTCCCTCGGCTAAATCCATCAAGGACTTCAAAAACCAATTAACAGGTCCTGCGGATAGCTGCCAGTTTAACAGCTGAATGTATGGGGACAATTTCATTGACGATATTTCGAAGGAACAACCAGATGAGCTCAGAGCTAGACAGTATAGCTTAAAAGAAAAGGTAATCAGTTTGTAAAGTAATTAGACTCCTTTTCACCGATAGTGTCCAGTTTTCAAATAGGTTTAACCTGACTTTTGTCTTCAATCCTAGCAATACATACAACCAATTAAGCCAGCTGATGTTCGAACTTTGGGCTGTCGGTCGCCACGAAATTGTTTGTATCAAAAGCAGTCAAGGATTTGTCGTTGGGACACATACATAAAAGGAAACTGGAGAAGACAGATACCGACGAAGGAGTTAAGCTACCTGCTGTTATCGCAGGCTGTTGCAGTAACACCATTACACCAGTATTTCTGCGGTACATTTGTGATGTACCTTTTAGTGAAAGGTCAAACAAAATGTGGTGCACATTTTTTGTAGCGAAATATGGAAATCTGTTCCATAAAGTTCTTCTTCTCTTAGGCTGCAAAACATTTAATTTGATAGCTCCGTCGGTCAACAACAAGCAGATATTCCAGGAAAATCTGGTGCAGCAACCTCTGGGTTGGAAACCGATGTTTCCGGAGATGATTTTCGCTATGATGCTGGAGGGTGTCAGAAAAGTGTTCTGACGGAGCACCAGGCGCTCGTTATGCCAGCTGGCATGATACACATGGTTGAAACGCATTCAGAGTCACTGGCTCTGGGTGACAATTTCATCCATCGTGGACACCTGCTGACGGCTGCCAGAGCTTTCCGACACGAGCGGAAGGACGGGGAGCACTTCAGCATCTGCTACCCTGCTTTTCCGATGTTGGCTCTGAATGAGCTTATGGTGCATATGTGGTTAGCTTCAAATATTAATGTGATACATTTTTGTCGAAATAACTAAAAATAGAAAAAGATAATTTTATAGCACCAGAGACACGCTACCGCCGCAAGAATTAGAAGATCTGGAGGAGGTCTGAAGAATTCTGAAGGCGTACGACAAAGACGTAGATAATCACCTTGCCAGAATAATTTACGTAAATACTTCTGGCTAAATTTCATCGCAGATGCTGAAACACTCAATTTCGTATCCCAGAAACTGCACCCCGTTTAATTGCATATACTGAAGTACTCAATTGATCCCAAAAAACGAGTTTCGTCATCCCGTATACTGAAATGCTCATTTCATCTCAAAAGCTCAATTTAACGGTTTATGCTAAACTTTGATAATTTTGAAATTAGGTCAACAACTAAGAAAAGGCAGGCGAATAAAGAAGAGATGGACAGTCTCTTCCAACACCATCGTAGGTCATGCGGAGTATTGCCAGTGGAAGCAATGCTTGCATTAATATCAGTTAAAAGGGCCTGAAGACTTTCTGATACCGGATTCGATTATTTGATAATTTGTACAGTTTTTACAACGAATAGGTACAGAATGTCTAAATTTATCAATTTACACTTTAAAAACAGTTTTTTTTCTATAAATTAAACTATATGATCCCAAGTTTTAGCATGCTGTCTGAGTAACTAACTTACTTTTTGATTTTCAGAAAACATGAATAAAAAAATTATGGAATCTGCCCGATCTGTTATGAGGAGGGGAGACTCCTACATCAGATCCAAAATGGGGAGGTGGCTCACAGGCTGTGCTTTATTTGCTGGCGGAAGGTGGCTGATGAGTTTCATTCATAGTGCCTCTTCTGTCGGCAAGATTTGGAGCCTCTCAGTTGCTTCTTGCCTTCGTAACTATTGCTTTTGACCTTGTTTATTGTTAAGATATGACTGGTACCATGTGAACAACCAGTTTTTCCCACCTTTGACAAAAGAACATCCAACCCGTCCTCCATATCGATCAGGTTTTACCTTTGTTTAGTTCCTCTGACACTGATAAAGATGAGGAAGCAAATGAGGACGAGGATGAGGAAGCAGACGAACAGATAGATGTTGAGACTGTGGTGCCCTTCCGGGACTCGGACTCGGAGTCGGAACCGGAGAAGCCGAGGAGTGTCTCCGACTTTGGAGGAGAGCACTGACTCGGACGCTGTTGCGTTTTCATACGTGCGGCGGCGCGGTCGTGGTCGCGAGCACACTGTGGTCTGGGATGGCATAATCGTCGACTCCCCCAGCAATGACCATGACACTCTGCCGATGACATTACTAGGTTATGTAGAGACCATCAAAAAAACTTGTATGATTATTGACGAATGTACAGTAGAAAATGAATGTACAGAAAATGAACGAAATTCTAATAATTTTTTGAAATTATAAAGCAAGATTTTTCATCAAATACAAAAAGGAAAAATTTGTTTCTTTGTACATGTTTTGTTTTGGATTCGAACATGAATATGAAAGAAATGGACCGAAAACTTCTTTTTGCAGGCCTAATTGGATACGAAAAATCCTGTATGGAACATTTTCTTGCAAACTCCCAAGTTTTTAGATTACATAAAATTCCAAATGACTCTGATGGATCTGTGAAGTCTACTATGCATAAGGGACCTGAGTGTTGTTATGTTGCACCTAGTCTCCCCAGTTCATGCTTTCTTGGTCTCGTAATTGGAACTATTTTCTAATTGTATGATAATGTATTTGCTTCATCAGTATATGCATTGTTTTGTTCATTTGTTAATCAGTTCAACCAAAAAAAACTCTGGAGAAAACAGAAAACAGTTAACAGAATGAGTCTGGTTGTTTTGGATATTGAATGGGTTGAAAACAAAATAATAAAAGAGTTATAAGTTTATAAAGGATGAACAAACTGTAGGATTTTCCTTTCTTCCTCCAACATCCCAATCTTTTTAGTGTAAAAGCATCTTCATGGAATCAGTTGAAACCATGGTTACAAAAGATACACTGAACTTAGAAAAATTTTGAAAATCTAAATGCCACAGAATTGGAATTTTTTGCAAAAGTTTATGAAAAATGTAATATTCTGTCAGAGTTTTTGGAAAGAAATATTATAAACTTGGATGATAACGCATGTCCAAAAATTCTGTATTTGGTTTTCAAAGATAAAGAATATGATTGGAGGCGTAGCAGCTACCCGTTTCGCTATGCAAAAACTCTTCACTGTGCAGAAAGAAAAGCATTTGCATACGGAACATGGACTCGATGTTTTTTTTAAACAAACTGTAAATCATGATAATCTTTTTGCACTGCCTTTTTTAAACTTCAATTAAATATCATTGTCAACTTTTTGTTTCTAGAAATCAAGATGGTCGATCATTGTGACAAGCACGTAAAATTAGAAAATTTTGTTTTTGATGAAGAAAATCAGGAACAAAAACCTTGGAAGTTGTTTGGACGTACAAGTAAAAGATCTCTTTTTTGTTTTTCTGGGTTAGTTTTTGTTATACTTTTGATGCTAGTATATGCAATCGTTCGAATCATGCTGTCCACAACATATAGAGAAACGACATATTGTGTAGCTATCTTTACTGTCGATTATATTCTACCTGCCCCAAAGCTATGCATAAAAAAGTTTCTACTAAAAAACGAATTTTTTTATCATTAGTTGGTCAAACTGGATCTGCAAAATCTTATCCTATTTTTGATTGGTTGAAAATTGATTCTTTTCAACCAGCATTCGACGCAAAACTTTTATTTTTATACAAACTCTTTATAGTCAAATGCAAAGAAAAAACGTATGTTTAACCAAGGAGTAGATTTTGACTTGTTTGAAAATTTTCCCAATTACGGAACTAAGTATCTGCTTGTATTCAATGATACTTGTGAAGAAAATTCCTACTCCAAACAATTTGTAAAAATTGCAACTGCTGGGAGACACAGGGGTCTGAATATCAGATACATCAAACACAAATTATTTCATCTCAGCTTATTGGGAAGAGATGAGGAGTTGCAAATTACGCACATAGTCTTGTTCAAGTCACCGAGATATGTTTTACAATTCAAAACATTAAGTCAACAACTAGGTCTATGATCTCAATTGAAAGAGTGGTATCAAAATGCAGCATCTGTTTCTTATTGTCATTTACTTATTGGTTTCACCCCCAAAACAGATGATTCACTTAGGTCTCGCTCTAATAGTTGTTCAGTTCCAACAACATTTTATTAACCAGCTGGATGAGGGACAAAATTATTAGACAATGAGTATACAATACGTCTCCATTCTCCAAATATTTCAAAAAATTTCCCTGAAACTTGGAAAACATTTCATTCTCAATTGTCCAGACGATTTCATTCAGTTTCTCATCGACTGTTTAGTAAACCTATTTAAAAGAGGGCTTCGACATTTTCCAAAAGAAGACGTAGTAAAACGACGAAAAGAAATTTCAGAACTAACACAAAAAAAATCCTCTACATAAAAGAAGAATTGTTTTAAGTTCAACTAAAAGGGTTACAATTGATCTCTATCATCACCCCTTTTTTCATTAAACGGTTGACATGGTATGGAACAGATTGTTATAGTTCCGTACTCAGTTTATCAGTCATAAAGAACACGTCTAAGAAAACAAAATTTTGAACAAAAGCAAGAAAAAGATGTGATTGTACTAAAAAAGTTTCATTCTGTTTACAATGCTGTAATTTCAAGGTTGAAATTGAGTAAAAATAAGCCCACCTGATTGGTTTAATTTTGAATTCTCCTAAAAATAAGCTCAGCCAATCAAAAAAAAATTATTAGATCATCGAGATACAAAAGAATCTATTGTAGACTTTGTGTGTGCACTAAAGCAAAAAAACACCAATTTTCCAAGTGTTTACTCTAATAGTTTGGAAGCAACTCAACTTCCACCTAAGTTTGTTGTTAACAAGAATGCCAAAGCAGAAGACAGAGGAACTTGGATCAGTTTCCAAATCTGAAAAGGTAAGACTGAACAGATTGTATTCTAGGGGCAGAGCTGCGTACGGCTCTATTCAAAACTTGAGTGGTTTATCAAAAACAAAAATAGACGTTTTTTTTACAAACCAAGACATCGTATACAAATTTTGGTTCACCAGTCTGGCGTTTTTCGAGTACTTCAAGTTTTTTTCTAAATATATCAAGAAATCTGGTGAAAGGACCCAGCTTTTGTAGACAAGTTAGCTGGTCAAAACACTGGAGCCAATTATTTATTAGTTGCTGTAGATAATTTTTCGAGATTGGTCAGAGTTCAAACAATGAAAAAAAGTATGCCAAAGACACTTTACAAGCTTTCAAAAAGCACTCCTGAAAAGTTTTGGGTTGATAAACGAACATAATATGGGGGAGCTTTTTAAAAGTTTTGCAAGGAGAATTACATTGAAGTTTACTCAACAATGAGTGAAACAAAAGCTGCATTTGCAGAGCGAGCAGCTCAGTCTTTATAACATATAATATATCGTTACATTGAAGGTCATGGTGAGAAAGTTTTCCCCAAATTGCAGCAATTTTTTTTATTGAACTGTCATAAAAGTCGATTTATTGGAAAATCTCCAAAAGATTTGAAAAAAAGTGATTTTTTATCATTTTTGTATAACAAATCGTTCATGAAATCTACCAAACCAGAAATCATAATTGGGGATAGGGTGAGAATTTCGAAAAGTGATATCACGTTCCGAAAAGAATACAAGCCAGAGAAGAAAGTTTACAGAGAAGAAAGGAGGCTTCAGTGGGACATCCGGAGCGGATCAGTACTCCCCCGTGCCACGAGATCGAGAAGATAAGAGAGTTATCTCTGAGGGAGAGTGGAATTGGAGGCCCGGTGCCCAAAGACTTAGTAGACTGTAAAATTCACTTTTTAGCTGCTGTGATGCCCTGAATAGCTGAACTTACTCTGACTTTATATAGTATTTCGGAGCATGAGTAGCTAGAAATAGGAAAGGGTCAATCCATCTCCAATGGAATTAGTGTATAACTGTCACTAAAAATATAGTAAAATATGATATTCGAGTCGTGTTTCAATGGTAATCATGTAGTCTGGGAATCCGACTATGTGGTTATCTTTGCATGTAACGAAAGCTGATCAAAAATTGTTTGACTGATTGTTAAAAAATGGCACTTCTTACTTAGCCCTAAACAGACCAGAAATCAACTAGCTAGGTCTAGACGGTAAAACAAATGGGTAGAAATTAAGTAACTGACGCAGGCCAGTCGTCAATAGTTGCTTTTTCTACGCTCCGTCACTATGTAGTATTTGGGCGAATGTTAAAAGTAAAATCTTAAAAGTATTCGTGGCGTTTATTGTTTGTCCGTCTGAATGTAAAATCTTAAAAGTATTCGTGGCGTTTATTGTTTGTCCGTCTTAATTCGTGGACTAAATTAATGTTCTCAATTTAGTAGGCTGTTTCAAGTTTTTGCTGTTTGCACTGAATTAATTTTCTTTCAATGAACTTTTAGGCAGGCAATAATTAAGAGGGTCGCATTTTGGTATTTTGTGAGACACGATATTGATTTTTTGCTTGATAAATATATCTCTTAAATTTCACAAAATCGACGTAAAAACTGGGCGCTCCTATATCTACAAGCAACCGTCGTTAGATTTTCGTAAAACTGATAGTTTCTTTGAAATGTAGTACCGATGTTATGATTTTTAATTGTTTCGTTTTATACCTGAATTTTTGTGTTTAGAACCGCAGAAACTTTTTTAGAATCTGCTCTTAAAATTGTGATAATTTAGTAAATAAAATTATTTTAGATATAGCTAATTTTGCTCGCAACTCCGCTAATATAGGAATTTTCAATCATCCAAAAAAAGGGTTATTTGATTATTTTTTTTGGCTGGAATGATATGGAAGTTTCATCGTTAATACAATTCTACCTTGATTTTTTCATGAGGAGGTGGCGCACACGCTGTGCTTTATTTACTGGCGGAAGGTGGCTGATGAGTTTCATTCAAAGTGCCTCTTCTGTCGGCAAGATTTGGAGACTCTCAGTTGCTTCTTGCCTTCGTTTGCTTTTGACTATTGCTTTTGACCTTGTTTATTGTTAAACTATGACTGGTACCATGTGAACAACCTGTTTTTCCCACCTTTGAAAAAAGAACATCCAACCCGTCCTCCATATCGATCATGTTTTACCTTTGTTTAGTTCCTCTGACACGGATAAAGATGAGGAAGCAAATTTGGACGAGGATGAGGAGGCAGACAAACTGATAGATGTTGAGACCGTGGTGCCCTTCCGGGACTCGGACTCGGAGTCGGAACCGGAGAAGCCGAGGAGTGTCTCCGACTTTGGAGGAGAGCACTGAATCGGACGCTGTTGCGTTTTCATACATGCGGTGGCGCGGTCGTGGTCGCGAGCACACTGTGGTCTGGGATGGCCAAATCGTCGACTCATCCAGCGATGACGATGACACTCTGCCGATGACATTACTAGGTTATGTAGAGACCATCAAAAAAACTTGTATGATTATTGACAAATGTACAGTAGAAAATGAACGTACAGAAAATGAACGAAATTCTAATAATTTTTTGAGATTATAATGCAAGATTTTTCATCAAATACAAAAAGGAAAAATTTGTTTCTTTGTACATGTTTTGTTTTGGACCCGGACATGAATATGAAAGAAATGGACCAAAAACTTCTTTTTGCAGGCCTAATTGGATACGAAAACTCCTGCATGGAACATTTTCTTGCAAACACCCAAGTTTTTAGACTACATGCAATTCCAAATGACTCTGCTGGATCTGTGAAGTCAACAATGCATAAGGGACCTGGGTATTGTTATGTTGCACCTAGTCTCCTCAGTTCATGCTTTCTTGGTCTCGTAATTGGAACTATTTTCTAGTTGTATGATAAAGTATTTGCTTCGTCAGTATATGCATTGTTCAATTGTTAATCAGTTCAACCAAAAAAAAACTCTAGAGAAAACAGTTAACAGATTGAGTCTGGTTGTTTTGGATGTTGAATGGATTGAAAACGATTTAATAAAAAAGTTGTGAGTTTATAAGGATGGACAAACTGTAGGATTTTCCTTTCTTCCTCCAACGTCCGAATCTTTTTGGTGTAAAAGCATCTTCATGGAATCAGTTGAAACCATGGTTACAAAAGATACACTGAACTTGGAAAAATTTTGAAAATCTAAAAAATTATGAAAAAAGTAATATTCTGTCAGAGTTTTTGGAAAGAAATATTATAAATTTGGATGATAACGCATGTCCAAAAATTCTGTATTTGGTTTTCAAAGATAAAGAATATGATTGGAGGGGTAGCAGCTACCCGTTTCGCTATGCAAGAACTCTTCACTGTGCAGAAAGAAAAGCATTTGCATACGGAGCATGGACTCGATGTTTTTTTAAACAAATTGTAAATCAAGATAATCTTTTTGCACTGCCTTTTTTAAACTTCAATTAAATATCATTGTCAACTTTTTGTTTCTAGAAATCAAGATGGTCGATCATTGTGACAAGCACGTAAAATTAGAAAATTTTGTTTTTGATGAAGAAAATCAGGAACGAAAACCATGGAAGTTGTTTGGACGTACAAGTAAAAGATCTCTTTTTGTTTTTCTGGGTTAGTTTTTGTTATACTTTTGATGCTAGTATATGCAATCGTTCGAATCATGCAGTCCACAACATATGAAGAAACGACAACTTGTGTAGCTATACTTACTGTCGATTATATTCTACCTACCCCAAAGCTATGAAAAACAAAGTTTCTACTAAAAAACGAGTTTATATATCATTAGTTGATCAAACTGGATCTGCAAAGTCTTATCTTTTTTTTGATTGGTTGAAAATTGGTTCTTTTCAACCAGCATTCGACGCAAAACTTTTAATTTTATACAAACTCTTTTTAGTCAAATGCAAAGAAAAAACTTATGTTTAACCAAGGAGTAGATTTTGACTTGTTTGAAAGTTTTCCCAATAACGGAACTAGTATCTGCTTGTATTCGATGATTCTTGTGAAGAAAATTCCTACTCCAAACAATTTGTAAAAATTGCAACTGCTGGGAGACACAGGGGTCTGAATACCAGATACATCAAACACAAATTATTTCATCACAGCTTATTGGGAAGAGACGAGCAGTTGCAAAATACGCACACAGTCTTGTTCAAGTCATCGAGAGATGTTTTACAATTCAAAACATTAAGTCAACAACTAGGTCTAGGATCTCAATTGAAAGAGTGGTATCAAAAGGCAGCATATGTTCCTTATGGTCATTTACTTATTGGTTTAACCCCCAAAACAGATGATTCACTTAGGTATCGCTCTAATAGTTGTTCAGTTCCAACAAATATTTATCAACCAGCTGGAAAAAGGACAAAGTTTTTAGACAATGAGTATACAATACGTCTCTATTCTCCCAATATTTAAAAAAATTTTCCTGAAATTTGGAAAACATTTCATTCTCAATTGTTCAGAAGATTTCATTCAGTTTCTGATCGACTGTTTTGTAAACCTATTAAAAAGAGGGCTTCGAAGTCTTCGGAAAAAAGACGTAGTAAAACATCGAAAAGAAATTTCAGAACTAACACAAAAAAATCCTTTACACAAAAGAAAAATTATTTTAAGTTCAACTAAAAGGGTTACAATTGATCTCTATCATCATCCCTTTTTTCATTAAACGGTTGACATGGTATGGAAGAGATTATTATAGTTCCGTACTCAGTTTATCAATCACAAAGAACACGTCTCAGAAAACAAAAATTTGAACAAAAGCAAGAAAAAGATGTGATTGTACCAAAAAAGTTTCATTCTGTTTACAATGCTGTAAATTCGAGGTTGAAAACGAGTAAAAATAAGCCTGAGTGGTTTAATTTTGAATTCTCCTAAAATAAGCTCAGCCAATCAAAAAAAAATTATTAGATCATCGAGATACAAAAGAATCTATTGTAGACTTTGTGTGTGCACTAAAGCTAAAAAACACCAATTTTCCAAATGTTTACTCTAATAATTTGGAAGCAACTCAACTTCCACCTAAATTTGTTGTTAACAAAATTGCCAAAGCAGAAGACAGAGGAACTTGGATCAGTTTCAAAATCTGAAAAGGTAAGACTGAACAGGTTGTATTCTAGGGGCAGAGCTGCGTACGGCTCTATTCAAAACTTGAGTGGTTTATCAGAAACAAAAATAGACGTTTTTTTACAAACCAAGACATCGTATACAAATTTTGCTTCACCAGTCTGGCGTTTTTCGAGGACTTCAAATTTTTTTTCTAAATATATCAAGAAATCTGGTGAATGGACCCAGCTTTTGCAGACAAGTTAGCTGGTCAAAACACTAGAGCCAAGTATTTATTAGTTGCTGTAGAAAATTTTTCGAGTTTTGTCAGAGTTCAAACAATGAAAATAAGTATGCCAAAGACACTTTACAAGCTTTCAAAAAGCACTCCTGAATAGTTTTGGGTTGATAAACGAACAGAATATGGGGGAGATTTTTAAAAGTTTTGCAAGGAGAAATACATTGAAGTTTACTCAACAATGAGTGAAACAAAAGCTGCATTTGCAGAGCGAGCAGCTCAGTCTTTATAACATATAATATATCGTTACATTGAAGGTCATGGTGAAAAAGTTTTCCCCAAATTGCAGCAATTTTTTTTTTATTGAACTGTCATAAAAGTCGATCTATTGGAAAATCTCCAAAAGATTTGAATAAAAGTGATTTTTCTATCGATTTTGTATAACAAATCGTTCATGAAATCTACCAAACCAGAAATCATAATTGGGGATAGGGTGAGAATTTCGAAAAGTGATATCACGTTCCGAAAAGAATACAAGCCAGAGAAGAAAGTTTACAGAGAAGAAAGGAGGCTTCAGTGGGACATCCGGAGCGGATCAGTACTCCCCCGTGCCACGAGATCGAGAAGATAAGAGAGTTATCTCTGAGGGAGAGTGGAATTGGAGGCCCGGTGCCCAAAGACTTAGTAGACTGTAAAATTCACTTTTTAGCTGCTGTGATGCCCTGAACAGCTGAAATTACTCTGACTTTATATAGTATTTCAGAGCATGAGTAGCTAGAAATAGGAAAAGGGTCAATCCATCTCCAATGGAATTAGTGTATAACTGTCACTAAAAATATATTAAAATATGATATTCGAGGCGTGTTTCAATGGTAATTATGTAGTCTGGGAATCCGACTATGTGGTTATCTTTGCATGTAACGAAAGCTGATCAAAAGTCGTTTGACTGATTGCTCAAAAATGGCACTTTTTACTTAGCCGTAAACAGACCAGAAATCAACTAGCTAGGTCTAGACGGTAAAACAAATGGGTAGAAATTAAGTAACTGACGCCGGCCAGTCGTCAATAGGTGCTTTTTCTACGCTCCGTCACTATGTAGTATTTGGGCGAGTGTTACAAATCTTAAAACTATTCGTAGAGTTTTTTGTTTGTCCATCTTACTTCGTGGACTAAATTAATGTTCTCAATTTAGTAGGCTGTTTCAAGTTTTTGCTGTTTGCACTGAATTAATTTTCTTTCAATGAACTTTTAGGCAGGCAATAATTAGGAGGGTCGCATTTAGGTATTTTGTGAGACACGATATTGATTTTTTGCTTGATAAATATATCTCTTAAATGTCACAAAATCGACGTAGAAACTGGGCGCTCCTATATCTACAACCAACCGTCGTTAGATTTTCGTAAAACTGATAGTTTCTTTGAAATGTAGTACCGATGTTATGATTTTTAATTGTTTCGTTTTATGCCTGAATTTTTGTGTTTAAAACCGCAGAAACTTTTGTAGAATCTGCGCTGAAAATTGTGATAATTTAGTAAATGAAATTAATTTAGATATAGCTAATTTTGCTCGCAACTCCGCTAATATAGGAATTTTCAATCATCCGTAAAAAGTGTTATTTGATTATTTTTTTGGCTAGAACGATATGGAAGTTTCATCGTTAACACAATTCTATCTTGATTTTTTTTCGTCAATAAAGACACAAATTCAAAAGCATGAAATGAGCAAAACAACTTTTGTCCTTGTATACAACTTTGTAAAATCAATGGTTTCACCGTAATATCGAGTTTTATTGCTGCTGACGGACGATAGAAGAGCCCTCGAAAGAAGTGAGAAGTTTGAGGAATTGAAAAAGAGTATGTTGTGATTCCTGTTGCAGTACAGTTTTTTTGACTTGGAACGATTGTAAGTTAACATTTTCCATCGCTTACTTTCAAAATAACATTCATTGACGCCAAAGCACTCAAATCTAATTACCAATTATATATCTATCTATACAATAATTAATTGGCGTTTTACTTGACACATGTTTAAGAAGTTGACATTTGTTGACATAATTAAGCTTTTTCGCAAATTGTAATGCTTCAGAAGTTTCATTTGACACATGTTTAAGAAGTCGCTATGTTAAAAGGCCAAACAATTTCAATGGAGGAATTGTTTGCTCAAGTCGACTATTGGGGTGTGAAGTCCGTTGGAGCGCGAATGCTTCAATTATACGTTTTTCCATATTCACAACGTAAAACTACTGAAATTTTTGTTTCACAATCTTACCAAATATTAGGTTTTGAACCCTATATTGAGGTGCTATCAGGTCAGATTCTGGCCTCCAATTATGAATGCTCAAACCTTTTCGGTTTTCGAGACCTGGAGTTGTTCATGATTTTTTTTCACTTTGGGGGGAAAACTAATCGAAATTCTCAACCCTATAGTGGGGGGCTGTCAGGTTACACTCAGGGGTTGCAAATTTGGAGTCCAAGTATGACTGCTCAAAAACTTTTTGTTTTTGAGATATTGCGTTTTTTTTATTTCATTTTTTTTCAAAACCCTAGATATAAACAAACTAAACCAAACTTGAGTTTCTCATTCATATTGTGAGGTACATTCAGGGTACACGTAGTGCTTGTAAATTGTGAGTCCAAGTGTGTTTGCTCAAATTATTTTGGGCTCCAATAACTGGTGTTTTTTCCGATTTCATTGTTTTCTTCGGAAAACTTAGATAAAAAAGTAGCCGAATTTGAAATTACCAACCTCATAGCAGCGTGCTGTCAAGGTACACTCAAGGGTTGCAAAGCTGCTATCCAATTATAATTGTTCAAATCTTTTTGGGTTTCGTGATTGGCGGTTTTTAAGATTAGTTTTTTTTTCGAACTTATTCCATAAATCATAAAAAAGGCCTTATCTCGAAAACCAAAACACTTGTTTATTGGCTTTCGAGATCTGACTATTTTATAGTTTATGAAGTTTTTTTGAAAAAATTCAGACGTTAAAGAATAAACCAAACTTGAAGTTCGCAACCCTATAGTGGTCTGATCTGAGGGTGCACTCAGGGGTTGCGCAGCTGGCGTCCAAATATAGCTGCTCAAATCCTTTTGGTTTTCGACAAATGTTGTTTTTATGGTTTCATTTGTTAAAAAAAACAACCAGATATAAGCAAACTAAGCCAAATTTGAGCTTCTCAACTCAAGTGTGGGGTATATTCAGGGTAAACTCATGGGTTGCTAATCTGAAGTCCAAGTATGACTGCTCAAATAATTTTTGTTTTCGAGATATCGCTTTTTTTTATTTCATTTTTTCAAAAGCCTAGATATAAACAATCTAAACGAAACTTGAGTTTTTCAACCATCTTGTGAAGTATATTCAAGGTACACGCTGTGGTTGCAAATTTTGAGTTCAAGTGTGACTGCTCAAGTTATTTTGGGCTACGATAAATGGCGTTTTTTCCAATTTCAATGTTTTCTTCGGAATACTTAAATGAAAAACTAGCCGAGCTTGAAATTACCAACCCTATAGTGAGGTGCTGTATGTGTGCACTCAGGGGCTGCAAAGTTGCTGTCCACTTATGACTGCTCAAATTCGTTGGGTTTCGTGAATGGCTGCTTTTAAGCTTTCATTTTTTTTTCGAAAAAAAAATTAAGTAAAAAAGCTAACAAAACTATCTCAACCCTTTGGTACTGTGCTGTAAGGTGGGTACACTCAAGGGTTTCAACTTTTCTCTCCAATTGGACTCCTTAAATTATGTTTTTTTCCCAAAAACTTGAATGTAAAAAACTAACATAACTTCAAATGTTAGCCTTTTTCAAACCCTAACGCGAGTCCTAATGCGAGGCATTGCAAATCGGCCCTCTAAAAGTGACTGATCAGATCCTTTTGGTTTGTGAGATCAGGCAGTTTGTACAATTTCACTTTTTTTTCAAAAGCTTGAAATTTAAGAAATTAACCGAAATTTAAACTCTCAACACTAATGGTGGTGTTCTGTCAGGGTACAATGCGGTGGTACTGTCAAGGTAGAAACCTGTCCTCAAAGTTTTACTGCTCAAAATTTTGGAATTAAAAATAGAAACTGATTTTTAATCCGATTGTGGTATGCTGTCAGGGAATAAAATATAGTAGCAAATAAGCCCTCTTATTTTATCAAATAAATTTGGATTTCGAGATAAGGTGTTTTTTTTTCTGAAAAAAAACCCAGATATTTGAGCCCAGTTTATATTCACGGTTGCATTAAACATCGCTGTACTAGTACACTTTTCAAGAAGTTCTTTTTTAACGTTCAGCAATCTATTTGAAGCACCTTACTTGCGATTCATGCGCTAGTTTTTTTAAGGGTTGGCCAGCCGAGATAGATGTAGTCAGTTAGTTCTTAATGGGTCAACTTGGAAGGGGCGATGATTTTCTGAAGTGGGTGAGGTCTACAAACGTGCAACTTAAGGGGAAAACTACAATCGGAATATGAAATCTATTTTTTGGATTCATGGGAATCGGGTTACTTCTGCCATGCATGACCATCCTGCCCTGCTTTACTGCTCCTGACTGATTTACAGAATGGTCAAGTTTAATATCATTGATGGTTAATTGTCTTATTGGTTAATTACTGAACACCAAACGCCAAATGTTGGACTGGTGTTTTAAATGTATTACGCCTGAAATGTCCGACAGATGTATGCATATCAGAGCCCAAGTCCGAAGATTTTGTATAAAGCCAGGTACTTAGATCATTTGGATTTTCGGCTCCGAAATTTTCACCCTTATTGTAATTGATCAATTTTTCAACTGCTCATGATGAGTTGGCTGTTGCGTTTTTATAAAAATATACTTTGTAAAACAGATTTTTTAAGAAAAAGTCTTATGTTTCGGGACAGTTTTGGTTTTGTTTTAAAAGATTAAAAAATTACATAAAAGAGTGAGCTCTTGGAAGAAAAGATCGCATGAATACAGTTAGTTGTCATAGCAACTTAAAGCTTGACAGTCGAAAATGTAATGATGTATGTGTAAAAAATTTTTATCAAGCTTTCTGAGTTTCGTTTACTGTTTCATGCATATTTGCTTTATACTAGTGATTCGAAAAAAAATTATAAGAATAAATATAAATTTTACATTGAGCCTATAGATTTTGGTGCTTCTGGTTAGCCTGTCGTTTGGTTCAAAACGCTTTTCCGTTTTTAATTTATGCTGTAAGCTGCTATAAGTTTTGATCAGTAAAGATAAAGATCATTTTGGGTTCTTGGTTGATGACCACACTCGCAGACTCATAAACCGCCTCTGAATTCCGTGACGCAAATCGGTTTTTTGCATTCTGTACATTTATCATTGTGTACACAATGATAAATGTACACATTATCTGGTAAAAGTGACGTAAACACGAACTCTTCAATTGCACACCACCACACGTTTTCTCAGAAGAACTACCTGTTCCCATAATGATCAAATGTAAGATCAAAAGTGACATTTTGTGCTTTATCTGTTGCAGCGCAAAAATAAAACAAGAAGTACAAATGCATATAAACGCAAATGTGCGAGAGTAAAAATGCATATAAATGTAAATGCATATAGGGACAGTAGCCGAGCGTATACATGGTGCGTCCCGGCGGAAGTTAAAGGTGAATTGATTTTCCTTTATTGGCCTAAATATAACTCCCCAAAATTGCCTACCAAAAATATCCCATGCCCTGGGCTCGCGATCATTCTTCAGAGATTTCCTTTTATTGGCTTCAATTGATTTGCAATATATTTAGTAATTTTTTTATTTTAATTGATTTTGGAACCAGATCTAAACTGTATTTTATTATTGAATATTTTATCACTATAAAATATTTAATACTAACCAATCATCATCCATCTAACTAACAACCCACTTATTTGTAAGTGCTGAAATTACTTGTAATTTCAGCACCAGAGAGATTTGAATTTAACTTAGAACTTAGTTGCCTCTCCAGGAGACCTACTAGCAACAAACCAGTATACTCTATTGAGACTAATTGAGATCTATTGAGACTAATTGAGACTAGCAGATAAAAGAGTAAGATTAAGATCGGTATTAGACTAAGAAGTTGCACGAATCTATACGGCCGAAAAAAAGATAGCGTGACGAACAGACGGTGTACCCTATCTGAAGGTAATCTATGAGTTAACCTCTCGAAAGTAACTCATCTGGTGCGACCAAAAATGTCGAAAAATACCTTAAATAACAAATTAGCTTAGAACTAACAAGATAGATTAGAATTTGACAAAAACATTTTCAAAATGTTACATGATAATAATTTAATCGACTTGTCTCTACGACTCAATAGATCAGAGCCACTATTCCGAACAATTTGAGAACTACCCGGTATTGGAAGAAGACCTCGCACGAGAGACGACATACGACTACGGAGAAACTTACTATTAAGTTTCATGGTCTTACGGCAAAAGCCAACACAAACTTTTATATTTTATTAGCAATGAATTTAGATTTTCATTTACAAACATAGAATCCTTGAAGAAAAATTTACTAACTTAAAATAAACTTAAGATTGTACAATAACGATTGATAAAAACAAATTTTATTAGCAATGAATTTAGATTTTCATTTGCAAACATAGAATTCTTGAAGAAAAATTTACTAACTTAAAATAAACTTAAAATTGTACAATAACGATTGATAAAAACACCTCTAATCGTTTCCTTCAAAACTGCAGTAAAATTCAAAAAAGATATCTTGAAAAATTATTTATTGAAAACAAAAACAAAAATTTGTTAGTATGGTCATAAATTGTTAGTATATATAAATAATCTTGTCATCTCTAGCTTCATCACCTAAACATAACAGCAATCACAAAACCACTAATATAATTCAAAACTTTGTATCAATTAAATTTAAAAATATTTCTAAAAGGCCTATCCTAATTTTTATTCTTATTTAAATTAAATTTATTTAATTTCAAAACAGATCATCAAGGCTTTCCGTGGATCTCAATTAAACAGTTAACTTAATCAAATTTTTATCATTGACTTGATATTCTGATCATCAAGGCTTCTCCTTTGATCAAACAGAACAATTTTGTTCTTCCCCACCTAAATAATAAAGTGTCTAACGACCTCAAACGTAGATTCACTACCCAACCCTTTCAAAGACCCAGGACTAATAGAAATTTTTCAATCTAACCATTCTAATTAGGCTAAAAGTGAAAAACTTCGATTATTCATCCTTCACTTGATCCCCCCTCTTACCAGACCCGGGCTAATACTTAAACTTAGTAAATTTAAAATAGTATCTAACGAACTATTTGCGTTCTAATTATACCTGGACCTTGTGGATCGATTTACTAATCTCCAACCCTTGAACACAATCACTACCGCTGAGTAAGATTAAGTAAGTTAACACCTTAACTTAGACCAGTCACAAGAAAGTAACAATCATTCTCCGGAATCGATATATACTTTTCTCTTCAAATCTAAACACAAAAACCAAGTTTGGCTAGCCACAAAAAATCGTAAGGACTAACAGTCTAGGATATTAAAATCACTAATAACAATCTTGCACCCATCATCCTAAACGCTATGTCACTAAACAATTTAGGAAATAAACAAACAATCGTACAACACAATTGTGAAATCAATAACAAAAAATACGATGTTGTCATCACCCCACACAAACACTCAATAGAATATATTCGAACAAAAAGACAAACAAAAAAATTTAAGTAAACAAAGACAAATTACACGAAAAAGATTTTCAAAGCAAAGAATCGCAGTCTCCGAATCCGAAACCAGTAATTTAGATGCACTTTACAAATTGAAAGACACAGTAAATAAAAACTGCCCAGTTCATGATCAACTATACTTTTTTGATTCAGAAACCACATCACATTCATCAATACAAGGAAAACGAAGAATAAAAAAGATATACAAAAATAAACCAGTAGGTCTATACAATTAGAACCAACCAATCAGACATATTGAACACTATGCATTAACAGTTATAAAACTCAAAAATGAGTCTAAGTGAAGAAAGTCCAGACGAAAACTCCAAAGACAACTCCAGAGATGTCTTTCCATTTCTCATCAATTCATTTACTGATGATAGAGGACAAACACAATTTTGCCATAATTTGATGGAAAACTTCGTGGATAAGCAAACATAGAATTCTTGAAGAAAAATTTACTAACTTAAAATAAACTTAAAATTGTACAATAACGATTGATAAAAACACCTCTAATCGTTTCCTTCAAAACTGCAGTAAAATTCAAAAAAGATATCTTGAAAAATTATTTATTGAAAACAAAAACAAAAATTTGTTAGTATGGTCATAAATTGTTAGTATATATAAATAATCTTGTCATCTCTAGCTTCATCACCTAAACATAACAGCAATCACAAAACCACTAATATAATTCAAAACTTTGTATCAATTAAATTTAAAAATATTTCTAAAAGGCCTATCCTAATTTTTATTCTTATTTAAATTAAATTTATTTAATTTCAAAACAGATCATCAAGGCTTTCCGTGGATCTCAATTAAACAGTTAACTTAATCAAATTTTTATCATTGACTTGATATTCTGATCATCAAGGCTTCTCCTTTGATCAAACAGAACAATTTTGTTCTTCCCCACCTAAATAATAAAGTGTCTAACGACCTCAAACGTAGATTCACTACCCAACCCTTTCAAAGACCCAGGACTAATAGAAATTTTTCAATCTAACCATTCTAATTAGGCTAAAAGTGAAAAACTTCGATTATTCATCCTTCACTTGATCCCCCCTCTTACCAGACCCGGGCTAATACTTAAACTTAGTAAATTTAAAATAGTATCTAACGAACTATTTGCGTTCTAATTATACCTGGACCTTGTGGATCGATTTACTAATCTCCAACCCTTGAACACAATCACTACCGCTGAGTAAGATTAAGTAAGTTAACACCTTAACTTAGACCAGTCACAAGAAAGTAACAATCATTCTCCGGAATCGATATATACTTTTCTCTTCAAATCTAAACACAAAAACCAAGTTTGGCTAGCCACAAAAAATCGTAAGGACTAACAGTCTAGGATATTAAAATCACTAATAACAATCTTGCACCCATCATCCTAAACGCTATGTCACTAAACAATTTAGGAAATAAACAAACAATCGTACAACACAATTGTGAAATCAATAACAAAAAATACGATGTTGTCATCACCCCACACAAACACTCAATAGAATATATTCGAACAAAAAGACAAACAAAAAAATTTAAGTAAACAAAGACAAATTACACGAAAAAGATTTTCAAAGCAAAGAATCGCAGTCTCCGAATCCGAAACCAGTAATTTAGATGCACTTTACAAATTGAAAGACACAGTAAATAAAAACTGCCCAGTTCATGATCAACTATACTTTTTTGATTCAGAAACCACATCACATTCATCAATACAAGGAAAACGAAGAATAAAAAAGATATACAAAAATAAACCAGTAGGTCTATACAATTAGAACCAACCAATCAGACATATTGAACACTATGCATTAACAGTTATAAAACTCAAAAATGAGTCTAAGTGAAGAAAGTCCAGACGAAAACTCCAAAGACAACTCCAGAGATGTCTTTCCATTTCTCATCAATTCATTTACTGATGATAGAGGACAAACACAATTTTGCCATAATTTGATGGAAAACTTCGTGGATAAGCCCATATAAAGGAATTAGACCATGTAAAGCAGAACTCCCAGAAGTAAAAATCAAAAGACAAAACATCGATCATTATTTAAAAGGAATGTGTAACATAACACATCATTATGGAATTTATACCATAGAAATCAGTACACCAAGAAAATTTCATGGTAAACATCTCATTCAAACAGACAACATCGACATCGAATTTTCAAAAGTAGTCGCAGAAAACATAAAAACATTCAATAACAAAACCCACAGAGAGCGAATTCATTATTTACTAATGATGTATTCTCTATAAATTATAGTTATTTATCTATACTAGAAAAATCAGAAACCGAAAGTACTTCACCAGTTCAAACATCAAGGCACATTTAATTGATTTAATTGCACAAGCAAGAAAATATTTTAGACCCCAAAGTACAGATGACGACACTGTTCTTGCAGAACAATAAGATTTGGGACCCTGATTGGTCTCATCCATTATTTCTGAACATACCAATAGACATCTCAAGTCAAGCAATCAAAACAACCTCTATTCACAAAGATTATGTAAAAGTAATTCCACTCACAATAGATGCAACACCTTTAGCTACACTTCATTTTTACCTGACAGAAGGGAAAATAGTAGTTTAAACTCAAATTTTGTACAACAGGAAAATCTAAATGGAACTAGGAATCTTACCCAACAAAGATACGCAAACACCATCACATTTCATAAATGAGGAAATAGATGAAACAATAGTAACAACCACACAACAAAGTATTTCACCAATACATCCGAACCTTACAACGCTAAGACCCAAAAATCCAATACTACCACAAGTAACAATACAATATACGGTTAAACCGTCATTTGCTCCAAAATATTCACATATGGATTATCAAACGTATAGATCAATGACGAAACCATCGCAATACCGAAAAACATTCACAAGAAATATTTTGCAGAACACAATTATAATTATGTCAATCCATCACAAACAACTCATTCCCCCCAAATAAGTACTCAAAATCATTTGTTTTCACAAAAATCAATTTGTCCAAATACATCATCAAACTCAGTAAATTTCCATGACCATCCACATCCCTCACAGGATCAGATTGAAAATTACCCATTTTTTCAACAAAGTAGAAAAAAAACAACAAACACCCTATTATACATCCGACTATTTATCATCAGATGATGAAGATTACTATGAACCAATTTTTTTTGCACCATATACACAAGAGTATAGTGTAAAAAAACCTCGACAAAATCAAGCATCTCAAAACATAAAATTTTATCCACAAAATTCAGCTAATACACAAAATTACCAACCATTGCCCATGCAAAATCAAACTAGTACATAATCCTACCAACCAGTACAGTTACAAAACCCTGTCAGTACACATTCTTACCAATTAACACGAATACAAAATTAAATACCGTTACCAAAATATTTACAACAACACGAAATAACAAAAGGTCAACTTACAAACTTCTCACAGATACCAAATGCCGCAGAATCCCTACAAGTGACAATGAATCCATACCTAATGGGTGGATCGTCAATAACATCAAAAAAAACATTAATGTTCTTTACAGGCATAGATCCGGAATACTCTGTAGAAGATTATTTAAATGCAGTCACAGCAAATTTAATATTAAATATAGGACCGGAACCAATAAATACACAACTCCACCAAAATTGGATACATAGACGCACAGGGTTAATCCAAACAACATTTGATGGCGCAGCTCAAAAATGGCTTTCAGTTTTACCTATAGATATAAAATCAGATTGGAAAAGGTTCACACAAGAATTTTCAAAAATGTTCGATTCTGAAAGAAACAAACAAAAGCAAAGAGTTCTATGTAACGAATTTCGTAGAATTTCGTAGAATACCAAACGAAACAATCAAACAATTTGCAGTTAGAATCAAAAAACTAGTTCGAAAAGCAATTTTTTTTAACACCCATGATTATAAAAACTTGAAAATGACAGAACTTGTAATGATGACTCTAATACCTCAATAAAGGAAAATTGCAATTAAAAAGAGAGCATCACATTCCTCCTCAATTGGAAAAGCAGATTTAGATTTTAGAAAACTAGTTGATAAATTAGAACAAGCTGAAATCACAATGCAACTTGAAGAAACAGAGAACCTTAAGCTACGATACGTTAATCGAATCCAAACAAATACTACACATATAAACAACATACAGTATTCAGATATAGATTTATCCGAAAAAAATCTCCGAAATTTTAAACATCTACGAGAAAAATCCAAATTTAAAAGGTAAACCATCTTTCAAAAAATGGTGTAATTATTGCCAAACATGCGGACACAGCATCGCCGAGTGTCGACAAAAACAGCAAGATAGCCAGAATAAACCACAAAAGTACAAAGAACCAGTTAAATCATTTTACCAATACATGAAAAAGGATCAAAGTTTACTAACTTAAAATATACCTAGTAATAGTAGCTCTGAAAAACCACTTCCAAATCAAAATTATTCAAGGAACCAGTCACATTATAACTCTAGTTATGGAAGCAGATCACCAGAACAAAAAAATTCACGAAACTTCTCACAAAATTGACATCGATCAAGCAGTCAAAATGATCAGTATCGAAACAACTATTCACGATCAAATTCAAACAGAAGAAAATTTTCATTTGATACCAGTTCCCAATCAAACTCTAGGAATAGACACTATTCAAACGATAGATCTCGAAACTCGTCTTACAATAGAAACAGGAACTATTCCAACAATAGGGATAAAAGCTATTCAAATGATCGAAATCAGCGTTATCAGAACAATAGATGAACAAACAGTTCATACAACAGATCCATTTATCAAAGACCCAATAACAGTTACTATCAAAATACATCACGAAATATTTCACAAAACAGGAATCCAAACTATAACAATCAACAAAGAAATTATTCCCAATCCCCTCATAGGAATAATAACCGTTATCCCGATTCACAAAACAAGTATAGAAGCAACACACCTAAACATCAAAGACAAATTAACCAAGTTCACACAATTGAAGAAACAACTTAAGACCCCCCCCCCCGGTATCGATAACACAGAAAATACTGAATTACAACTAAATCACATTAATTGTGAATCAACAGATAGCGAAAGTGATACAGATAACAACATCTCAACCAATATGATAACAGTTGAAAATAACTATGAACCTATCATATATGAAAAACCCTTCCATTCACACATTTACGAAAATCAATTGGAACTTCTTCATGATTATTACACTAGACCTCTTAGTAATAGTGTACCAGTTATACAAGAAATAAATCAAATTAACACTGTAATCAAACCCGAAAAAGACGAAAGACAATGCTCAAGTACAAACCACATTTATCAAAACATACGAAAAGAACTACCAAAAGTTTTTTTTGGACAATTCCATTTCTCTTAGAAAGTCCAAAAAATAAAGAGTTTCATCCACCAGACCTTGAAATAGATTTTTAATCGACTCAGGAGCAGAATCAAATATCATCAATACTCCCACTTGGAATGATTTCAAAACATTACATCCAAACTTAATACCCATGCAAACAGCCAGTAACAGCACAAGGCTCAACATTAAATTTTTATGGAAAAATCCATTTTTTCCTTGTTCCCACTAGAACAATTGAACAAAATAAACTCTCAAACAAACCGTTTAAACAGACATTCTACATAACGGATATAAAACAGAATATCATTGGAATACCATTTATAACTAAATATATCCCAGCAATAAAAATTTGAAATAGTAAAATACATATAAAAGATAAGTACACAAAAATGAAAAACACGGCTTTAAAAATTTTTCAAAGATTAAACAAACAACCATCATTTTTCTCCAAACTTTACCCTATATACCAGCAGGAACAAAAATATCTGAAACCACTATCAGGAAATGTATATAATTTCTCAATCAAACAAGTTCACCATTATGATAAAAACCAAAATAAACAACATTTTTTTATGTCAGACCTTGAAATTAAACCGATTCATTAATGTTTTAGACTAACAATTTCATCCATAAAATACATGAAACATTCAAACTCTGATATTATTTCGTTACACGTATATAATAATTCACCATACCAAATAACATTACCTTTAGGACTCTTAGGATACTTTGAAACAAGTGCAACAACTTCGCCCACAAACGAAGTAGCATATCGAGTCAATAATATATTACAACCATTAGACAAATGTCAATAACGATTCTTGATGAAGAATTATCAAAAAATAATATTATCAGCAACGAAAAAAATACATATTATTTCACAAAAACACCCTATTTTAACCAACATTTAAAATATCACCTTATACAGAACAACAACAAAATATCTTAAGAATGTTCAATTTTCAACACTCTCAAATAACACAAAATGAATTCGACAAATTAGCCAAATTATTATTAAAATACCCAACAGGATGTGCAACATCTAAATTTGACGTTTGAAAAGTAAATTCATTATTACATTTACCTTTGAAAGCTGATGCAGTTTTCAAAAAACAAAGAGCAAGCAAAGTACCAATACTCTTACATGATAAGGTAAATAGATTACTCGAATTTTTCGAACAATATGAAATCATGTCTCCAGTAAATAAAGAAGAATAACCAAACGGAAATACTTTTATTAACCCAATTATCATCCTGGCTAAAAGAGAATCACTCAAAATAGTTCTAGACGCTATATATCTCAATTCACTAATTGATGAATCTAAACGCAATTGGCCTATTGAACCTATTCAAGTAATTCTAACAAAAAGATACGGTAAAAATTCCACAAATGCAGATATGAATAGTGCGTACAACCAAATGCCATTAGACGAACAATCACGACGATTAACACAATTTGTTTTTGGAAATCAACAATACGAGTTTAATAGATCATTCTATGGAATATCCATAGGACCAGCAGCTTTTTCAGAGTAAAACTTTTAGACCACTCATACTCAAGAAAAATGCAAATACATACTTCGACGATGTTTTCCCGCAATCACAAACTGAAGATGAAATGTTTATATTTTTAGAACAATATCATCAAATACTAAAAAACGAAAACATGAAAGCAGCCCCGGACAAATCACATTTTTTCCTAACACGCGTAAAGTTTCTTGGACACATTATTGAAAGAAACACTACAACTCCATTAAAATCGTCGCGCACAGACGCAATTCAAAACTGCAGCCACCAACAAATAAAAAGAAAATCCAAGAATTCTTTGGAATGTTAAACTTCTAGAGTAAATATGTATACAAGAAGCAATTATACTTAAGACCATTCTATAACATCCTTAGACAGCAAAATAACTTTGAATGGACAACAGAACATCAAACACGATTTGAAGAAATCAAAAAACTCTTAACAGAACAAATATCAAATACAATTCCAGACCCAAATCAGCCAATTTATGCAATGTGCGATGCTTCAAATTTTGGCATCGGCGCAGCATTGTTACAATCACACAATGGAACGCATAAAATGAATCTTATATCAGCAAATTTTCGCTTATTTACACAAGCTGAATTACGATTCTCTACCCTTATGAGAGAATGCACAGCTATATTATATACACTTACAGAATACGAATTTTTGATACTTGGATCAAAACATCCAACAGTTTTATTTAGAGATCACAAACCAATTATATTTCTATTTACACAAAAATCAAATCCAAATCATAGAGTTTACAGATTTCAATTAATCCTAACGAAATTTCCAAACTTACATATAATTTGGACAGCAGGAAAGAACCTTGCATTACCAGATACACTAAGTAGAATACACCACCTGAACTACTCACACGAAAAACTACAGTTGAAATACCACAAATTATTAAATTTTATCTTGCAAAAAATGAAACATCACTACAATTAGAATGCAAATATGCAGTAAAGACTGACATATATCAATCTCAGTTAAATATTTTCCATTATTTCCCACGTTATTTAGATTGTCAAAATAACCACTATGAAGTTGATTTGTTAGGAACATCCACATTTAAACCAATTCCATATTCACATTGGATCAAGAATAATACTCAACAAAAGCAAACTAAACAACAACCACGCAAAAAAGATCCTTTTCCATTAAAAGAAAAAGAAAATTTAACTGATACCATAAACTTATCAGGACCATTACCAAATGATTTAAAATACACAATGAATCAAGTCTTGAACCTTCATGACCCACTTGACACAATCCCCCTATCAAAACTAGAAGTAGAAAAAAATTTCTACCACCAACAGAGACAATTACACAACAAAAAATATTACAAAAATTTCAAAACCTTCACCCTGTTAATAGACAACTCAAATTATGGCACAAAGATAAAACGAAACCAACAAAAGCTGATACAAGGATTTTAGGAAATAAAGCACTCCTCCGATATTTTAGAAAACTTAATCATGCTACTAAAAATGAAAACACAGATCTTCTAGAATACCAAACATATGATTCTAAAGTTTCCTGTCTTCCTTTAAGTATAATGTTGATTCATTCAACATATCACATACAGTAAATACAAAAGGACACTCAGGATCAGAAAAGACATAATCAAATTTTACACAAATTTTTTACTTCCCAAACAATCCAATTTGGATTAAACCAATATGCAACGATTGTATAATATTCCAATTGAATAAACCTTATCCAAATCAAAGACAAATCGCACAAAAACAAGATTTTAAAGGACAAAGTCTATATTTCAATCATAGAATTTCATTTGACACATAAGAACCAATTTCACCATCCTCCGAAGGAAACTCTTATTTTATGGTCATTAATGATGCATTTACACACTACGTAGCACTCAACCTAGTACCACGTTGTAATGCGTATTATGCACATACAAAACTTCACGAACATTGGATAGCAAAATTCGGACTACCCGACATTCTAGTCACAGAGAACGGCACAGAATTTATTAACATTGGAATCATCACACTAAGTCACCTATATAAAATTAAACACAAATCACGTACATCTCATGCACCTTGGACAAACGCATTAGTCGAAGGTATGAACCGTTCATTACTAGAATATCTTAGATGTATCATAAATGGAAATGATACACGATACACTGAATGGTCAGCAGATGTAAAATTATTCCCTTTATCTAATAATTCACAAATCACAACAGCATTAGGAATGTCACCACACGAAACGATTTTTAATCAAAAACCACGAAAACCGATTATGTTCACAACAAATGCTCAAAACATTACACCAAGTTATTGTCAACCAAATAAAGATTCAATATGTTATAATCTAACACTACACACGCATGATGAAGAGCACTTTCATCATCCACAAATTTTAAAATTAGTTTCCGGCACACATACTGAAGGGATATTAATTAGAGACAAAAAACATAATGAAATCTACCAAAAAGTAACAAAGAAATTGTTACAAAGGCAAAACAAAAGTAACCAAATTAATTCACGCTTTATGCCAGCAATATATGTTCTAACCACAAAAAATCGTAAGGACTAACAGTCTAGGATATTAAAATCACTAATAACAATCTTGCACCCATCATCCCAAACGCTATGTCACTAAACAATTTAGGAAATAAACAAACAATCGTACAACACAATTGTGAAATCAATAACAAAAAATACGATGTTGTCATCACCCCACACAAACACACAATAGAATATATTCGAACAAAAAGACAAACAAAAAAATTTAAGTAAGCAAAGACAAATTACACGAAAAAGATTTTCAAAGCAAAGAATCGCAGTCTCCGAATCCGAAACCAGTAATTTAGATGCACTTTACAAATTGAAAGACACAGTAAATAAAAACTGCCCAGTTCATGATCAACTATACTTTTTTGATTCAGAAACCACATCACATTCATCAATACAAGGAAAACGAAGAATAAAAAAGATATACAAAAATAAACCAGTAGGTCTATACAATTAGAACCAACCAATCAGACATATTGAACACTATGCATTAACAGTTATAAAACACAAAAATGAGTCTAAGTGAAGAAATTCCAGACGAAAACTCCAGAGACAACTCCAGAGATGTCTTTCCATTTCTCATCAATTCACTTACTGATGATAGAGGACAAACACAATTTTGCCATAATTTGATGGAAAACTTCGTGGATAAGCCCATATAAAGGAATTAGCCCATGTAAAGCAGAACTCCCAGAAGTAAAAATCAAAAGACAAATCATCGATCATTATTTAAAAGGAATGTGTAAAATAACACAACATTATGGAATTTATACCATAGAAATCAGTACACGGTAAACATGACAAAGAAAATTTCATGGTAAACATCTCATTCAAACAGACAACATCGACATCGAATTTTCAAAAGTAGTCGCAGAAAACATAAAAACATTCAATAACAAAACCCACAGAGAGCGAATTCATTATTTACTTATGATGTATTCTCTATAAATTATAGTTAATTATCTATACTAGAAAAATCAGAAACCCAAAGTACTTCACCAGTTCAAACATCAAGGCACATTTAATTGATTTAATTGCACAAGCAAGAAAATATTTTAGACCCCAAAGTACAGATGACGACACTGTTCTTGCAGAACAATAAGATTTGGGACCCTGATTGGTCTCATCCATTATTTCTGAACATACCAATAGACATCTCAAGTCAAGCAATCAAAACAATCTCTATTCACAAAGATTATGTAAAAGTAATTCCACTCACAATAGATGCAACACCTTTAGCTACACTTCATTTTTACCTGACAGAAGGGAAAATAGTAGTTTAAACTCAAAATTTGTACAACAGGAAAATCTAAATGGAACTAGGAATCTTACCCAACAAAGATACGCAAACACCATCACATTTCATAAATGAGGAAATAGATGAAACAATAGTAACAACCACACAACAAAGTATTTCACCAATACATCCGAACCTTACAACGCTAAGACCCAAAAATCCAATACTACCACAAGTAACAATACAATATACGGTTAAACCGTCATTTGCTCCAAAATATTCACATATGGATTATCAAACGTATAGATCAATGACGAAACCATCGCAATACCGAAAAGCATTCACAAGAAATATTTTGCAGAACACAATTATAATTATGTCAATCCATCACAAACAACTCATTCCCCCCAAATATTTACTCAAAATCATTTGTTTTCACAAAAATCAATTTGTCCAAATACATCATCAAACTTAGTAAATTTCCATGACCATCCACATCCCTCACAGGATCAGATTGAAAATTACCCATTTTTTCAACAAAGTAGAAAAAAAACAACAAACACCCTATTATACATCCGACTATTTATCATCAGATGATGAAGATTACTATGAACCAAATTTTTTTGCACCATATACACAAGAGTATAGTGTAAAAAAACCTCGACAAAATCAAGCATCTCAAAACATAAAATTTTATCCACAAAATTCAGCTAATACACAAAATTACCAACCATTGCCCATGCAAAATCAAACTAGTACATAATCCTACCAACCAGTACAGTTACAAAACCCTGTCAGTACACATTCTTACCAATTAACACGAATACAAAATTAAATACCGTTACCAAAATATTTACAACAACACGAAATAACAAAAGGTCAACTTACAAACTTCTCACAGATACCAAATGCCGCAGAATCCCTACAAGTGACAATGAATCCATACCTAATGGGTGGATCGTCAATAACATCAAAAAAAACATTAATGTTCTTTACAGGCATAGATCCGGAATACTCTGTAGAAGATTATTTAAATGCAGTCACAGCAAATTTAATATTAAATATAGGACCGGAACCAATAAATACACAACTCCACCAAAATTGGATACATAGACGCACAGGGTTAATCCAAACAACATTTGATGGCGCAGCTCAAAAATGGCTTTCAGTTTTACCTATAGATATAAAATCAGATTGGAAAAGGTTCACACAAGAATTTTCAAAAATGTTCGATTCTGAAAGAAACAAACAAAAGCAAAGAGTTCTATGTAACGAATTTCGTAGAATTTCGTAGAATACCAAACGAAACAATCAAACAATTTGCAGTTAGAATCAAAAAACTAGTTCGAAAAGCAATTTTTTTTAACACCCATGATTATAAAAACTTGAAAATGACAGAACTTGTAATGATGACTCTAATACCTCAATAAAGGAAAATTGCAATTAAAAAGAGAGCATCACATTCCTCCTCAATTGGAAAAGCAGATTTAGATTTTAGAAAACTAGTTGATAAATTAGAACAAGCTGAAATCACAATGCAACTTGAAGAAACAGAGAACCTTAAGCTACGATACGTTAATCGAATCCAAACAAATACTACACATATAAACAACATACAGTATTCAGATATAGATTTATCCGAAAAAAATCTCCGAAATTTTAAACATCTACGAGAAAAATCCAAATTTAAAAGGTAAACCATCTTTCAAAAAATGGTGTAATTATTGCCAAACATGCGGACACAGCATCGCCGAGTGTCGACAAAAACAGCAAGATAGCCAGAATAAACCACAAAAGTACAAAGAACCAATTAAATCATTTTACCAATACATGAAAAAGGATCAAAGTTTACTAAATAAAAATATACCTACTAATAGTAGCTCTGAACAACCACTTCCAAATCAAAATTATTCAAGGAACCAGTCACATTATAACTCTAGTTATGGAGACAGATCACCAGAACAAAGAAATTCACGAAACTTCTCACAAAACTGACATCGATCAAGCAGTCAAAATGATCAGTATCGAAACAACTATTCACGATCAAATTCAAACAGAAGAAAATTTTCATTTGATACCAGTTCCCATTCAAACTCTAGGAATAGACACTATTCAAACGATAGATCTCGAAACTCGTCTTACAATAGAAACAGGAACTATTCCAACAATAGGGATAAAAGCTATTCAAATGATCGAAATCAGCGTTATCAGAACAATAGATGAACAAACAGTCCATACAACAGATCCATTTATCAAAGACCCAATAACAGTTACTATCAAAATACATCACGAAATATTTCACAAAACAGGAATCCAAACTATAACAATCAACAAAGAAATTATTCCCAATCCCCTCATAGGAATAATAACCGTTATCCCGATTCACAAAACAAGTATAGAAGCAACACACCTAAACATCAAAGACAAATTAACCAAGTTCACACAATTGAAGAAACAACTTAAGACCCCCCCCCCCCGGTATCGATAACACAGAAAGTACTGAATTACAACTAAATCACATTAATTGTGAATCAACAGATAGCGAAAGTGATACAGATAACAACATCTCAACCAATATGATAACAGTTGAAAATAACTATGAACCTATCATATATGAAAAACCCTTCCATTCACACATTTACGAAAATCAATTGGAACTTCTTCATGATTATTACACTAGACCTCTTAGTAATAGTGTACCAGTTATACAAGAAGTAAATCAAATTAACACTGTAATCAAACCCGAAAAAGACGAAAGACAATGCTCAAGTACAAACCACATTTATCAAAACATACGAAAAGAACTACCAAAAGTTTTTTTTGGACAATTCCATTTCTCTTAGAAAGTCCAAAAAATAAAGAGTTTCATCCACCAGACCTTGAAATAGATTTTTAATCGACTCAGGAGCAGAATCAAATATCATCAATACTCCCACATCCAAACTTAATACCCATGCAAACAGCCAGTAACAGCACAAGGCTCAACATTAAATATTTATGGAAAAATCCATTTTTTCCTTGTTCCCACTAGAACAATTGAACAAAATAAACTCTCAAACAAACCGTTTAAACAGACATTCCACATAACGGATATAAAACAGAATATCATTGGAATACCATTTATAACTAAATATATCCCAGCAATAAATATTTGAAATAGTAAAATACATATAAAAGATAAGTACACAAAAATGAAAAACACGGCTTTAAAATTTTTTCAAAGATTAAACAAACAACCATCATTTTTCTCCAAACTTTACCCTATATACCAGCAGGAACAAAAATATCTGAAACCACTATCAGGAAATGTATATAATTTCTCAATCAAACAAGTTCACCATTATGATAAAAACCAAAATAAACAACAACTTTTTATGTCAGACCTTGAAATTAAACCGATTCATTAATGTTTTAGACTAACAATTTCATCCATAAAATACATGGAACATTCAAACTCTGATATTATTTCGTTACACGTATATAATAATTCACCATACCAAATAACATTACCTTTAGGACTCTTAGGATACTTTGAAACAAGTGCACACTTCGCCCACAAACGAAGTAGCATATCGAGTCAATAATATATTACAACCATCAGACAAATGTCAATAACGATTCTTGATGAAGAATTATCAAAAAATAATATTATCAGCAACGAAAAAAATACAGATTATTTCACAAAAACACCCTATTTTAACCAACATTTAAAATATCACCTTATACAGAAGAACAACAAAATATCTTAAGAATGTTCAATTTTCAACACTCTCAAATAACACAAAATGAATTCGACAAATTAGCCAAATTATTATTAAAATACCCAACAGGATATGCAACATCTAAATTTGACGTTGGAAAAGTAAATTCATTATTACATTTACCTTTGAAAGCTGATGCAGTTTTCAAAAAACAAAGAGCAAGCAAAGTACCAATACTCTTACATGATAAGGTAAATAGATTACTCGAATTTTTCGAACAATATGAAATCATGTCTCCAGTAAATAAAGAAGAATAACCAAACGGAAATACCTTTATTAACCCAATTATCATCCTGGCTAAAAGAGAATCACTCAAAATAGTTCTAGACGCTATATATCTCAATTCACTAATTGATGAATCTAAACGCAATTGGCCTATTGAACCTATTCAAGTAATTCTAACAAAAATATACGGTAAAAATTCCACAAATGCAGATATGAATAGTGCGTACAACCAAATGCCATTAGACGAACAATCACGACGATTAACACAATTTGTTTTTGGAAATCAACAATACGAGTTTAATAGATCATTCTATGGAATATCCATAGGACCAGCAGCTTTTTCAGAGTAAAACTTTTAGACCACTCATACTCAAGAAAAATGCAAATACATACTTCGACGATGTTTTCCCGCAATCACAAACTGAAGATGAAATGTTTATATTTTTAGAACAATATCATCAAATACTAAAAAACGAAAACATGAAAGCAGCCCCGGACAAATCACATTTTTTCCTAACACGCGTAAAGTTTCTTGGACACATTATTGAAAGAAACACTACAACTCCATTAAAATTGTCGCGCACAGACGCAATTCAAAACTGCAGCCACCAACAAATAAAAAGAAAAACCAAGAATTCTTTGGAATGTTAAACTTCTAGAGTAAATATGTATACAAGAAGCAATTATATTTAAGACCATTCTATAACATCCTTAGACAGCAAAATAACTTTGAATGGACAACAGAACATCAAACACGATTTGAAGAAATCAGAAAACTCGTAACAGAACAAATATCAAATACAATTCCAGACCCAAATCAGCCAATTTATGCAATGTGCGATGCTTCAAATTTTGGCATCGGCGCAGCATTGTTACAATCACACAATGGAACGCATAAAATGAATCTTATATCAGCAAATTTTCGCTTATTTACACAAGCTGAATTACGATTCTCTACCCTTATGAGAGAATGCACAGCTATATTATATACACTTACAGAATACGAATTTTTGATACTTGGATCAAAACATCCAACAGTTTTATTTAGAGATCACAAACCAATTATATTTCTATTTACACAAAAATCAAATCCAAATCATAGAGTTTACAGATTTCAATTAATCCTAACGAAATTTCCAAACTTAAATATAATTTGGACAGCAGGAAAAAACCTTGCATTACCAGATACACTAAGTAGAATACACCACCTGAACTACTCACACGAAAAACTACAGTTGAAATACCACAAATTATTAAATTTTATCTTGCAAAAAATGAAACATCACTACAATTAGAATGCAAATATGCAGTAAAGACTGACATATATCAATCTCAGTTAAATATTTTCCATTATTTCCCACGTTATTTAGATTGTCAAAATAACCACTATGAAGTTGATTTGTTAGGAACATCCACATTTAAACCAATTCCATATTCACATTGGATCAAGAATAATACTCAACAAAAGCAAATTAAACAACAACCACGCAAAAAAGATCCTTTACATTAAAAGAAAAAGAAAATTTAACTGATACCATAAACTTATCAGGACCATTACCAAATGATTTAAAATACACAATGAATCAAGTCTTGAACCTTCATGACCCACTTGACACAATCCCCCTATCAAAACTAGAAGTAGAAACCAATTTCTACCACCAACAGAGACAATTACACAACAAAAAATATTACAAAAATTTCAAAACCTTGACCCTGTTAATAGACAACTCAAATTATGGCACAAAGATAAAACGAAACCAACAAAAGCTGATACAAGCATTTTAGGAAATAAAGCACTCCTCCGATATTTTAGAAAACTTAATCATGCTACTAAAAATGAAAACACAGATCTTCTAGAATACCAAACATATGATTCTAAAGTTTCCTGTCTTCCTTTAAGTATGATGTTGATTCATTCAACATATCACATACAGTAAAAACAAAAGGACACTCAGGATCAGAAAAGACATAATCAAATTTTACACAAATTTTTTACTTCCCAAACAATCCAATTTGGATTAAACCAATATGCAACGATTGTATAATATTCCAATTGAATAAACCTTATCCAAATCAAAGACAAATCGCACAAAAACAAGATTTTAAAGGACAAAGTCTATATTTCAATCATAGAATTTCATTTGACACATAAGAACCAATTTCACCATCCTCCGAAGGAAACTCTTATTTTATGGTCATTAATGATGCATTTACACACTACGTAGCACTCAACCCAGTACCACGTTGTAATGCGTATTATGCACATACAAAACTTCAAGAACATTGGATAGCAAAATTCGGACTACCCGACATTCTAGTCACAGAGAACGGCACAGAATTTATTAACATTGGAATCATCACACTAAGTCACCTATATAAAATTAAACACAAATCACGTACATCTCATGCACCTTGGACAAACGCATTAGTCGAAGGTATGAACCGTTCATTACTAGAATATCTTAGATGTATCATAAATGGAAATGATACACGATACACTGAATGGTCAGCAGATGTAAAATTATTCCCTTTATCTAATAATTCACAAATCACAACAGCATTAGGAATGTCACCACACGAAACGATTTTTAATCAAAAACCACGAAAACCAATTATGTTCACAACAAATGCTCAAAACATTACACCAAGTTATTGTCAACCAAATAAAGTTTCAATATGTTATAATCTAACACTACACACGCATGATGAAGAGCACTTTCATCATCCACAAATTTTAAAATTATTTTACGGCACACATACTGAATGGATATTAATTAGAGACAAAAAACATAATGAAATCTACCAAAAAGTAACAAAGAAATTGTTACAAAGGCAAAACAAAAGTAACCAAATTAATTCACGCTTTATGCCAGCAACATATTTTAAAATAGGAACATTTGTTTTAACTCCCAATTTCAAAACACAAAAAGGAATTTCCAAAAATTTACAACCACTCCGAAAAGGACCAAATCAAATAATTGATAAACCCACCGAAGTAACATATAAACTTACTGACTCCAGTAAAAAAGAAATTGTTCAACACCGTAACAATCTATTGCCTTATTATCCAAAAGAATACGCACTTCGAGAATAAACTCAATTATATTCTTTTACAGGTTTAAAAACTATTCAGAACTATTCAAAAACGGAACAAAATCAAAATACCGAAAGAAAAATGAGTATTAGAAAACAATTCAACAACAAAATTTAAACCACCAAATATCTTATACATCAGAAACAAAAACATCTCAAAAAGAAAGAAAAATAGAAAAATGACAGAAAAAAAATTACCACAGGATCAACAACCAAAATCTAAACAATAGATCAAGAAATAATTCATACAACAGATCCAACTATCAAAGACCCAATAACAGTTACTATCAAAAAACATCACAAAATAATTCACAAAATAGGAATCCAAACTATAACAATCAACAAAGAAATTATTCCCAATCCCCTCATAGGAATAATAACCATTATCTAGATTCACAAAACAAGTATAGAAGCAACACACCTAAACATCAAAGACAAATTAACCAAGTACACACAACTGAAGAAACAACTTCAGACCCCCCCCCCCCTCCCCGGTATCGATAACACAGAAAGTACTGAATTACAACTAAATCACATTAATTGTGAATCAACAGATAGCGAAAGTGATACGGATAACACCATCTCAGTCAATATGATAACAGTTGAAAATAACTATGAACCTATCATATATGAACAACCCTTCCATTCACACAATTACGAAAATCATTTGGAACTTCTTCATGATTACTACACTAGACCTATGAGTAATAGTGTACCAGTAAAACAAGAAGAAAAAAAAATTAACACTAATCAAACCCGAAAAAGACGAAAGACAATGCTCAAGTACAAACCACATTTATTATAACATACGAAAAGAACTACCAAAAAAAAATTGGACTTTTCCATTTCTCTTAGAAAGTCCAAAAATAAAGAGTTTCAACCACCAGACCTTGAAATAGATTTTTAATCGACTCAGGAGCAGAACCAAATATCATCAATATTCCCACTTGGAATGAAATCAAAACATTACATCCAAACTTAATACCCATGAAAACAGCCAGTAAACTAGCAACAGCACAAGGCTCAACATTAAATATTTATGGAAAAATCCAACTTTTCCTTGTTCCCACTAGAACAATGGAACAAGACAAACTCTTAAACAAACCGTTTGAACAGACATTCCGCACAACGGATTTAAAACAGAATATCATTGGAATACCATTTATAACTAAATTTATCCCAGCAATAAATATTTTAATTAGTAAAATACATATAAAAAATAAGTACACAAGAATGCAAAACACGTACACAAGAAAGCAATTTTTTCGAAGATTAAACAAACAACCGCCATTTTTCTCCAAATTTTACCCTATATACCAGCAGGAACAAAAATATCTGAAACCACTATCAGGAAATGTATATAATTTCTCAATCAAACAAGTTCACCATTATGATAAAAACCAAAATAAACAACATATTTTTATGTCAGACCTTGAAATGAACCGATTCATAAATTTTTTAGACTAACAATTTCATCCATAAAAGACATGAAACTTTCAAACTCTGATATTATTTCGTTACACGTACATAAGAATTCACCATACCAAATAACATTACCTTTAGGACTTTTAGGATACTGTGAAACAAGTGCAACAACTTCGCCCACAAACGAAGTAGCATTTCGAGTCAATAATATATTACAACTATTAGGCATATGTCAATCAACGATTCTTGATGAAGAATTATCAATAAATAATATAAACAGCAACGGAAAAAAATACAGATTATTTCAAAAAAACACCCTATTTTAAACCAACATTTAAAATATCACAAAATACAGAAGAACAACAATATATCTTAAGAATGTTCAATTTTCAACACTCTCAAATAACACAAAACGAAATCGACAAATTAGCCAAATTATTATTAAAATACCCAACAGTTTATGCACCATCTAAATTTGACGTTGGAAAAGTAAATTCACCATCTCATATTCCTTTGAAACCTGATGCAGTTTTCAAAAAACAAAGAGCAAGCAAAGTACCAATACACTTACTTGATAAGGTAAATAGATTACTCGAGTTTTTAGAACAATATGAAATCATATCTCCAGTAAATAAAGAAGAAACCCAGTAAATAAATCCTAGCCAAAAGAGAATCACTCAAAATAGTTCTAGACGCTAGATATCTCAATTCACTAATTGATGAATCTAAATGCAATTGGCCTATTGAACCCATTCAAGTAATTCTAACAAAAATATACGGTAAATATTTCACAAATGCAGATATGAATAGTGCGTCCAACAAAATGCCATTAGACGAACAATCACGACGATTAACACAATTTGTTTTTGGAAGTCAACGATACGAATTTAATAGACTATTCTATGGAATATCTTTAGTTCAAGCAGCTTTCTCAGAGTAATATTTTTAGACCACTCATACTCAAGAAAAATGCAATTACATACTTCGACAATCAAATACTAAAAAACGAAAACATGAAAGCAGCCCCGTGGAACCTGATCTAAACTACATTTTATTATTGGATAAATTAGATATTTTATCACTATAAAATATTTAATATTAACAAATCATATTCCATCTAACTAACAACTCACTTATTTGTAAGTGCTGACAATACTTGTAATTTCAGCACCAGAGAGATTTGAATTTAACTTAGAAATTAGTTACCTCTCTAAGAGAACTTCAGCAGTCGCAATAAGCCAGTATACTCTAGAACGATTGATCCTAGCAGAAGCTAGTAAAACACACTGAGACTAGAAGATATAAGAGTAAGATTAGGATCGGTATTAGACTAAGAAGTTGCACGACTCTATCCGGCCGAAAATAAGATAGCGTGACGAGCAGACGGTGTACCCTATCTGAAATTACTCTATGAGTTATACACCATACAACTTAACTCATTTGGTGCGACCACAAATCTCGAAAAAAGACCTCAAAAAACAAAATAGCTTAGAATTAACCAAAAATAGATTAGAAACTAGACAAAACATTTTCAAAATGTAACACGACAATAACTTAATTGAAATGTCTCTACGACTCAACAGATCAGAGCCGAAATTCCGCACAATACGAGAACTACTCGGTATTCGAAAAAGACCTCGGACAAGAGACGACATACGACTACATAGAAACTTACCATTTAGTTTGATGGTCGTACGGCAAAAGCCAACACAAACTTTTATATTTAGAATCTTACTAGCAATGAATTTAGATTTTCATTCGCAAACATAAAATCCTTGAAGGAAATCTTCAATGATTATTTCAGGCGCTAGATAAAATTATTATTGTTCAATAAAGATTGATAAAAACATCTCAAATCGTTCCCTCCAATTCTGCAGTAATATATAAAACATTTGAAAAAAAATTTATTGAAAACAAAAATTAAAATTAGTAGCATGACAATAAATTGTTAGTACATATAAATCATCCTGTTGTTCCAGCTTTATCACATAAACATAACAGCAATCACAAATCAACTTAAATCATCAAAAGATAAAACCTTTTACCAAATAAATTTAACTTATGTTAAACGTAAGTTTATTTAATCGTAAACCATATCATCAAGGCTTTCCTTGGATCTAAATCAATTTTCTATCTTTTAAATTTTAAATTTTGATCATCAACTTTTATTCTTGGATTGAAAAGAACAATTTTGTTCTCCATCATCCACTTATCAAGTGTCTAACGACCCCAAACGTGGATTCACTATCCAACCTTTTCAAAAGACCCAGAACTAATAGAAATTTTTTAATCACGCTAACCATTCATATTGGGCTAAACAGTGAAGAACTTCGGTTATTCATCCTTCACTTGAACCCTCCTATTACCTGACCTAGGATGAATCTTAAACTTACTAAGTTTAAAATAGTATCTAACGAACTACTTGTGTTCTATTTATACCTGAACCTTGTGGATCGATTTATCATTCTCCAACCCTTGAACACAATCACTACCCCTAAGTAAGGTTAAGTAAGTTAACACCTTAACTTAGACTAGCCACGAGAAAGTACAAATCAGTCTCCGGAACTGATATTGTTTTTTCTCCAACCCTGAACAAAAAAGACCCAGGTTAAGCTAACCAAAAAATCGTAAGGACTAACAGTCTAGGAAAAATAAAATCACTAATAACTTCTTGCATCCCTCATCCTAAACCTTATGTCATTGAAAAATTTAGGAAATAAACAAACCATCGTATTACACAAATTGTGAAATAGACAACCAAACCTATGATCTTGTAATAACTCGCATACACAAAACAGTTGGATACATTCGATCAAAACGACAAACAATAAAAAGACTAAAAAGAAAAATTATAAGTAAACAAAGACAGATAACACGAAAAAGATTTTCAAAAATAAAATTGCATTCTCCGAATCAGAATTCAGTAGTCTAGACGCACTATACAAATTACAAGAATCAGTAAACAAAAATTGCCCAATCCATGATCAGTTATATTTTTCCGATTCAGAAACAACTTCAAACTCATCAAAAAGAGGAAAAAGAAGAATAAAAAAGTTATATAAACACAAACCAGTACATCTATACAATTGGAATCAACCAATTAGACATGTTGATAATTATATATTAACAGTCATCAAACGAAAAAATGAGCAACACTCAAAGTGACGAAAGTCCAGACGGAGAAGCAGTTTTTCCCTTTGTTATAAATTCGCCCTGTGATAAAGGACAAACACGATTTTGCAAAAACTTACTCGTAAATTTGTTTGAGCCAGGAATCAGTCCATGCAAACCAGAATTCCCAGATATAAAAATCAAAAGACAAATTATAGAACATTATTTGTCAGACATTTGTCACCTAACACAACAGTACGGAATCTACACTATAGAAATCAGTACACCAAGAACACTTCATGGCAAATATGTTATCCAAACAGGCGATATTGATTTAGAATTTTCAAAAGTATTCACAGAATATATCAAAAGCATACAATACCAAAACTCACAGAGAGCACACTCAATATTCACCAACGAAGTTTTTGCAAAAATATATAGTAATATATCTATATTAGAAAACTAGAAGCTCAAAGTACATCATCAGTCCAAACATCAAAACATACAAAAGTAGGAAACAAAATTGTGGCATTTTCAACATTTTTAAACGCAATCCGTGAAAATTTTACCAATAACGATGTCTCACAAAACACTAAACATGATTTTTCAAAAATTACTAGCATGGTTCACAATTGATTATTTTACACATAAAATCGACTGAATTGAACAAGCAAGAAAAACCTTTAGACCCCGACCCCAAAGTACCAATGACGACACTGTCATTGCGGAACAATCAGATTATTTTTGGGACCCTGAATGATCTCATCCAGCATTTTTAAATTCTCCCGCAGATATCTCAAGTCAAGCAATAAGTACAATATCTTTTCACAAAGATTATGTAAAAATAACACCACTAACGATTGATGCAACACCTTTAAATTATAATACATTTTTACCTGATACACGAAATAACAGCTTAAAATCAACAGTTATACATTATGGAAATCTCAATGGAACTAGAAAGCTTACACAACAAGATATTCAAACACCATCACACTTCATAATTGAAGAAATAGTTCAAACAAAAGTAACAACTACTCAACAAAGTATCTCACCATACGTCCAAACCTCACAACACCGAAAAATACAAATACATCACTACCACAAGTAACCTTACAATCGACCCTTAAACCTTCGGTTGCTCCAAAACAATCACATATGGACTATCAGGCATATAGACCAATGACAAAACCGTCAAAAACACGAAAAACGTTCACAAGAAACACTTTTGCAGAACACAACTATAATTATGCACATCAATCAAAAACAAATCAAACCCCCCAAAAAAACATGCTAAACCTAAACCACGTATGTTCTCATTATTGGAATCTACCAAATACATCGACCAATTCAGTAAATTTCCCAGATAATCCACATCCTCCACAGGATCATAGTAAAAATTACCCATTTTTTCAACAAAATATTAATAAACAACAAACACCTTATTACACAAATTACTTATCATCTGATGTTGATGATTATCATCAACCCGACATTTTGCACCATATACACAAGAATATTGCAAACAAAGACCGCGACAATCTCAACCATCCCAAAATATGAAAATTTACTTACAAGATCCAGCAGATATGCAGAATCAACAACCAATGCATATACAAAACTCAATTAACCAACAATCTTATCACCCTATACAACAACAAAACCCAATGACTATGCATTCCTACTAACCAAATCAAATGCAATATGATAGGCCGCTACCATATTACCTCCAGCAACATGAAATAACAAAAAATCATTTTACAATTTTCTCGCAAACAACAAACGCCGCAGAGTCACTCCAAATGACGATGAATCCATATTGAAAGCGAGGACCGTCAATAACATCCAATAAACCATTAATGCTATTCACAGGAGCAGGCCCTGAATACTCAGTAGAAGATTGCCTAAATGCAGCCACAGCAAATTTAATTTTAAATGTAGGACCCGAACCAATTATTACGCCACTCCATCAAAATTGGATACATAGACGCACAGCATTAATACAAACAACACTAGATGGCGCAGCCCAAAATTGGTTTTCAGTACTACCTATAGACATAAAATCAGATTGGAAAAGATTCACACAAGAAATTTCGAAAATATTTGATTCTGAAAGAAACAAACAACATCAAAGAGTTTTATGCAACGAAATTCGCAGATTACCAAATGAAACAATTAAACAATTAGCAGTTCGAATCGAAACACTAGTTGGGAAAGCTTATTCACTCAATACACATGATTACAAAAACGCAAAAATGACAAAAATTTTAATGATGATCTTAACACCTCAATTAAGGAAAATAGCTATAAAAAAGAGAGCATCTCATCCTTCCTCAATTCGAGAACCAGATTTAGAATTTAGATTTAGAAAATCAGATTGGAAAAGATTCACACAAGAAATTTCGAAAATATTTGATTCTGAAAGAAACAAACAACATCAAAGAGTTTTATGCAACGAAATTCGCAGATTACCAAATGAAACAATTAAACAATTAGCAGTTCGAATCGAAACACTAGTTGGGAAAGCATATTCACTCAATACACATGATTACAAAAACGCAAAAATGACAAAAACTTTAATGATGATCTTAACACCTCAATTAAGGAAAATAGCTATAAAAAAGAGAGCATCTCATCCTTCCTCAATTGGAGAACCAGATTTAGAATTTAGAAAGTTAGTAGATAAATTAGAACTAGCAGAAATCACAATGAAACTTGAAGAAACAGAAAATCTAAAACTACACTATGGTAATCAGATCAAAACAAATACTACACATATAAATAACACACAAGGATCAGATACAGACCTGATTGAAAAAATCACTGAAATATTAAAAATCTATGAAAAGAACCCAAACTTTAAAGGCAAACCATCTTTCAAAAAATGGTGTAATTATTGCCGACGATACGGACACAGTATTGCCGAATCTAGACAAAAACAACAAGACAATCAGAATAAACCTCAAAAGCACAAAGAACCAAATAAGTCATTCTATCAATATATGAAAAAAGATCAAAACCTACCAAACAAGAATATATACAGTAATAATAGCTCTGGAAAACCACAGGCAACTCAAATTAGTCAATAAATCAATCACCATATAACTCCAGTTATAGAGGTAGATCGGCCGAACAAATAAATTCACGAAACTTCTCACAAAATAGATATAGTCCATCAAATAGCCAAAATAACCAAAATAGAAATAACTATTCACGATCGAATTCAAACACAACAGATTTTATTTCTGCATCCAGTTCCCATTCAAACCCAAGGAATAGACACTATTCCAATAATAGATCACGAAATTCATTATACTTTAGAAATAGAAACTATTCAAAAAAAAGGAATAGAAGTTATTCCAACAATTGAAATCAGAACTATCCAAACAACAGATCAAGGAATAACTCATATAATAGATCAAATTATCAAAGATCAAATGATAACTATCATAACAGATCACGAAATAATTCACATACCGAAACTCGAGCTACAACAATAGATACAGAAACTATTCCCAGTCACCCCATAGGAATAATAACCGTTACCCCGATTCTAAACATCGATACAGAAGTAACACATCAAAGCATCAAAGACATATCAATCAAGTGCAAACAAATGAAGAAACAACTTCAGACCACCCAGGTATTGATAACACAGAAAATCATGAATTACAATTAAACCAGATTAATTGAGAATCAACAGACACTGAAAGTGATACAGATAATACCATCTCAGTAAATATGAGAACAGTCAAAAACGACTATGAACCTATCTTATATGAACAACCCTTTAGTTCACACATATACGAAAATCAATTGGAACTTCTTCAAAATTGTTACATTAGATCCATTAATAACAATACGCGAACTGCACAAGAAGTAAACGAAATTAACACTGTAATTAAACCTGACAAAAAAGACGAAGTACAATGCAAAATATACAAAAAGACGTAAGTACAAAATATACAAAAAGAACAACCAAGAGAAAAAATTTGGACAATCCCATTTCTCTTAGAGAGCCCAAGAAGTAAAGTATTTCAACCACCAGATCTTGAAATTGATTTTTTAATCGACTCAGGAGCAGAATCAAATATCATTAACATTCCCACATGGAATGAAATCAAGACGCTGCATCCAAATTTAACACCTCTTGAAATATCTAGTAAACTAGCCCCAGCACAAGGATCAACATTAGTAAAGTATGGAAAAATCCAACTATTCCTTGTTCCCACAAGAACAATGGAACAAAACAAAATTTTGAACAAGCCATTCAAACAAACATTTCATATTACTGATATTAAACAGATTATCATTGGTATACCGTTTATAACTAAATATATACCAACAATAAACATCTTAAATAGTAAAATTCATATCAAAGATAAAGATACAAAAACGGAAAACACAGCCTTAACATTCTTTCAAAGATTAAACAAACAACCACCATTTTTCTCAAAATTTTACCCCATTTATAATCAAGAACGGAAACACCTGAAACCACTATCAGGAAACGTATATAGCTTTTCAATAAAAACAAGTTCATGAGTATGACAAAAGTCAAAATAAACAACAACTTTTCTTGTCAGATTTCGAAATTAAGCCCATTCACAAGTTTTTCAAAATTACAATCTCATCCATAAACTACTTGAAAAACACAAATTCTGATATTATTTCACTACACGTGTATAATATTACACCATATCAAATAACATTACCCTTAGGACTTTTAGGAAATTGCAAAACAAATGCTACAACTTCACCTATAAAGGAAGTAGCATATCGAGTAAATAATATATTACAACTATTAAATATTTGTCAATCAACAAATCTTGACGATGAATTATCCAAAATAATATAATAAGTAATGAAAAAAGAAACACAGATTACTTCACAAAAACACCATATTTTAAACTAACATTTAATATAACAAATTATACAAAATAACAACAAAAATTTTTAACAATGTTTAATTTTCAACATTCACAAATAACGCAAAGTGAATTTGACAAATTAGCTAAACAACTGATGAAATATTCAACAGTCTACGCAACATCAAAATTTGACGTTGGAAAAATTATTTCATCACTACACTTTCCATTAAAACCTGAGGCAGTTTTCAAAAAACAAAGAGCAAGTAAAGTACCGATTCACTTACACGACAAGGTAAATAGATTACTTGATATTTTTAGAATAATGTGAAATTATATCACCAGTAAATAAAGCAGAACAACCAAAAGGTAATACCTTCATCAACCCTGTTATCATTCTAGCAAAAGGTGAATCACTAAAAATAGTTTTAGACGCTAAATATCTCAATTCACTAATTGACGAATCAAAATGTAATAGGCCCATTGAACCAATACAATCTATCTTAACAAAGATAAATGGTAAGTAATTCACAACCGCAGACATGAATAGTGCTTAAAATCAGATGCCACTAGATGAACAACCACGACGATTAACACAATTTGTTATTGAAAATCAACAATACGAATTTAATCGATTATTCTATGGAATATTCATAGGACCAGCAGCTTTTTCAGCTTTCATGAGTAAAATGTTTAGACCACTGAAACTCAAGAAAAATGCAATCACATATTTAGATGATGTTTTCATGCAATCACAAACTAAAGACGAAATGTTTACATTTTGGAACAATATCATAAAATACTTCAGAACAAAAATCTGAAAGCAGCCTCCAATAAATCACACGCGTTAAATTTTAGGACATAATATTGAACAAAACACTCTCACTCCATTAAAATCACGCATGGATGCAATTCAAAAACTTCAACCACCTACAAATAAAAAGAAAATCCAGGAATTCCTTGGAATGTTGAATTTCCTAAGTAAATATGTTTACAAAATTCAATTATAATTAAGACCTTTCTAAACCTCCTCAGACAACAAAATAATTTTGAATGTACCACTGAACTTCAAACACGATTTGAAGAAAATAACAAAATTTTGACAGAACAAATTTCAAACACAGTTCCAGATCCAAACCAACCATTCTATGCAATGTGCGATGCTTCAAATTTTGGCATCGGCGCAGCATTATTACAATCACATAGTGGAACAAATAAAATGAATCTTATATCAGCAAATTCACGATTATTCACACAAGCTGAGCTACAACTCTCTACTCTAATGAGAGAATGTACAGCTATAAAATACACACTTACAGAAAACGAATTTCTGATACTTGGATCAAAACACCCAACAGTTTTATTTACAGATCAAAAACTAATTATATTTCTTTTCACACAAAAATCAAAACCTAATCATAGAGTTTATAGATTTCAATTAATTTTAATGAAATTCCCAAACTTACTTATAGTTTGGACAGCAGGAAAAACTTTGCATTACCAGATACATTAAGTAGAAATACGCCACCTGAACTACTTACACGAAAAACTACAGTTGAAACACCAAAAAATATCAAACTCTATCTCCCAAAAGATGAAACATCACTTCAATTAGAATGCAAATACGCAGTAAAAACTGACATTGATCAATCACAAATAAACAATCTACAACATTTTCCACTCTACCGAAATTGCCAAAAAAATCACTATGAAGTTGATTTATTAGGTACATCTAACTTTAAACCAATTCCATACTCACAATGGATAAAAAATAATACTCATTAAAAGAAAATAAAACAACAACCGCATAAAAAAGACCTTTTTCCATTAACTGACGAAGAAAATTTGACTGATAAAATAAATTTATCAGGAACACAAACAAATGATTCAAAATACACAATAGATTAAGTTTTTAACCTCCATGACCCACTTGACACAATTCCTCTATCAAAACTAGAGATTGATAATATTTTTTCCGACCAACAGAAAAAATTACACTTGAACTTTTAAAACAATACCAAACTTTTGACCCAGTAATTAGACAACTCAAATCATGGCACAAATATAAAACAAAACCAGCAAAAGCTGATACCACAATTCTAGGAAACGAAACATTCCTCCGATTTTTCCGAAAATTGAATACACAACAATCAATGAAAATACAGATCTTTTAGAATATCAATTAGATGATTCTAAAGTTCCCTGTCTCCCCTTAAGTATGATACTGATAGCATTTAACATCTCCCATACACAAAATACAAAAGGACACTCAGGATCAGAAAAGACATACTCAAACTTCACACAAAATTTTTATTTTCCAAATGCCCCAATTTGGATAAAAGTATTATGCAATGATTGTATAATATGTCAATTGAAGAAACCTTATCCAAATCAAAACAAAATAGCACAGAAACAAGATTTTAAAGGACAAAGTTTATATTTCAACCATAGAATTTCATTCGACACAAAAGGACCAATTTCACCATCCTCTGAAGGAAATTCTTACATTATGGTCATTGTTGATGCATTCACGCACTATGTAGCACTCAACCCCGTACCGCCTTGTAATACTTATTATGCTTACACAACACTTTACGAACACTGGATAGCTAAATTCGGATTACCCGAAATCCTAGTTACAGACAACGGTACAGAGTTTATTAATAATGAAATTATCACACTATGCCACTTATACAACATTAAACACAAACCACGTACATCTCATGCACCTTGGACAAACGGTTTAGTCGAAGGTATGAACCGTTCTTTACAAGAACATCTTAGATGTATCATTAATGGAAATGATACACGATACAAAGAATGGTCAGTATATGTAAAATTATTTCCCTTATCATACAATTCACAAATAACGACAACTTTAGGAATGTCACCATATGAAATGGTTTTTAATCAAAACCAAGAAAACCAATTATGTTCACAGCAAGTGCTCACAAAATCGCACAAAGTCATTGCAAACCAAATAAAGATTCAATATGCTATAATCTACCATTACACACACATGTTGAAGATCATTTTCATCACCCACAAATTCTCAAATTAGCCTCCGGCACACATACCGAATGGGTTTTGAATAGAGGTAAAAAAGCACAATGAAATCTACCAAAAATTCACAAAAAAATTGTTACAAAGGCAAAACATTAACAGCCAAATTAATTCACGTTTTATGCCAGCCACATATTTAAAAATTGGAACATTTGTCTGAATACCTAATTTTATTACACATAAAGGAATCTCCAAAAACTTACAACCACTTGAAAGGACCATACCAAATAATTGCCAAACCCACTGAAGTAACATACAAATTCACAGATTCAACTAAAAAAGAAATTGTTCAACATCGTAATAATTTATTACCTTACTACCCGAAAGAAAACGCATTACGCGAATTAACTCAAATATATTCTTTTAAAGTTATGCAAAACAATACACAGATAGAACAAGAAACAAATGTACATGACGACATCCATCATAAACAAAATCAAAAACAAAACACAAAAACACCAGACACAAAAATATCTCAAAAAGAAAGAAAAAACAGGAAAATGATAGAAAAACCTTACCACAAGAACCAATAGAAAAATCAGAACACAGAGAATCGTCACGACTTAGAAATCAACCACGTAAAAATTACAAACCATTCATCCCACAATCTAAAATATTTTAAAAAGTTGGATTTCAAAAACAACTTTAATTTTAAAGTCAATAATTAATACACCTCTAAATCATTTTGAACTTTCAAATTTTCAAGACAACATGCTGAAACATACGCAACAGTTCTAGTTCAAATTCAGCCAATATGATTCACTCAAATCCGTCACCTTCAATATCTCTAACACAAACCTACTAGCCGATAGACATTTATCTCCAGGCATATCTATAACTATAACTTTACAAGCTCCAGGTGAAAAATAAGCAACTTGCTAAAACTTGACAACTAAAATAAACACCACCATAATATTACAACCCTCCCCTATCTAATAAAGCAAACATCAACAATATCTTCCCAATTTAGACCTCGAAAACCCTGCAACCAAAACTGGCAAATCAGCCTAAAGTAAAAAAGGACCATAATCATTTGGCCTAATACAAATATTTCAAAAATACCCCAGATTACCCAACAAATAAAAACAAAGCAAAGAAGACCTCCCGAGCACCATAAAACTAGCCTCCAACAATTTGTCACAAAACTCAACCCACTTGTAAAAAAAATCAATAAATAATCCGACCACACTTGAATTTTGCTCCAGAAGTTCAAAAGAAATTCGACGAACGAATCATTTCTTAAATGCTTCTCTCTTTAACAGTCGATACTTTAAAAAATATAATCATAAATCTTTTCATAAAATTTTTCCTTCTATTTAAACTTTTGCTTATAGTTTTTATTGAAAGTTTTGAAGCCCTAATAATTGTTTTCATAACTTTTTGCAATATTTTTTAAATTTTCTACTCCCTTTTTGAAATATATCTTCAACTTTCCCAAACCATTGAACACATTCACAGGTACGATAATTCAAAGTCTATTTAAATGATACAAACAATTTTTAGTAGAACAGATATTTTTTTACTATTCGTAATTTTCCTCACATTTTTATCATCCCTAATTATGACAATGTGCAAATGTGTAAAAAAGGCAATAGTCACATTCGCCTTAGCAATAATCCTTTTAATTCTTTTCATCGAAGAATTTTACAAAAAACATAAACTTTCCCACTAAGAAACAGATTAATAGGACACACTTCCAAATTTGCTAACCAACCACCACCAAAACAGTCTTCCAAATTTGCTAACCAACCACCACCAAAACAGACTGAGGCATATTAGTCAAAATCAAAATACAGTTGAAGTCAATAGACAAATTATACACCCAAGACGAAATAGAATTTTTCAAACTCCCAGAGATACTTTTAACATACCTCAATCCCCAACACCATCAATCTCAGAAGTCTCTAGTATTACATTACCAGACACTCCTACGCTCACTTCACAACAAAACACACCAAATTTCCCTTCAGACTATCTAGGTTCAACACCAACATCCGAACAAATCCGTGAAAATCTTTTTAACCCCCCCCCCCCAACACCACCGAACGACTACCATATTGGACAACACAACCTTACTCACAAGGAGAACCAAACATAGTAAATTAACCAATAGATATTTCCTCAGTTACAACACTATCATCTCTACCAGGAACATTATCACTCCCTTCGACAACATCAATAAGTCAAATATCACCATCATTTTTCCCCCTAAATTTTCCAAATAACCTCGACGCCCGACACAGAGAACAATCAACGAATATACCTCTACGATTAGATTGGAACATATTCGTAGCACCTCTCCATTATTTGGACAACATCACGAGAGCCACCGACTCCACAGTTGGACACTCAATAGATTACAATATAGACAAGATATCCACGAAGATACTCGACAACATAACGTTCAAATACTGCAACAAAACAGTCTTCAATTAAAGTTTGAAATAACAGTCAAACTTAATAATATTGTAGAACACCCCTAACCATTAATTCCACCTAATATAACAGCTCAATCGCTACCACCACCAGTTATAACAACTGAAGTAATATATAAATACGATAGATATACAAAAAACACAACTGGATACAAAACATTTTATAATCCATACTCCGGATTATCATACACATGTGTATTCTAAAGATATTAACATTTCAACACATCCTTTTTTAATATTTTCCGACCAAAACACAAATCCAACTCTTCGCACAGGACCTCAGGATTTATTAGTAACACACTATGATTGTGAAGAAAACGAACAAAAAACACTACACAAGTATGCAATAAATCAAGTAACACAGTGCGAAACAGAACCACAAGCTATAGAAACTACAAATGTATTAGCAACATTGTATTCAAAAGCCCGAGCAACAACAGTCACAGGATATAAGTTAACAGCAACATTTTCTGAAAAGAAAGTACATTGTTCACAAGTTTCCAACGGAAATAAAACCGACTTGATCACGAATCATTTTACCAGAGTAACATAAAAAGACTTTTACACCTAAATCCCGACGATTGTAAAAACAAATTACTCAGATTAAACCTAACAAGAAATAAGAAAACAGACAGAAAAATAGTAAATTTTCAAGTTTTCACCGACTCCGTACATCAAGCAGAACTTCAAAGATACCAAGGACATATTCAATTAGACGAAAATTACCCATATAGTGGCGCACACGGACGATTAACTTATGATATACACGATAAACACTGGATACCACACATTGGAATAAATAATCCTTCAAACTGCAAAGTAGACACAAAAAAAAGATACCAAGAAATAATGTTTTTTGATTGAAAAATACAACTTGAAAAAATACAACTCACACGAGAGTTAACTGATAACACCAAGATCTATCAAAGAATTAGATTGCTTGCAAAAGTGATTAAGGTTATTGTGACTCTACAACAAGAACCCAAGCAACAATTGTTTGGTTTCCCGAAGATACATGCACAACATTTCAAGTAGCAAAAATACACGCTCGAATGATAAAATTTCATGAAAAATATTTTATTGAATCAATTCCATACGAACAAGTGAACCCGTCTCACAAACAAAGCAATGATTTCAAAAACATTCATGATATAGAAATTAAATTGACACGTTTTCAAATCTATCGCGAAACAGAATTTGCATGTAAATATCGCAATCCACTTTATAAAACACAATACTCTGAAATACTTGTCGAATACGAAAAAAGTTTCGACATGACCCTTGGAAAAACAAAATTTGACCCTTACGCAACAAGTCACCCTTTTAACGAAGGCACATCATACGTTCCAGTGAACTTTTATAAAAGCACGGGTAACCCTGGTGGAAAGCTAAAACCATACGATAGTAAAATTACACGTTTACAAGAATTATCACTAATGAATAGCACCTATTTTGGTATTATACATTATGATATCCACTTAGATATGAAATTAGACTACACAATTAGTAGATCTTTCCAGGAAATGTCATTTTCTGAATTAGAAACACTTCATCAACTATGCGAATTAGAAAGAACACAAATCTTACAATCACTCTTATTAGCAGTATTAAAAATACCCTACGCAGGATATTTATGATCAGGAAATAGATCAAACTTTCTTGATTACAAAGGAAACATTTTATGGTTTTATACTTGCACCAAAAAAATATCACCATTATATGTTTTTGAAGATAAACGTTGTTATAAAAGAATCCCCATATTCTACAAAAATAAAGTACATTTTGTCGATACAATTTCAAGACGAACTTACTTTTGGGATACCGCAGTCCGATGTGGATCAGAAAATAGCCACAATGTCGTACATTTAAACCCTGACGAAGATAAATACTACCTACTTACACCGTATTCTACATTAATGCAACCACTCAAAAAGTTTTCACCCGAAAGCATCCGAGCTATCGCTCGTAACCCCAATATTAATTTACAATCAATTGGAATATATACTAAATCTGATATACAACATCAAATTAGAACACAACATTTCAAGAATTACTAATACAAATGGACACAATACAACGACAATCAATCGACCAGAACTTAAGAAAACTTGCGGAAACCGCAGGATTTGCAGACATTTACACACAAGACTACTGCGTATATTTTAAGGATATTAAAGATTACATATATTTAAACGGTGAAAAATACAGACCACAAGATATTTTACCCTCATAAATATTTTCAATTTTGTAACCTTAAAAAACGAAATTCTCGCCTTTCTAGGATGGCCCTATTACATCTTAGAAAGATTAACTATCTTATACGCTATGTTTAATTTTATAGGATTTCTTTTCTCAATATTAAAAGGAATCTATAACACATGCGCTATACACACACAAGTAAACCGCCAAGCAAGTGTAGCACGCAAATTATTTGCAGGATTTTTTGGAATTTTCTCATCATCAATCAATAAAATACTTCTAGAAGCACAAATAAAAGAATATAATACAAAAAATATCCACAAGACCAAACACATATGACGAAGAACATAATAAGGTAGATACAACACCTATAGCACCACAGATACCAGCCCTACCAAAAAAACCATCCATTATCATTAGTTCCCCGAAGTTTTCGAAACCTAGCAATCCAAAGTTCAGACCAATTACAACACAAAGTCCCATTCAACACATAATGACATATCATTCACAAAATGATAATACATATGAACAAATTATCGAACAACTTCATACCACCACTTTTCAGTCTCAAAATAATCATTTTTTTAGCCCACGATGAGCCGACAAATTGGATCCCTCCATCGCTCAAATTTCCACCCAGCCAACCTCCAAGCTCAAACCCCAATTACCACACTTTTTGCTTTCCCGCCACCCGGTTCTCCAGTTATTAATATACCATCAAGCATGAATTCTGATACTAACTCAGATATTTCAGTTTTTCATACCATCTCACAATTTAACAACTCCGATGTAGAAATTCCCGACGAATTCGCAGACTCCGAACCATCTCCCTCTACCCATACCCAGACCAACTCTTCAGCTTTTTCGAAACTCCCCTTTCGACCCGTCCAAACCAGTCATCCACTCCCATCCCTTTCCACTCCTTCTTACGCTTCCCAAGTAACCTCAACCTCTTCTCCATTTAATTCCGACAGATCGCATAATAACTCCCCAGATAACATTCAAATTTCCGAAGAACTTGACAGTTTTATCACACTACAACAACAATTAACATACCCCCACACTCTTACGATACATCAACTATCATCAGCAGTAACATCATCAAATCCACAAACTTCTACACCACTTTCAGATTACACTCCATCATTAGCTCAATCATCCACATCCACCGAACCATCTACCAACACTAACCGAGCTTACCGCACTTTTAAACGAAAATTCCCAAATCACCTATTTACAAACACAGCCGGAACAGCCAGAGAATATATCAACCACCCAGATCACACAAACACAAAAAAAAACTTCAAATAACCCTACACTCATTTCCACAATATACCTTAAATACTTCTACCACTACTAATGAAACACGAAGTTTTATTGATGAGCAGGTTTTAATGCCAACACTCCATTGGACAGCTTTTTACAACTATACTAACCTCCTTTATCTACCACTAACTAATATTAATGAAAATATCGAGAAAAACAAAAATATACTATATAGACTCACCACATCATTAACACCTCGACAATTTACTTACGTTAGATATGAAAAACTATTAAAAACATTCACCGCACCCCGAGCTAACGATTTCTCAACAGAATACTACGATCATAATACCATCCGTCCTAACCAAGATCAATTTTTGGACGAAGACCGCTTTGCAAACCCGCAACTAACCGAAAATCTTTTTATTAAAACACCATATCTATTTACACTTAATATTTTTGCTAAAAAGCACGATCATATAATTTCAGAAGCACTAGTTGACATACAAGCATATGAAAGCTTCTTTGATAAATTTCACTTATTTTCATTATTCTTTCACTTTCTCTCTTCACAGGAACGCGATTTGCACTGTTCCCACAATATAATGTTACGCACTAAACAAACGCACACTTACACATATTATCGTTTTATACAAAACCATTTTGATTTACACACACCATCACGACAACCCCGTTACCGTTTTCAGTTTGTTAACTCGAAATACACGTCACCATTCTGTCTTAATTTTACATATTGCATTAAAAATACTAACCTCCACGGCATCCTCCGCATCTACGACCCAGTTACCCAAATGTATATATTCTGTCCCATCACGAAGACCTTCAATGATGAAGAATCAAGACCCTTCATTAGCCCGCATGAATTCATACAACCTATCAAAATACCCATACTAGAATTTATTCATAACACTAAATATAATCTTAAAATTTACAACCTCATCCAAAACACACCTCAAGAGTTCACAGTAGGCACAGAAGAACTAAACACCATCTAGGCACTTCAATTGCTTTGGCCACTGCTACAAACTAACAATGTCATACGCATACTAGCCAAGTTACTAACAACATCAGACTTGATTCACGACATCTTCCCACATGGTTTTTTCCCAGATGAATAAGGTAAAAATGAATTAAAATAATTTTAACTAATAAATTCAAAATTGTACTAAACATTTTCTATCAATGTTTAATTAATCCTTTTAGTCTTCACACCACAATCATCTACAAAACAGAAAAAAAGACAAATAAAAATACAAAATTATAATAAAACTCCTAAATCCTTTGCACTAAATAACGTAGTAAAATTCATACCCAAAGTAGTAATTTCATTTATAAATTATTTCCGCAAGAAGCAAGCAGTAAAATTAAATACGATGAAAAATTATAATTTTAAACTTCCCCAAAAGCAGTAAAATTCAATTTCTATGAAATTTATTCATAAAATGAGAAAACAGTACTACCTTTTTCAATATTTTCATTCAATCGCACAAGAATTCTATCCAAACTCGCACAGCTCGCCCACTAAGAATTGTTCAAATAATAATTTTATGTTTCGATTTTTCACTAACAACAAGTCAAACAAGCAATAACAAGTTTCAAAATTTTCTTTAACCCGGTTGGAAAGGAATTATATACTAAACCAAACTAACAACGCAGCATACTAAACACCACAAACCATGAAATAACAGCATGACTAAGAAAAGAAAACCAACGGTACCCAAACCGGATCAACCCAGCTTAAAACTGGATAGTTTATTCTTTTGAAGACTATTATAAAGTCTAAGAAAGAAATAATAAAACACAAAAAAGTCGTACGACAAACCCAAGCCAAAAACAATTTGATTTTTGAAAAAAAGGACACAACCAAAGTAACATAAAGAAGACCAGAAAAAACCAACATAAAATGTTATCACATAACAGGACCTCTCAAAGAAATAGCATGAAATCATACTCCCACTCCTGGCCAACTCACCAGAGAAGGACGTCCTGAGCATGCTTATAGCCGGCCTAACCCACCGCGCTACAGCCACGCTTTGTGACCACACTTCAATTTTTAATAAGAGGTACTCAAGGGTGAGTAACTCTTCAAAATAACTCATGACTAAAAACCAAATTAACAAAACTTATAAAATGTAAACCATAATATGCAGTATATAGATCATACACAACAACAAAGACGAACATCCAAAGACTAGACGATCCCATCACACTCGAACAAAAGAATGGCTAAACACAACCGACATGCCGTCCAAAACCACGACTCAAAGGATTTAGAGTACGACAGAAAGAAGATATACGATTTAAAAACTTTGTAAAGCCCGGATGGGTGGAACCAGATCTAAACTATATTTTTTTATTGAATATTTTATCACTATAAAATATTTAATTCTAACCAATCATGATCCATCTAACTATCAACCCACTTATTTGTAAGTGCTGAAATTACTTGTAATTTCAGCACCAGAGAGATTTGAATTTAACTTAGAAATTAGTTACCTCTCCAAGAGAACTTCAGCAGTCGCAATAAGCCAGTATACTCTAGATCTATTGAGCCTAGCAGAGACTAGTTAAACACCCTGAGACTAGTAGATATAAGAGTAAGATTGGGATCGGTATTAGACTAAGAAGTTGCGCAAATCTATCCGGCCGAAAAAAAGATAGCGTGACGAGCAGACGGTGTACCCTATCCGAAATTACTCTATGAGTTATACACCATACAACTTAACTCACCCGGACAAATCACATTTTTTCCTAACACGCGTAAAGTTTCTTGGACACATTATTTAAAGAAACTCTATAACTCCATTAAAATCGCGCATAGACGCAATTCAAAACTGCAGCCACCAACAAATAAAAAGAAAATCCAAGAATGCCTTGGAATGTTAAACTTCTTAAGTAAACATGTATACAAAAAGCAATTATACTTAAGACCATTCTATAACATCCTTAGACAGAAAAATAACTTTGAATGGACAACAGAACATCAAACACGATTTGAAGAAATCAAAAAACTCTTAACAGAGCAAATATCAAATACAATATTTGCTCTGTTAATATTTGTTCCAGACCCAAATCAGCCAATTTATGCAATGTGCGATGCTTCAAATTTCGGCATCGGCGCAGCATTGTTACGATCACACAATGGAACGAATAAAATGAATCAAACACAAGCTGAATTACGATTCTCTACCCTTATGAGAGAATGCACAGCTATATTATATATACTTACAGAAAACGAATTTTTGATACTTGGATCAAAACATCCAACAGTTTTATGTACAGATCACAGACCAAATATATTTCTATTTACACAAAAATCAAAGCCAAATCATAGAGTCTACAGATTCCAATTAATCCTAACGAAAATTCCAAACTTACATATAATTTGGACAGCAGGAAAAAACCTTGCATTACCAGATACACTAAGTAGAAATACCTGAACTACTCACACGAAAAACTACAGTTAAAATACCACAAATTATTAGATTTTATTTCGCAAAAAAAGAAACATCGCCAAGATTAGAATGCAAATATGCAGTAAAGAGTGACATATATCAATCTCAAATAAATATTTTGCATGATTTCCCACTTTATTTAGATGGTCAAAATAACCACTATGAATGTGATTTGTTAGGAATATCCACATTTAAACCAATTCCATATTCACATTGGATTAAGAACAATACTCAACAAAAGCAAAGTAAACAAAAACCTTTTCCATTAAAAGAAAAAGAAAATTTAACCGATACCATAAACTTATCAGGACCATTACCAAATGATTTAAAATACACAATGAATCAAGTCTTTAACCTTCATGACCCACTTGACACAATCCCCCTATCAAAACTAGAAGTAGAAAGCATTTTCTACTACCAACAGAGACAATTACACTACAATTATTACAAAAATTTTAAAACCTTGACCCTGTTATTAGACAACTCAAATTATGAAACAAATATAAAACGAAACCAACAAAAGCTGATACAACAATTTTAAGAAATAAAACAATCCTCCGATAGTTCAGAAAAGTTAATCATACTACTATAAATGAAAACACAGATCTTCTAGAAAACCAAACATCTGATTCTAAAGTACCCTGTCTTCCTTTAAGTATGATGTTGATTTATTCAACATATCATACACAGTAAATACAAAAGGACACTCAGGATCAGAAAGACATAATCAAATTTTACACAAAATTTTAATTACCAAACGCTCCAATTTGGATTAAATCATTATGCAACGATTGTATAATATTCCAATTGAATAAACCTTATCCAAATCAAAGACAAATAGCACAAAAACAAGATTTTAAAGGACAAAGTCTATCTTTCAATCATAGAATTTCATTTGACACAAAAGGACCAATTTCACCATCCTCCGAAGGAAACTCTTATATTATGGTCATTAATGATGCATTTACACACTACGTAGCACTCAACAACATTAAGAATGTCACCATACGGAATGGTATTTATTCGAAAACCATGAAAACCAATTATGTTCACAGCAAATGCTCAAAAAACACACCAAGTTATTGTCAACCAAATAAAGATTCAATATGTTATAATCTACCACTGCACACACATGATGAAGAGCACTTTCATTATCCACAAATTTTAAAATTAGTTTCCGCACACATACTGAATGGATATTAATTAAAGATAAGGAACATAATGAAATCTACCAAAAAGTAACAAAAAAGTTATTACAAAGGCGAAACAAAAGTAGCCAAATTAATTCACGCTTTATGTCAGCAACAGATTTAAAAATAGGAACAGTTTTTTAACTCCCAATTTCAATACATAAAAAGGAATTTCCAATAAATTACAACCACTCCGAAAAGGACCATATCAAATGATTGATAAACCCACCGAAGTAACATATAAACGTACTGACTCCAGTAACAGAAAAAATTGTTCAACACCGTAACAATCTATAGCCTTATTATCGAAAAGGATACGCACTTCGCGAATAAACTCAATTATATTCTTTTACAGGTTTAAAAATTATTCAGAACTATTCAGAAACGGAACAAAACCAAAATACCAAAAAAAAATAAAAAATCAGAAAACAATTCAACAACAAAATACAAACCCCCAAATATCTTATACCTCAGAAACAAAAACATCTCAAAAAGAAAGAAAAAATAAAAAAAATGACAGAAAAAAATTCACCACAGGATCAACAACAAAAATCTGAACATAGAGAATTATCACGACTTAGAAGTCAGCCACGAAAAAACTATAAAACATTCATTCCACAATCTAAAATACTAAAGAATATTGAATTTCAAAAACACCCTAAATGTCAATATTCTTTTCAATCATTTTGAATCTCCACATATTCTTAATAACATGCTGAGAACACATTTAAATAATTCCAGTTCAAATTCAGCCAATAGAATTCATTCATATTCCTCGCCTTACTGACTTCAACACAACCTTATTAGCAGACAGATAATAAGCCACAGGCATATCTATAACTATAAACTTTAAAACCTCCAGGTCAAAAATAAGCAAACCGCTAAAAATTGACAACTAAAACAAAAACTACTTCAATATTACAACCCTACCTTATCAAGTAGTACAAAGATCAACACTATTTTCCCAACTCAGATCTCAAAAACCCTCCAACTAAAAGTAGCAAATTAGCCTAAAGAGCAAAAGACTCATGATCATTTGGCCTTAAGTACAAATTTTTCCAAAATACCTCCAATTATTCAATAAATAAAAACAAAACTATGAAGACCTCCCGAACACCATAAAATAACCCCTCAACAATGTTTGACAAAATCCAACCCATGTGTCAAAAAATCAATAAATAATCCAACTACACTTGAATTCAGCCCCAAAACATAAAAAAGATTCGAGGGAACAAATCGTTTCTTAAATGCTTCTTTCTGTAACAGTCAACAACTTTAAACGAAATATTTTTTCATAACATTTTCTACTCTACTTAAATTTTTAATAATCTTTTTAGCCGAAACTTTTGAAATTCTACTAATTCTTTTCATAGTTTTTTCCAACCTTTTGTTAATTTTCTATTCTCTATTTGAAATATATCTCCAACTCCCCCAAATCCTTGATCATATCCACAGGTACAATAATTCTAAACCTAATTAAATGTTTCGAGCCAATTTTAGCCGAAAAGGTATTTTTCTACTATTCATAATTTTTCTCCCAATTTTATTATCCCGAATCATGACAATGTGCAAATGTATAAAAAAGGAACCTTCACATTCGCCTTAGCAAGCATTCTTTTAATTCTTTTTTTTGAAGAATACTATAACAAACATAAATCTTCCCTATCAAAAATTAAAAACTCAAACAACTTTTCAAAATTGCTAATCAACCACCACCAAACCAGCCTCAACAAAATCCAATAACAACTACAACTACCCAAAATCCTCAATACTCAACACGCATTTCTTTTCAAGACAATCCATACACCTTTAAAGAAAGACACGCACGACTATCATAACTATTAGAACAAGTTGTTCGCCACGCACCTTTAAGCGAAGCGCAATACAAACCGACATATAATCTATATCCCACTCTACACTACGATCCTTATCGAGTAAGACATATTAGTCAAAATCAAAGTACACTTGAAATTAATAGACAATTTATACATCCAAGACGAAATAGTAATTTTCAAACCCCCAGAGTTCATTTTAGTATACCTCAATCACCAACACCAACTAACTCAGAACTTTCTAGTAGTACACTGCCAGAAACTCCCGCACTTGCTTCACAACAAAGCATTTCAAATCTTCCATCAGATTATTTAGGTTCAACTCCAACATCAGAACAAATTATAGAAAGTCCTTCTAACCCTCCAGAATCCACCAAACGACTGCCATATTGGACAACACATTCATATACTCAAGGTGAACCCAAAATAGCAAATGAACCAATAGATATTTGTTCTGATACAACATCATCATCCCTACCAGAAACTCTTTCATTTCCATCAACACCTTCAAAAAGCCAAATATCGCCAACACTTTTTCCCCTATTTTTTCCAACAAATCTTGACGCCAGATACCAACAACAATCATCCATAAATACCCCCCTACGATTAGATTGGAATACATTTGTAGCACCTCCCCCATTATTTGGACAACATCAAGAAAGTAGTCGACTTTATAATTGGGCACTAAAAATAGACAAGATATTCACGAAGATATTCAAGAACACAACATCCAAATACTTCAACAAAATAGTCTCCAATTAAATTTTGAAATCACAGTAAGACTTTAAACATTGTTCAACACCCTTTTCCCCTAAGCCCACCAAATATGACAGCTCAATCATTGCCTCCTCCATTTATAACAACTGAAGTCATCTATAAATACGACAGATATACCAAAAAGACAATTGGATATATAACTTTTTATAACCCATATTAAGGATTATCATACACATGTATATTTTAAAGATTTTCAAATTCCAACACCTTCTTTTTCTAATTTTTTCCGAACAAAAAACAAATCCATCTCCTCGCACAGGACCTCAAGATTTATTAGTAACACACTACGATTGCGAAGAAAACGAACACAAAACAATACACAAACATGCTATAAATCAAGTAACACAATGCGAATCACAACCACAAGCTATAGAAATTACAAACATAATAGATACGCAAAAGCCCGAGCAACAACACTTACAGGCTACAAATTCACAGCGAAATTAAATAAAAACCAACTTGATCACGAATCTTAATCAAAGCAATATAGAAAGACTTTTACATCTAAAACCCGAAGACTGTAAAAATGAATTACTCAGATTAAATCTCACATGAAATAAAAATTAGGACAGGAAAATATAACTTTAGAGTTTTCACCGACTCCGTACATCAAGCAGAACTTGAAAGATACCAAGGACATATTAAAGTAGACGAAAAATATCCCTACAATGGCGCACGCGGAAGATTAACTTATGATCTTCACGACAAACATTGGAATCCACACATTGGAATATATAATCCTTCAAACTGCAAAACCGATACAAAAAAAGGATACTAAGAAATACTGTTTTTTGATTGGAAAGTACAACTTGAAAAAGTACAACTCACACGAGATTTAAATGATAACGCTATAATTCAACAAGAAATCAGACTACCTTGCAAAAATGACCAAGGCTACTGTGATTCTACAACAAGGACACAAGCAACAATTGTCTGGTTTCCCGAAGACACTTGTACAACATTTCAAGTAGCAAAAACACACGCTAGAATGATAAATTTTCATGAAAATTATTTTAACCAATCAATACTATTTGAAAATGTCAACCCGAGTCATAAAAGACAGAAAAATACTAAATTTAGAAACATCCATAGTATAGAAAATAAATTAACACGTTTTCAAATCTTTCAAAAAGCAGAAATTGCATGTAAATATAAAAACGCACTCGATAAAACACAATATTTCGAAATACTTGTCCAATAGGAACAAGATTTCGGTATGAAAACTGGAAAAATAAAACAGGATCCCTATGCAACACATCAGCCTCTAAATGAAGGACCCTCATACATCCCAGTAAACCTTCTCAGAAACGCAGGAAATACTCGTGAAAAAATAAATTACAGGACGCAGAAAGCACCTGACTACAAGAACTATCACTAATGAATAATACAAGTTTTGGCGCAATTCATTATGACATCCATCTAGATGTGAAATTAGACTACACAATTAGTAGAATTTTTCCAGAAATGTCACTTTCAGAATTAGAAACATTACATCAAGTATGTGAACTAGAACGAACCCAGATATTACAATCGCTACCACTAGCAGTTCTAAAAATACCCTGCACAGGATATTTATTATGTGGAAATATATCAAACTTACTTGACTATGAAGGAATCATTTTATGTTTTTATACTTGCACTAAGAAAGTATCACCATTATATGTTTTTGAAGACAAACGATGTTATAAGAGAATCCCCATATTCTATAAAAATAAAGTACATTTTGTTGATACACTTTCAAGAAGAACAAATTTTTGGGATACAACAGTTCCATGTGGATCAGAAAATAGCCACAATGTCGTACAGTTAAATCCCGACGAGGAAAAAAACTATCTACTTACACCATACCCAACATTAATGCAACCATTAAAAAAGTTTTCACCTGAAAGTATTCGAGCTATTGCTCGCATTCCTAATATCGATTTATAATCGATGGGAGTATACTCTAAATCAGACATACAACATCACATTCGTACACAAAAATTTCAAGAACTACTAACACAAATGGACACTATACAACGATAATCAATAGATCAAAATTTACGAAAACTTGCAAAAACCGCAGGCTTTTCAGATATTTACACACAAGACTACAGCGGTTATTTTAAAGATATTAAAGACTACATATAATTAAATGGCGAAAAATATAGACCACAAGATATCTCACCAAAAACTTTTTCTAGCTTCGTAACTTTGAAAAACGAAATTCTTGCCTTTCTAGGATGGCCCTACTACATCTTAGAAAGATTGACTATATTATACGCAATGCTTAACTTTATTGGATTTCTTTTCTCATTATTAGTAAAGAATCTATAACATATGCGCAATAAATATACAAGTAAACCGACAAGCAAGCGTAGCACGCATACTATTTGCAGGATTTTTTGGAATACTTTCCTTATCAAAAAATAAAATACTCTTAGATGCACAAATAAAGGAATACAATACAAAACTATCAGCAAAACCAAACACATATGACGAATCACAAAACAGTACAAATGTATCACCTACAGCACCACAGTTATCAAATTTACATCACAACATCCAGTATCATTAGTATCACGAATTTTTAGAAACCTAGCACTCACAAACCCTACAAATCTAAGACGCAGTATTATACAAAGCCCTATTTACCATATACTAACACAACATCGCCAAAATGACAATAAATATGAACAAATAATTTAACAGCCCCACACCACCACTTTTCAATCTCAAAAAAGTCATTTTTCAGCCCAAGATGACCAGACAAATTGGATCACTCCACCGTTCAAATTCCCACCCTGCCAATTTCCAAAAACCAATCCCCATTTTCCCACTTTTTGCTTTTCCGCCACCCAATATCACAGTTTTTCAAACTATATCACAATTTGAAAAATCTGATTTAGAAACTCCCGATACATTTGCCGACTCCGAACTATCCCCATTCACTTATTCTCAAACCAGCCCCTCTACCTTTTCCAAACCTCCCTTTCAACCCATCCACTCTCCAGCCCATTGTAAATCTCCCTCTACTCCTTCTCACATTTCCCAAGTAACTCCAACCTACTCCCCATTCATCTCTGAACGTTCCACAAACAATTCCCCTGACAATACCCAATTTTCCGATAAACTAAACAACTTTATAACACTACAGCAACAATTTCAGTAATCCCACACCCTAATTATTCATCAATTATCATCAACAATAACATCATCAAACCCACCAACTCCTACAACTGCTTGGACTACACTCCATCACTAGCCCAGTCATCCACATCAACAGAATCATCCACTAGTACTAATCGTGCTTATAGAACCTTTAAACGTAAATTCCCCAATCCCATTCCGATCCAAACCCGGAACCGCCCGAGAATACGTTAATCATCCAGACCACACCAATACTACCAAATACCTCCAAGTAACCTTTCTTTCCTCAATATACACTAAATCAATCCGACTCTAACCCTGAACCACATAATTTTGTAGACGAACATGTATTAATACCCACCCTTCATTGGACAAGCTATTATAACTATACAAATCCCCTTACTTTATCACTCCTTAAAACCACAAAAAAATAGTGAAAGAAATAAGAATGAAATTTTCAGACTAACAACAGCACTAACACCCCGACAATTTACATACATCGGATATGAAAAAAATTATCAAAAACAAAAACCGCACCCCGAGCTAACGACTATTCAATTGAATATTATGACCATAACATCATCATACCTAACAACGATCATTTTCTTGACGAAGATAGATTTGCAAATCCACAACTAACGCAAAAATTCTTTATTAAAACATCTTATTTATTCACACTTAGTTTACTAGATAAAAAGCATGACCACATCACCTCAGAAGCACTATCGGACATCCAAGCATATGATTCATTTTACGAAAAATTTGAAACTTTTTCACTAACCTTTTACTTCCTTTCACCAAAAGAACGTGATTTGCACTGTACACACGACATCATGTTGAGAACTAAAAATGACGCACACCTACACTTATTACCGTTTCATACAAAATCATTTTGATTTACACACACCATCAAGACAACCTCACCACAGATTTCAGTTTATTAATTCCGAATACACCTCACCATTTTTCCTTAATTTCACATATTGTATTAAAAATACTAACTTTCAAGGCATCCTCCGTAATTTTGACCCCATCACGCAAATGTATATAATCTGTTTCCGCACCAAGACTTTGAATGAAAAAGAATCTCGACCACTAATAGTCCCGCATGAATATATTCAACCTATAGAAGTACCCATTTTAGAGTTCATCCACAACACTAAATATAATCATAAAATTTACAACTTGATACAAAACACACCTCATAAATTTTTCCGTTGGCACTGAAGAACTAAAAACCATTAAAACACTACAATTGCTTTGGCCACTGCTTCAGACTAAAAATATTATCCGCATATTAGCAAAATTACTAACCACCTCTGATGCTAACCACGATGTTTTCCCTCATGGCTTCTTTCCAGACGACGAGGTAAGTATGAATTGAATAATTTAAAACTAACTATTTCAAAATCAAAACTAACCATTCTTCATAAATGTTTTTCATTTTCTTTAGTCTTCACATCACGATCATCTACAAACAAGAAAAACAAATAAAATACAAAACTCTTTTATCCATTATAAACCTTACCTAACCAACAGCACTAAAAGATGTAGTTAAATTTCATAATCAAAATAGTAAAATAATCTATAAATTATTTTCCTAAATGTAGTAAAATTTATTACGATGAAAATCAATTAATAATTTAAAACCTCATAAAGCAGTAACATTCAATTTCTAAGTAGTAAATTTATACAAAGAAGAAAGCAGTACTAACCTTTTATCTATCTTTCCATTCACTCGCACAAGAATTCTATCCAAAACTGCACAGCTCGCACACGACGAACTGTTTAAAATAATGAATTCAAATTTTAACTTTCACTATCAACAACTCAAACAAGCGATAACGAGTTTCCAACTTTCTCTTAACCCGGTTGGAAAGGAATTATATAATAACCTAAACTAACCAACGCAGCTTACTAAACACCATAAACCACAGACTAACAGCATGACTAAGTAAAGAAAACCCACGGTACCCAAACCGGGTTAACCCAGCTTAAAACTGTATAATTTATTCTTTTGAAGACTATTAACAAGTCTAAAAAAGAAACTATAAAACACCAAAAAGTCGCAAAACAAACCCAAACCAAAAATATTGATTTTTAAGAAAAGGACAAAACCAAAACAACAAAGGAAAAAACCAGTAACATTATAACATAAAACGTTAGCACAAAACAGGATCCCTCAAAAAACCAGCATCCAATCATACCCTCACTCCTGGCCTAACCCACCATAAGAGGACGTCCTGAGCATGCTCTATAGCCGGCCTAACTCACCGTGCTACATCCACGCTTTGTTACCACTCCGTATTTTTGACAAGAGGTACTCAAGGGTGAGTAACTCTTAAAAATAACAGAACTAAAATTCAGACGCTTTTGCGAAAAAAAATTAATAGAAATCATAACTAAAAACTAAATTAACAAAATTTCATAAATTGTAAGTCTTAGAAATGCAGTACATAGATCATACACGACCACACAGACAAGCATCAAGAAACTAGATGACCCCCTCACACTCAACCTACAGAACGGCTAAACACAACCGACATGCCGCTCACAATCACAACTCAAAGGATTTAGAGTACGACTTGACTTCGCAGAAAAGGACTTCATTGAACCAGACCAAAGACCACTTCGATGTTCAAGTATTCGGACAGATCCGAGTTACAAGGCATTCCCTCCAAACTCGATCTTCACGCCATTCCCAGACGAGAGTGAAACACAGTCAAATATCCGTCGAAGCCAAACAAACCATATTGAAATCAGATTGATTTCATTGGCGGTCACAGTCATCGCCGAACGATAACTAACAACTTCATGTCGACGATTATAGCTTCATGGAGCTTCCTTCTCAAAGAATGGAATAAGAAATGATGCTCGCCAAATACCAACAATCTTCATCGACCCTTCAATTACAGAAAGAAGATATACGATTTAAAAACTCTGTAAAGCCCGGATGGGTGGAACCAAATCTAAACTATATTTTATTATTGAATATTTTATCACTATAAAATATTTAATTCTAACCAATCATGATCCATCTAACTAACAACCCACTTATTTGTAAGTGCTGAAAATACTTGTAATTTCAGCACCAGAGAGATTTGAATTTAACTTAGAACTTAGTTGCCTCTCCAAGAGACCTACTAACAATAAACCAGTATACTCTAGATCTATTGAGACTAATTGAGAGTAGCAGATATAAGAGTAAGATTAAGATCGGTATTAGACTAAGAAGTTGCACGAATCTATTCGGCCGAAAATAAGATAGCGTGACGAACAGACGGTGTACCCTATCTGAAATTACTCTATGAGTTAAACCCTCGAACATAACTCAAATTGTTCATTTTCAAACGATGCAATGTGGTTTTTTTTGCAGTATTTCAGAAAAATCAATACCTCGGTGAAGTTTGTACTACGCAAAATAATTTAAATTTAACGAGTTAAGGCAAACAGTTTTTTTCTGAAAAAAGTTTGCACTCTCTTAGAGTTACAATAAATCACATTGAACTGTCAATTTAGAAAATCAATAATTAACCTTCCGCTAAACAAAAAATGTGATCGATACTAGACTTTACCCGTAATTAGTTTTATTCTCAGGAATCATCCCCTGACTCATTCATATACTGGCCTTTCTGTTGCAACAGAAATATTTTGAACTTATTAGCATATAAAATATCCGGCCTACGATTTCATAATACTTCTTTTTTTTTCAGTTTTTTTCGTCTTTTTGTGGCTTAATAGGTATCAGCTTATTTTAAATTGACTTAGTGCGTCTTACTGCGTCGTTTAATTACCAAAAAAAATTGCGCGTGTGTTTGTTCTGAGGGAAAGGAAGGATTAAAATGTTTAGCAAGCATTATTAAATTGGAATATAGAAGTTTTTTCGGGTTAAAAACTTGTTGGACAGAACCACTAAATTCACAAGTATCTTGCTTCAGAAAGATTTCAAACTTCTATGCGTTCCAAGTCACTATAGCCTAGAGCTAACGAATATGCTGTGTAGGACAATAGTCCCGCGTTCGAATCTGACCAGGGACTGTTTTGTTTTCCAAACGGGAAATATTCTGTTTCAAATAATATTGTCGGTCAGTTGTTTGTCTGCTTATCTGTTGTCGGCTTAATTGTCTAATCTTGGAATACTTTTTTTGCTGTGCGCATTTTGCCCTTTAGTTGATTTTACTGTTTGAATTACTTCTACAAAATGTAGTTTGAAATAAGTTTTTTGACTCCGTAATTGCTTTGAGTGTGCTAAAAGACGGGTCTACTAATAAAAACTATAACTAGGAGCATTTTTTGGATGTTTTATGAATCCGTCCTGAAAAGTCACTTTCAAATTGTTAGTTTGCTGAAATTTATTCCTTAAAATATTTTCAGTGTTTAGCAAGAATTATTTACCATTGAAATGTAAGCAAACAAGGATTAAACACCTCTTTATAAAAGCATTATTTGATAGATATAAATTTATTTCATTCAAAAGAAAGCTGAAATGACACGCTCTGCGAAAATTGAGCTGTGTTTGGTTAGAGTATAAAAAAGAATTATCAACAAAAATGCACGCTGTGAGAAAAGAGAAGCCAGAGGTGTGTTTTGACAGAATACCTTTCACAATACACACTATTTAATTTATTTGAGCATCAATTGAATGATTTAAATGTAATCTATTTGAGCAAGATTGGATCGGTTTAGCACAAAGTTAAATTTCAGGTGGAATCAAATTAAACTCAATCTTAGAGAAATTCGATGCTTCATCACAATTTTGTAGTCAACTCCTCCAAGAAAAAGTGCCGAAGCCTCGAACTCCCAGAAGATGAGGCAAAGACAGAATTGAAAAAATAAGTATCATATTTTGTCATTTATAAAGTATCAATTTTTCATCAAGTATGGGGAAAAAACTTTTTAAAAATAGTTTGAGTTATGACCAAACATTTTGAGAGGCTTCGAATTGCGGTGATAATGAGACACCTTTTATGAACGGAGAAAATTAATTGCTTTTAATTTTCAACATTTCATAGATTAGTCATCACAAAGTGAGGTGATATTTGATATCAAAAATAGTAGCGCCATAGTCTTAAATTATTTATTTGATGTGTTAAACGAAATAAAGTATTCAACAATTCATTCCGTCCTCAATTCATTTTGAACAGGTAACTAATTGCCAGTTTTCGATATTTAATGGATGAATAAGAGAGGTCGAGTACGAAGTTTATCTTAGATATGTTGATAGGATTCTCTGCGTGGAAAATTTTTTTTTAGATTAACAAAATCCTCCTGTGTTGGCTCGTTGGGAGATTTTTGTGCAAGGTGAGGACTTCTTAGTGCATACTCTATAACTTGCTGGTGTGGAAGTGTCGTGATCACCTGCACCTTTTCGTATTTCTTCTGAACTTGAAATTTATGTCTACGAATCCTCGGGCCTCTTAATCTGTCTCGCAGTTCCAAATTATCTTGGCCCTCTGAGACATGACTCCAAACATTTCGGTCAAACTCAAGCAAAATTGTCTGCAAAATGTTCCAAGAAAAGTATGATGAACTTGTCGAGTTCGAATCTGGTTGCTCAGATTCAACTAAATCATCGCGTTCGTCCAACAAATCTGGGCATATAATAAAAACTCTGCAATAAACTGTAGCTCTGGACACAGCAGTGTACAATTCACGCAGGACCTCAATGAACATTTCATCAGGTAATTTTTGTCGCTCCCAAGGAATAGGCCCTTTATCACGTAACCCAAAAACAATCCGCGCTTTATCACGTAACCCAAAAACAATCGCGACCGAAGAGAACTCAGTTGATGCAATATCCCATGTTGGCGAAAAATTATAACGCTTCAACAAATCGCGAAAGAAAGTATCAGTCAAATTGGCAGATATCCAACGCGTTCTGATACCTTTTATTTTGTTCTTTTCTTCTTCTTGTTCTACTAATTTTTCCAGCCAAGTTGAAAAGGTTATTGGTTTACCTATTGCCTCCAAAATTTGATAGTCAAACTCTTTCTTTTTGTGGAAAGTGATAACATCTATGGTTACACGTGGACCATGAATGAAATGTCCTCTCTCCTGAGGGTCATATTCGTCTTCTGAATATTCTTTCAGAATACCAAGAATTGATTGAAGAGTGTCTGAGACATCTGCTGTGTTGCGAAAATTCCTTTGTAAAGCTCTGCAATTGTCGGAAAATAACCAGCGCTGATTATCATCATCATCAGAATCTATTTGTGTGGCATTAAACACGGCATGCTTTCTGGGCCAGCGCGATTCGGCATAGCCAAATTCTTTGCTTAAAAATTTATAATCCGTGTCCCGTAAATCGTCAAAAAAATATTCGACATTACTTGATGAATAGCTATCAAGAATCTATTTGATTGGATACAGTGAGACAGAGAAGAATTTTTCCTGAACTCTGATTGAAATCTATTCAATTTTTCTTCAAAAATAAATCTTCAAAAATAATCTTAAGGTTAATCTTCGATTTAAAAAAATTGCACATCAACGCACACAAAAAAGCAGGCTCAAAACAAGAAAAACAACAAGCAATTAGAAAAATATTAAATTTAAAAACGTTAAAATAGAAGAATCCAGCAAAAGCAGGTACTTTCTTTTAGACAAAAAAGTATTGAGAAAGTTTTATTGACAAGCACGACTTGTTAACTTATCAGCTTTTAACAGAAAAACCGCTGTTAGAAATAAATTAACCGAAAATTCGGAGAATATCTCAAAATGAAAGTATGGTGTAGCTAGATCATCAGTATCAATGATTCTAGTTCGATTACAGATTTGTTGACGCTAGTTGATCTAATTTTCCTCGGATGCACTATCATATATCGATCATCTCGGATCTAGCATTATAGCGTAGCGCATGGAATTTTCCTGAGACAGTGTCAATGCAAAAATCTATCTGATTAGCAGCTGAAATATTCCACATGCTGCTAATCTATCGGCCATTGTCAGCAGCTGTATTTAGAAAACAAGTTCTCGATGAGGTTTTACAATAAGCGATTTGCTCAACGAAGCAAAGCTGATTTTTTTCAAATTTTAGGGAACTACAAGCTTTAAGGACTCAATTGCTCAGCCCATTGTAATGTGAGTTCTATGACAGTCGAATCTTTAGTCAAGGTAAATTTGAACACGACAGATCTTCAATCAGCTTTTCTCACTATCAAAACCTGATATTTATTTAGACAGAATGGAAAAAATCTAGCTTTTTTAGATATACTAAACAGAAACGTGACTATAACATATCATGGTAAACACAAATAAGATATTTGAAAAATCGCGAAAGATCATTTTTTACGTGGGGGTGGTAACGAAGAAAAATACTTCAGTGCGCATGATATTGATATAAGACGATGCGGCAAATTTTTCCATCATCAAAAAAAACTGTGTCAGGAACAACCTAAATTTATATAAATCAAAGTAAAGAAAAAACAACCAAAGTGTAAATTGGGAATGAAGAAGATCTAAATTGTTTTCTGACCAATAAATGCGATTGTTTTTTTTTGCAAGGATCATCCGATCATCAAAAAACTAAATTGAGATGATATATAAAAAAACGCCTCCGACTAGCGTTAGTGAGAAAAAAGCAGACCAATATCATTCGAAGTTAACGTTTGACTTAGACAACAAGCCAACCCAATTAAAAGAGTACCACTAATCACACTATATTTTAGATAAAAACAAAGCGTAGTCTCTTTTAGAAACCAGAAAGACGAAGATGATGTCGGAATTTTTCGGTAACTGACGAAATAGCAACACGCAAACAACAACACGAACAAGTTTCAAAAGAAAAGTTTGCTAAGCCCCTGCCATCCAAACCTATAGATGTTCTAAAAAAAATAAATTTTCTCAAGTTTGGAACAAACTCAACGGGGAAGCAAAACCAATGGATCTGAGCTCAGAAGTAATCCAGAAGAAACTAAAAACTGAACCAATTTTTTAAAAATTAAAACATATTCTCCAAGAAAAATTGAAACATATTCTCAAAGAAAACAATGAAGATGCGTGCGAGAAAAATTTCACCATAGACAATCTAAAGCCGCATCATCATTTATGGCTGGTTTCAAAACTTTGCAGTGATAGGACAAGATTTATAACTCGGAAAAAAAAGAGAATTAGAAACATTTGTGACAATGTCACCAAGTTTGGTCAAAAAAGATAAATGAAAAACACTACTCATAGCAGGATGTCTTGACTGTCAAAAAGTTTTCAAAAAACGTCACGATCCAGCGAAGCATCAGGACAAAATTCGGCAAACCTTAATCTTTCCCATTCCAATAATACACATTAACCATATTGGACCCATGAATCCATCATCAAACGGAAAGAAACACTACTAAGTAAATGTATAATACTTTACATTGAAATTACAAGTACTTCCAGTAACTTGATACAATAACAACCAACAACACGGCCTTTATTTTTTTGATGTCCTAAACTTTGAAGTTCAAGAAAGTCCGATACTAGCGTTCAATTAACCCACAGAAACTACTTAGTCGAAAACTTCCGTATTGATGACAACGCAATCAAGTAAGATAATGATTATATTTAAGCAATAACCATTAAAAAATTATGAGAAACTTATGCGAACAAAAAAGCGAACATAAGCGGACCGTTAAAACTGACTCGTTCTACAAACATACATTGTTTCCCGAAAAAAAATCTTGATATACATTTTCCAAATAATCTCGTAAATCAAATAATTTCGAAAATATATTGGTAAAAATGGAAGTTCTCACAACGAAAAAACGAAAAATTGTTACTGCTAACTTTTAGCCACCCACAACGACACATCAGGAACGCATTTGTTCTTGTCTGTACTTTATTGTGTCTCCGTATGAATCTCGCTAAAGTTCACCCATTACGACTGTTAAGCAATACAAAAGAACAGAAAACATGCGGTCAATCAAGTAGTACCTTGAAAAGATAGCACAGAAAGCATTTACACATCAGATAGTACCATAGTCGTTTTCCAACAGTCCTAAGGAGCCTATGTGAATGCCTATATGAACATTTTGCTTAATTATTTCCGATTTGTTGCAACTGGGGAATATGCAAACATTCTTTCATCAATCACAATATGGATATGGTTACCAATGAACTTTTTATACCCCCGAGTTTTGGGAAAAAGCTGCAAAACAACAAATTAACGAAGATAGCTACACTCCCGAAATAATTATAGAATTGGATGGACGAACTCTTCATCACAGAATTGAAGGAAGGTCACTATAGCGACAATCCGATTTCATATAAGAATCGGTGACAAATAAACACTACTCCTATGAACCATGTGAGGTGAAATTTTCGTTATTAATTGATCCCGAACACAAGCAAGGAAAAACTTCTATGCTATCTCATACCCATGCATAACACTCTAAGTTGGAGGCGGAACGAACTTATAAAGCACCTATGCTTAGACATCGAGCGTGCCTAAAAAATTGTATCGACTTAATAAACTTTTGAAAAAAATGGAAAATGATCAGTATTGCTAATAAACTGGGCCACCCTCAAAATCATATCGAGTGAGTGCGGTCGGATTGAAGCATACTCGGGTGTCGAATGATTGCTATTGGATGTATTTAGGTGTCGAGTGAGTGCGATTAAGTAGGAATTTATCTGATAAAAAATAAGCTTCAATCACACTGGGACTGGATTGGCGGCCTATATACAAAATCAGAGGCCTTAATACAAGATTGGAGGCTGACATACGGGATCGGAAGCGTGCAAAAAAGTATCCCAGTTTGCAGATAAAAGAGTTTGACACCTAATAATGTATCAAAAGGATGCAAACGGACTGAGGTCTATTCAGATGTCGAGTCAATACGATCGGTCTTAGGCCTAATCAGGTATCGAGTGAATGCGATTCAGTAAGAACTTGTGTGATAAGTTCCAGGTTTCAACTACACTGCATCGGATCGACGGCCTGCTTACAGGATTGAAGGCCTTGATACAGAATCGGGAACGTATATTTGGGATCAGAAGCCTACATACAGGCATCCCGAGTTACATTTCAGAGAACCTGCGAGTAATCCAGGTGTCAAGTGAGTGCAATTTGACTTGCGATTTGACTTATCAGATGCCAAGCCAGTGCAATTGGACTGATGCCTAGTCAAGTTATGAGTAAATGAGATTTAGGTGAGGTCTGTTTAGGTGTCGAGTGAATGTGGTTGGACCGAGGCCGCTTGAATTATTGGGTCAGTGCGACTTTAGAGTGAGTGCGCGTGGAGTGATGCCTATTCAAGTGTCATGTGAACTCGATTTGGCTGAAGTCTCTTCAAGTGCAGCTATTCAGACTGTCAAGCACCAGCCCAACAGCATATGTGCTGTTAGAGTGAGAGAATTAACCGCCGCGAATTTATTCCTATGCGACTCGACTGGCCAATGGACTGACAAACCGAAACCGTCAAATGTTGGTGCAATAAATTCGATGTTGATGTTTTACATTGCCTGACTGCGTTGATCAACATAATTTAGTAAACCTTTGTTTCTTGTGTCTTTTGCTTGAAATTAGAAAATTGTGGTCGTTTTGATCAAATCAAAAAACTCGTCATTAGACAATTTATACTAGATTTGCTCTCAATATTAAAAATGTTGAAGCAAATTTTCAGGGATTAAAAATTTTTCTATTTGAGATCAAGACAACACAGGTTTCAGATAAAAATTCTAAAACAGTGTATGAATCGAACCCACTGGTAGAAAAACTCAAAAACTCTCTGCAAAATTTGCTGTGTTTTTACATCAAGCGCAAGATCAATAGTCTGGTAATTTAACGTCGGTCAAACAAATTGATTTTCCAGAACTTAGTTTTTAACGTAGTTATATCAACACTTAACCTGCTTTTGTCTTTTTAAAAGTAATGCGATCAACTTTGCTCGTAAACTCATCGTGTTAGTTTTCGCCTGTATGTTTAGGGGTCAGGTGCGGTGATATTGCGTAGGATAAGTTGCAGTTTTTGTCGCAGATTTCCTGCCAGTGCTTGTTTTTGAGATTCAACCGATCAACTTGAAATTCAACCCATGTTGCTAAAAGATCACAAAATAAAATCATTAGGCGTTCTGTGTTGATCATAAGGGTCGATTCACTTTAAAACGCGCTTCGCATACGTCCTGCAACATTTCAAAAGCGCGTTAGGTAAATTTGCTTCACAAAAACCGCTTTAACTTAGATTTTCAACGTCAGAGTCTCACAGAAGACCATTCAATAATTTATGTATCAGTTTGACATACAGTTTGGCATGACATCGTAAGAAGTTCAACGAAAAAATTTAACACCAAGAAGAACCGTACGAAAAACTGACCAACTTACTAACTTGTAAATAGGATATTAGAAGAAAATTTGAACAATCGTTTTCACCGGAACGAAATTGAGAACATAGAGGAGCATTTATGTATATTGTATTTTCTTGTGCTTCACATGAATCAAGATTTTAACTCTAAGCGTACGGCGAAGGACCAGGTTCTTACCGAGAACTACATGAAGCATGAACTACATGAGGAGTTCCAGCTCTAAGCTTGGCGCCTCCCCACCTGTAAGAAGGAACTTTTTATCATAGTTGACCATACAAACTATGCTCAGGCCAGTGTTCTTGGGTTAACAGGTTGTTTTCTTTGTTAGTTTGATAGTTGTTGAAATTGAAAAGAAGAGTAGTGAGGATTGAACTACTTCTTCTTAGGTTCTGGTCTGGCTTCTCTTGAGACTTCTTTTAAAAAAAAAAATTTGACCAGCCGAAAAATTAAGTTAATGTTAAACAATGTTTTTGCACAATGAGTTTCGCTTCAATTCCTGAGTTTATGGAAGCCTCAGTCATGTCTTTTCTGGTAGACAAGGAACTTTTAGTGATCCTGGTTTGGATAAAGGTTGTCATTCAGTCTCTCCACATCTTGAACAGCGATCAAAATTGTCCCTGCAGGCTGCTGATCCATATGTTTCTGTACTATCTTGTCTGGATCCTCATGCAAGTGCCAGCTATCAACCACCATTCACTGGTCTTCGCGCTGGTTTCTTTGGCACCAAATGTGATTAACGCAAATGTGCAGGGCCAAATTTTTCGTTCTTCATTGTTTCGCAAGTTTACGGTAATTGTCGCACATCCTTAGCACAGGTCTTCTGGAGTTATCCGGCAATCTATCATTTGGTAACCTTGTAATTTCCTAACTACCGGGTGCTGAATCAATATCTTCCTAACTACCGGCTGCTATAAATGTGCCTATAGGAAAATAATTTACTGATTCAGCATTCGATATGACTTTGCAATCAGACCTACAGAATGCCAATAGACATGCTTTTTTTCACCAACCCTCTTAAACCTGCACTGAGCGAAATTGTGCCGCAAGCCAGTGTCAGTTCCGTATGTTAAGCTCACCAAGCAGATCATCAGCTTTAAAATGCCGCTAACCACTAGTTTTCTAACCCCGGTGTTGGTTCGTCGTATAAGATAGGGTAGAGACACCAATTTCCGATGGAGCTCAGAAAAATATGTTTCTGAGAATATTGTATTCAACAGCAATGCAATTGCTACCCTGCAATAGGAATATGACCAGACTCATACTATCCTTCAGGCTCAATTGACTATGTTAGATATTTTTCCTCATACTCAGCTGCGTAGCTCAGAGAATGTCATCGGTTTCCTGACTAGTTGCAGTCTTTGACTCTTTTAAGCCCAAGCTGTCGGAAAGCGTCCAAGCAATTTACAAGAAGTAGTGTGGTAGAGTGGAGAACAGTAGGTTCCTGATTCGAGTACCCAGCCCCATGAAACACGTAGTGACAAGGATATGTGGTACCATTCGACCGTTTTTCCGTTTTTTTTTCGCGCTAATTTGAATCAGACGTGCTTAAGTCTAACTGCTCTTTGAAGCTTGCTTTGAGTTGGTTTTTCTAAATTTTGAGTGATTGTGAGTTCCAGTGAGAATAAACCACAAAAATGAACAAATTTAGCTTGTTGAAGAAATTTAGCTTGTTCACTGCGAGATTGGAGTGGCCATAGCAAAACAAGCCAGCGCACCCGAGACCGAACAATCAATTTTTGAAGAAAACTACTCAATGAAAAAAAATGGGCCTAAGTCCATTATCTAAGCTATCAATCAATTACGTTGTGTTACGATGTGTATGTTTTTTCTCTACCCTGTAGTCATATATCATCATAACTATTCGAGTGTTCGACCCACTTATGAACTCGTGCATTGAAACGCAGAAGTTAATGCCAGTTAAGTTTGAATTTCGAGCATAGCACTTTCGACTGGTGTATCTTAGTCATCCGAAATCGCTCTTTTCAAATTCTTAAGGACAAAGAAAGAAGTTCAAAAAGATTCCGATACTAGCGTTCATTTAGCCCACAGAAACTACTTAGTCGAAAACTTCTGTATAGATGACAACGCAATCAAGTAAGATAATGATTATATTCAAACAAAAACCATTAAAAAAATTTATGAAAAACTTATGCGAACAAGAAAAACGAACATCAGCGGACAGTTAAAACTGAATCGTTCTAAAATCATTCATTGTTTCCAAAAAAGTGGATAGACATTTCAGAATTATTCTCGTAAATCATATAATTTCGAAATATATTGGTATTATTTGAAAATCTCAAAAAAAATAGTAACTTTTAGCAACCCACAACGACACATCAGGAAAGCATTTGTTTTTGTCTGTAGGTTATTTTCTTTTAGTATGAGTCTCCCTAAAGTTTACCTATTACCACTGTTAAGCAATACAAAAGAACAAAAAACAAACGTCAATCAAGTAGTATCTTGAAAAAGTAGCAGAGAAAGCTTTTACACATCAGATAGTACCAAAGTCGTTTTCCAACAGTCTTTAGGAGCCTATGTGAATGCCTATATGAACATATTGCTTAATTATTTCCGATTTGCTGCAACTGGGGAATATGCAAACATTCTTTCATCAATCACAATATGGATATGGTTACCAATGAACTTTTTATACCCACGAGTTTTGGGAAAAAACTGCAAAAACAACAAATGAATGAAGACAGCTACACTCGCGAATTCATTATAGAAATTGATGGAAGAACTCTACATCACAAAGTTGAAGGAAGTTCACTATAGGAACAATCTGAATTCATATTAGACTCGGTGACAAAATCAACACTACCCCTAACCATAAGAGGAAAAAGTTAATTGAACGCGAAAAAAAAACAAATAAAATTTTCTATGCTATCTCACAGCACTCGACGGTAAAAGCGAAACGAACTTATAAAGCTATGCTTATACATCGAGCGTGCCCGAAAAATGTATTGTCGTAATAAACTTTTGAAAAATGGAAAATGATTAGTATTTCTAATAAACTAACTGGGTCACCCTCAAAATCATATCGAGTGAGTGCGGTCGGATTGAGGCCTACTTGGGTGCCGAATGATTACAATTGGGTGGCGTTGTATTTAAGTGTCGAGTGAGAGCGATTCAGTAGGAATGTATCTGACAAAAGTAAGCTTCAATCACAGTGGGATTTGATTGGCCGCCTAAATACATAATCAGAGGCCTTAATACAAGATTGGAGGCTTACATACGGGATTGGAAGCGTGCAAAAATGTATCCCAGTTTGCAGATAAGAGAGTTTGAGACCTAATCAGGTCTCAAGTGGATGCAAACAGACTGAGGTCTATTCAGATGTCGAGTCAGTACGATCGGTTTTAGGCCTAAATCAGGTTTTGAGTCAGTGCCATCGGACTGAGGTCTAAGCAAGAAGCAAGTGAGTGCGAAACAGTGGGAATTTTTGTGATAATTTCCAGGTTTCCATTACACTGTTATCGGATTGACGGTTTATTTACAGGATCGAAGGCCTTCATACAGAATTGGGCGCGTATAAACTGTATCAGAAGCCTACATACAGGCATCACGAGTTACAGTCAGAGAATCTGTGAGTAATCCAGTTGTCAAATATGTTTCTTTACTACCTTGTCTAGATCCTCAAGCATCCTCTATCTTGTCTAGCAAGCACTAGCTATCAACCACCATCCACTGGTCTTCGCGCTGGTTTCCTTGGCACCAAATGTCATTAACGCAAATGTGCATGGCCAGTTTTTTTTAATTCTTCATTGCTACGCAAGCTTACGTTAATTTTCGCACATCCTTAGCGCAGGTCTTCTTTGACTATGTTAGTTTTTTTCCTCAAATTTAGCTGCATAGTTAAGAGAAGGTCATCGGTTTCTCTCCGGCTGTTTTTTATTTAGTTGCAGTCAATGACTCTTCTAAGTCCAAGCTGTCAGAAAGCATCCAAGCAACTTGCAAAAAGTAGTGTGGTAGAGTGGCTTACAGTAGGTTCCTGATTCGAGTACCGAACACCATTTTACACGTAGTCACAAGGGTATGTGGTACCATTCGACCGTTTTTCCGGTTTTTTTTTCGCGCTAATTTGAATCAGACTTGCTTAACAAAAACTGCTCTCTGAAGCTTGCTTTGAGTTGGTTTTTCTAAATTTTGAGTGGTTGTGAGTTCCAGTGAAAATATACCACAAAAAGAACCAAACTTAAATTGTTGAAGAAATAGTTTTCTGCTCATATTTTTACCGCGAGATTGGAGTGGCCATAGCAAAAAAAAGCCCGCGTACCCAAGACCGAACAATCGATTTTTGAAGAAAAATACTCGATGAAAAAAATATGGGCATAAGTCCATTATTTAAGCTATCAATCTAATACATTGTGTTAGGATGTGTATGTTTTTTCTCTGCCTTGTAGTTCTCGGAGTGATTAAACATCATAAATATTCGAGCCCCTTCTGAGGCCCTTTTGAAATCGTGCAAATTTAGAAATCGAGATTTCGAGCCCCTTTTGAAATGGGGCATAGAAACGTAGACGTTAATGCCAGTTAATTTTTGAAATTTGATCATAGCTATTTCGACTGGTGTAGCGTAGATATCCGAACGATCTCTTCTCAAAGTCTTATGGACATAAAAAGCTTCATTTTTTTTGTCTTTGTCTTCTAGAATGAATCTAAACAGTTTCGCCAAAAGAACAATCGTTTTTCCCGTTCCAGCAGCCCCCTTCAGTGGAAAAAATGTTTGGTTGATGCCGTTATCTTGAAAGGCTTCCAATTGATCGCGGTGCAAGTAATCCAAATGCCATATATCATAAAATATGTTGATTTTGAACTCAGGATCATCTGGTTTCGGAAACTCAAAAATGAAAGCAGGTTCGTTTTTCGTCTCTATTATGTCCTTATTGCTCATGTCTTCTTTCTGTTTTGGGTTGGTTCTCTCAAATGTGATTCGACCCTCTTTCAGTTGCTTGTCAATTTTAGCTATCCAACTGCCCAGTTCAAATTTAGCTCCTCCTGGAAGTTTTCGCTCTAATGGTCCCATGTCCCAAATGGCTATCAAAATTTCGTGGAGCATCTCTATTTCTGTTGTGGTGGGCATTAACATTGCTTTTTTAATTTTTTGTTGTAACCTTCTTGGTAAATATTGTTGAATATTGAACAATAAAGATCGCCTTTTGAATTGTTGCAGTATCCAGCTTGTCTCAGTTAATTCGGGACATGCAGTTTTTGTTTGCCACCATTTTGTGAAATCCAAGTTATCTCCGCATATTAGCGTAACGTGATCGGATTTCAAATGTGCTTGCTTTGCTTCTTGGACTTCATCCAACTTTTCATCCTCATCTGACACGTTTATCAAAGCAAAATGGTTCGATCCTTGTTCAATGAAGTATTCTTTCGTAATTTCAGTTTTCATACTATAAGCGACTGTTCCAACTTTTCGAATAAAAGCGTCAGTTTTGTGGTTTGGGAATGCAACGAAGCGAAAAACGTTAGGAGTGAAATTTGGGTTAATTGTAGTAGCCACATTTTCAATTAGTTTTTTTGCGACTTGAGATTGTTTTACGGCTTTCTTCAAATTATCACCTAAGTTGTCTTCATTTGTAGGAGTTTTAACTTCAATCACTGCTATGAAGGTCTCTCCGAGGATAATGAAGTCGTGTTCTTTCTCGTTTTCTCTTTCATCGTTTAAACTGTATTTAGTATGGAGGTGCTTTTTAAACTCAAATTAATATAACTATCGCTGCTGTGCTTTCTGTTCGAGACAAAAATTATTTTTAATTCATTGGATCCAAGTAAAGGGTGGTTATTTTGTACCAAAATATAGACAACATGCTTAAAGTCTATTATTAGTCAAATTTTTGGGTCTATAGGATTGCTTCGATAATTAGATATTTTGTTCAAACTAATTTTGAAATAAACCAATTTCTGTTCTACAACATAGTTGGTCTTTTTCTTTTAAAACCTATGAATTTCAAAATTGTTCAATGACGATAAATTTTATGAAGTTTTTTTTACCTTAACCCGAATTGACACAAGGTTAACTGGCTCTTTTTCCTTTTCCCCCCCACCTCACTCAAACATGAATTTTATGGTCTAACGAGTGGTTTTACAAGGTTATTTATGAAGACCAAATATGTTTGCCATGGCCTAATTAGTCTGCATGTCAATTTTCATGACAATCGAACAAAGTTGACACTAACTTCAAATATAAAAATTTGCAGGTGGGGGGGAAAAGGAAAAAGAGCCGGTTAACTGAATGCAATGCGAGTTGCCTTCAGTTTTCAACCACAGTTTTCTTTATAAAAATCTGGAAATTAGTTTTTTGACACTAGGGTGTTTTGTTCAGTGTTGAGGATCAAGCACTGAGGGCGAGAGAAGGTTACACATCAGCTTTGCCGAAATTTCTGCAGTTTTTTTTATCTAATTTGAATAAGAAAAATAAAAAGAGACACATTTCTGTTTTTCAAATTTTTTGCACTATTTTATCTTTCTTGCAAGCCCTTTTTTGAAAATGCATTTTAGTAAACAAGTTTTAAACAATTTTGGCAAAACAAATTTTTTCTACTCAAAAAAAGAATTTTGGAAAACAATTAAGAAAATAAAAATCTGGCTCCACTTCGCTGAGACTAAAGAAAAGGTATAAAGTATGTGGAGTATTAAAATATTGAAAAGAATTAAGATAGTCAAGAAATTTCATGTTTTTGGCGAAAAAGAGTTGCTCGTTCTCTAATTGGTAAATGCTTGTTGTATATTACGTGAAGGTTGTAAAAAAAGTAGTATGTTTGTTGGTTTCATGCTAAGACAATGATAAATGTTGTTTTGACATTTGAAGAGCGAAATTTTTTTTCAGGTTTCCCTAAAAGTTTTAATACTGGCGTATTTTTTTACAAACATTATAAAATTCAGTGATTTGAGAATAAGATTTAGTATATGTCAGGTTTAGTATCTGTCATTATTTGTCAGAAAATTTTCTGCATTACTTTTTTAATCTAATTTGAGGTTTTTCTTTCAAAAAATGTCAAATTATTCGGCAACATTGATTGAATTTTTGTTTTTAACCGGAGTTTTGGAAAATTTCCACAAGGATTTAATTGGTAAAGTTTACTCTGGAACTCCCTAGAAGTTTCTTCAGTTAACACAAAAGAAGCAAACCGGGAAGTGTTTTTTTTCTGAAGTTTCAATTCTTTGGCTAAATTTCTGATTCGCTCAATTTTTTCATCATGACCATCATTTTTGTTTTAAAATGGCGCGCGCAACATTGGAAGAATTTCAAGGCAATTTATAAAATTTTAAGTGAAGTTTAATTGAAAACTTGTGAAAATGCACTCTTACTTAACTTTGACCTCCTCCTTTATTTTTGTCTACGAGAGCTGCTGCTTGAGCGTGCGTGAGCAAAAAGTTTACAATATCGGAAATCATTTGAAAAAAATTTTTTATCAATATTTGAGTCAAAGTTACAAATTTCGAATAAATGATGTTGACTGTCTACAGCTAGTCTTAACAAAAACTTTTCAGCCAATGGCAAGGGTTGCTTGAATAAAACAGTTTTTGAACAAGCTAACATTTTCAGAATCCAAAAAACATAAGTTCAAAGCAACAATTTAAACTGAAACTTGATTGACATGAAACTTAGCAGCTTGCTATGAAACAATTTTTGGAGCGATATGCTTATAAATTACATGTTTTTGGATTTGACAGTGGTAGATATTAGTTGAAATCAAGTAACTTCTAATTTCTCAACTGATTCATGATGAAGAGGAGGAAACATTGGTTAACAACTTGCAAAAATTTCTTTCTTTCAAGTTTGGAGACGTGCAAGATCTCGATAACCTATAATTTCTAGAAAGAGCTACAACATTGGATTCTTTTTTCAAGGTCTGAAAAAATTACAAAAAAAGAAGACTCTTTCCCTCTAAATAATTTAAGAGCAAGGCGGCCTTTGTTATCCGCAAAGGGCACGGTATAATTTTTTTCTTGTTGAGAAATTACAACCCCCTAGATAAAACGTATAAGAATATCAGAAACTGCGAACGAACAACATTGATTATCACGAAAGATTGAAAAGGCTTCAAATCAAAATTGTGCCTTCAATTGGTTGGGATGACTACAAGAAGACTTGTAAGCTTGTAAAACAGACAGCTATCATGTTTTATCGCAAAAAAATTGCTACATGTAAAATTTGATATAAGTTTCCGATTCCGGCCTTTATATGTCAGCACAAATCCTTAAATAAGAATTTTTTTTCGCAGACGAAAACGATTTTTGGAAACTTTATGCAAGTTGTATCTGTAGTACTTTCCATTCTATTCAAAAACACTGTGCTTTATGAGAACTTCCTTGAAAACTCCAGAATTATCTACAAAAAAATTGTTGGAAATGATGCTAACCAACTTTACTAGTTCTCAAAGTCGAGATGAGCCAATATGACTGTAATCGATTTGGAGTTTGATACAAATATACTTACGGTCAAAGCAGGACATAATCGACCTCAGAGCTTTGAGATTATGATCTTGTTGATTTAGCAGGAAAAAACAAGAAGTAAATATTGACAGTTTGAGTCAATCTGGAAATCACGCAAAAATTAACTTAGTAATGTGGACAGTTACCTGAAGCTTTGGAATACTGTCACTATTTTTGTCCTTTCAGAGCAGCCCATTTTATGAGAAAAAGAAGATAAGAAAGACGAATGATAACAGACGTGAAATCTTTTGAAAAATAGCTTATAAGCCAAAATCAGAGAGACAACAAGTCAAATAAATTCAACTGTAGCTGCATAGGACTGAATGAAAAGGTCTTATCGATTCTGAAGGAGAACCTTCTATGGCAAAGCATCAAAAATTTTTTGATAAAAAAACCTACCTAACATTAACCAACAGAGGCTTTACCACCGTAATTCATATGCTTGCTTTAAATGAGCAGACTTACAGGCGAGCTCACAAAAAAATGTATTTAGCCCAAAGCGTCAAATTCAAGTTGATACAAGTCCGTAAAAAGTATGTTGAGATTGCAAGAAATTGTCCTAACCAGAAAACAAAGTGATGCATTAATATTTTTTATTATTGTAAAAAATTGCAGTGAATTTTTGCGATGATGTGGCTTAATTTTTTTCTTAAATAAAGCATATCAATTTAATTTCAGCAAAAACCTAAAATTTGAACAGGACGACAAAAAATAATTTTATTGCCATTTTTCTCACCATGGTACACACACCAAACCCTAACTAACTCTACAAATTTCGGACTCTGTACACTATCATATTACAAAGCAAGGTAGAAACGGAAAACTATATTTAATTTAATTACATACGGTCACTAAGCCTCCCCACACCCACATCTACTTCTCCCAATAATGCAAAACCCACAAAAAAATTTTAACATTGATTTGTCAAGTCACCAAAGTGAATCGAACTGTCTAATCATTCTACAAGCCACACGTTTCGTACCATAGAGCCTTGCCATTTAGATAATGCACATCCAATAATTTTAGTAGAAGCGTGAAATTTGGACAGGACGAAAAAAAAACATTATTTCCAATTTTCTCACCATGGTACATACACCAAAACCTAAATAATTCTAAAAATGTCAGACTCTATGTCCTGTCCTATTATAAAAGCAAGGCGGAACCGGAAAACTAAAATTTTTTAACACAAAGGGTCGCCAAGACTCCCCATCCCAATATCTACTTCTCTTAATAGTGCATAAGGCACAAAAAATTTTAAACATTGTTTTGTCAAAAACCAAAAAGCATCAGCTTACCTAATAATTCTACAAGCCACACATTCTACCATAGAAACTTGCCATTTAGACAACGCACATTCAATAATTTTAGCAAAAGCGTGAAACTCGGGCAGGACGAAAAAAAAAGAATTTTGTTGCCAATTTTCCCACCACGATACATACACAAAACGCTAACCAATTCTATAAATGTCAGATTGTATACCCTCTTCCATTACAAGGAAAGGCCAACCCAGAAAACTTTCATTTATTTTAACACACAGGGCGCTGAGCCTCCCCACCCCAACATCTACTGCTCCTAATAATGAATAACCGACAAAAAACTTTAAACATTGTTTTATCAAGTAACCAAAAAGAATCAACTTATCTAATCATTCTACACGACACGCATTATATCATAGAACCTTGCCATTTAGATGAGGCACATCCAATAATTTTAGTAAAATTGTGAAATTTGGACACGACGACAAAAAGAATTTTATTGCAATTTTCTCACCATGGTACACATACCAAACCCTAAACAATTCTATAAAGGTCAGACTCTATGCCCTATCCTATTATAAAGCAAGGCGGACACGGATAACTTTGATTTATTTTAACACACAGGGCGCTAAGCCTCCCCTGCGCAACATTTACTTCTCTTAATAGTGCACAACGCAAAAAAAAAATTAAACATTGTTTTATCAACTAAACAAAAAGCAGCAAACTATCTGATAACTCAACAAATCACATGTTTCGTACCCAAAAAGCTTGCTATTGAGATAACGCAATAATTCCGAAATCCTATAATTTTTGCTCAAATCCAATACTTTTAGCAAAAACGTGAAATTTGGACACGACGACAAAAAAGAGTTATATTGCTATTTTTCTCACCATGGTACATACATCAAACACTAAACAATTCTATGAAGTTCAGACTCTAAGCTCTTTCTTATTACCAAGCAAGGCGGACCCTGAAAATTTTGACTTGTTTTACCACACAGGGCGCTAAGCCTCCCCACCCCAACATCTACTGCTTCTGATAGTGCATAACCCACAAAAAAAAATTTAAACATTGTTTTATCAAGTAACCAAAAAGAATCAACTTATCTAGTTTTCCTACAAGCCATACGTTGTACCATAGAACCTTGCCATTTAGATAAGGCACATTCAATAATTTTAGCAAAAGCGTGAAATTTGGACACGACGACAAAAAAAATTTTATTGCAATTTTCTAACCATGGTACATACACCAAACGCTAAACAATTCTATAAAGTTCAGACTCTATGCTCTTTTTTATTACCAAGCAAGGCGGACCCTGAAAATTTTGATTTGTTTTACCACACAGGGCGCTAAGCCTCCCCACCCCAACATCTACTGCTTCTGATAGTGCATAACCCACAAAAAAAAATTTAAACATTGTTTTATCAAGTAACCAAAAAGAATCAACTTATCTAGTTTTCCTACAAGCCATACGTTGTACCATAGAACCTTGCCATTTAGATAAGGCACATTCAATAATTTTAGCAAAAGCGTGAAATTTGGACACGACGACAAAAAAAATTTTATTGCAATTTTCTAACCATGGTACAGATACCAAACCCTAAGCAAATCTATAAAGGTCAGGCTCTATGCCCTATCCTATTACAAAGCAAGGCGGACCCGGAAAACTTTGATATATTTTAACACACAGGGCGCTAAGCCTCCCCACCTCAACATCTTGTTCTCCTAATAGTGCCCAACGCACAAAAAAAATTAAACATTGTTTTATCAACTAAACAAAAAGCAGCAAACTATCTGATAACTCAACAAATCACATGTTTCGTACCCAAAAAGCTTGCTATTGAGATAACGCAATAATTCCGAAATCCTATAATTTTTGCTCAAATCCAATACTTTTAGCAAAAACGTGAAATTTGGACACGACGACAAAAAAGAGTTTTATTGCTATTTTTCTCACCATGGTACATACACCAAACACTAAACAATTCTATAAAGTTCAGACTCTATGCTCTTTTTTATTACAAAGCAAGGCGGACCCGGAAAACTTTGATATATTTTAACACACAGGGCGCTAAGCCTCCCCACCTCAACATCTTGTTCTCTTAATAGTGCACAACGCACAAAAAAACTAAACATTGTTTTATCAACTGAACAAAAAGCAGCAAACTATCTGATAATTCAACAAGCCACATGTTTTGCACCCAAAAGGCTTGCTATTTAGATAACGCAATAATTCCAATTTCCTATAATTTTTGCTCAAATCCAATACTTTTAGCAAAAATGTGAAATTTGGACACGACGACAAAAAAGAATTTTTTTGCTGTTTTTCTCACCAAGGTACATACACCAAACACTCTTTTACACACTCTTTTACACTTTTAACACACAATTCTATAAAGTTCAGACTCTATGCTCTTTTTTATTACCAAGCAAGGCGGACCCGGAAATTTTTGATCTATTTTACCACACAGGGCGCTAAGCCTCCCCACCCCAACATCTACTCCTTCTGATAGTGCATAACCCACAAAAAAAAATTAAACATTGTTTTATAAAGTAACCAAAAATAATGAACTTATCTAGTCTTCCTACGAGCCACACGTTGTACTATATAACCTTGCCATTTAGATAAGGCACATTCAATAATTTTAGCAAAAGCGTGAAATTTGGACACGACGACAAAAAATTTTTTCCAATTTCCTCACCATGGTACATACACAAAACCTTAACCAATTCTATAAATGTCAGACTCTATGTCCTGTCCTATTACTAATCTCTCATTTGATACATAATGAAGAGGAGGAAAAATTGGTTAACAATTTGCAAAAATTTCTTTCTTTCAAGTTTGGAGACGTGCAAGATCTCGATAACCTAAAACTTCTAGAAAGAGCTACAACATTGGATTTTTTTTTCAAGGTCTGAAAAAGTAACAAAAAAAGAAGACTCTTTCCCTCTAAATAATTTTAGAGCAAGGCGGCCTTTATTATCCACAAACGGCACGGTATAAATTTTTTTCTTGGTTGAGAAATTACAACCCCCTAGATAAAACGTATAAGAATATCAGAAACTGCGAACGAACAACATTGATTATCACGAAAGGTTGAAAAAGCTTCAAATCAAAATTATGCCTTCAATTGGTTGGGATGACTGCAAGAAGACTTGTAAGCTTACAAAACAGACAGCTATCATGTTTTATCGCAAAAGAATTGCTGCACGTAAAATTTGATATAAGCTTCCGATTCTAGCATTTATATGTCTACACAAATCCTTACATAGAAATTTTTTTGCGCAGACGAAAACGATTTTAAAAAATTTTACGCAAGTTATATCTGTAGTACTTTCTATTGTATTCAAAAACACTGTGCTTTATGAGAATTTTTTTGCAAAAAAATGGTTGGAAATGATGCTAACCATTTTTACTAGTTCTCAAAGTTGAGTTGAGCCAAAATGACTGTGGTCGATTTGGAGTTTGATACAAATATACATACGGTCAAAAGAGGACATAATCGACCTCAGAGCTTTGAGATTATGATCTCGTTGATTTAGCAGGAAAAAAACAAGAAGTAAGTATTGACAGCTTGAGCCAATCTGGAAAACATGCAAAATTTAGTTTAGGTAATGTGGAGAGTTACCTGAAGCTTTGGAATACTGTCACCATTTCTGTCCGTACGCAGCAGCCCATTTTATGAGAAAACAGGACGAGAAAGGTGAAAGATAACAGACGTGAAATCTTTTCAAAAATAGCTTATAAACCAAAAACTGGGGGGACAACGAGTCAGATAAATTCAACTGTAGCTGCATAGGACTGAATGAAAAGGTCTTATCGATTCGGAAAAAGAACCTTCTATGGCAAAGCATCAAATATTTTTTGATAAAAAAAACCAACCTAACATCAACCAACAGAGGCTTTATCACCGTAATTCATATGCTTGCTTTAATTGAGCAGACTTACAAACGAGCTCACAAAAAATGTATTTAGCCCAAAGCGTCAAATTCAAGTTGATACAAGTCCGTAACAAAGATGTTGTGATTGCAGGAAATTGTCCTAACCAGAAAACAAAGTGATGCATTAATATTTTTTTAAATGTAAAAACAGCAGTAATTTTTTGCGATGATGTGGCATACTTTTTTTTCTTCTGAAACTGACTTTTTTCAACAAAATTTCAGAACCGTTTGAATAACTACAGCAAAACTTTGAATAGTAGGAACACTGGGAAAACTTCATTTCTCAAAAATTATGCATATATTGCCGTTATTGAGACTTTTGAGAAAAACTGAAGAAAAAGCAGGACTCCTTTGCAAAACCCACAAAAATTTTCAAACCTTGTTTCATCAAATAACCAAAAAACATCGATTGATCTAATCATTCTACAAGCCACACGTTTTGCACCATAGAACCTTGCCATTTAAATAAAGCACATCAAATAATGTTAGCAAAAACGCTTTTTGGACACGACGGCAGAAAATAATTTCATTGCCAATTTTCTCACCATGGTACAAACACCAACATCTACTTCTCCTAATAATGCAAAACCCGCAAACATTTTTTAACATTGTTTTATCAAGTCACCGAAAAGAGAATCGAACTGTCTAATCATTCTACAAGCCACACGTTTTGTACCAGAGAACCTTGCCATTTAGATAAGGCACATTCAATAATTTTAGTAAAAGCGTGAATAGTGGACACAACAACAAAAACATTTTTATTGCAATTTTCTCACCATGGTACACATACCAAACCCTAAACAATTCTATAAAGGTCAGACTCTATGCTTTATCCTATTACAAAGCAAGGCGGACCCGGAAAACCTTGATTTATTTTGACACACAGGGCTCTAATCCTCCCCACCCCAACTTCTTGTTCTCCTAATAGTGCATAACCCATAAAAAAAAACTTGAACATTGTTTTATCAAGTAACCAAAAAGCATCAACTTATTGAATCATTCTACAAGCCTTCCATTGTACCATAGAAACTTGCCGTTTAGATAACGCACATCCAATAATTTTAGCAAAAGCGTGAAATTTGGACAGGACGACAAAAAAGAATTTTATTGCTATTTTTCTCATCATGGTACACACACCAAACCCTAAACAATTCTAAAAATGTCAGACTCTATGTCCTGTCCTATTACAAAGCAAGGCGGACCCGGAAAATCATAACTTTTTAACACAAAAGGTCGCTAAGCCTCCCCATCCCAATATCTACTTCTCTTAATAGTGCATAACGCGCAAAAAAAATTTAAAAATTGTTTTTGTCAAGTAACCAAAAAGCATCAACTTATCTAATCATTCTACAGGCCACACATTGTATTAGAGAAACTTGCCATTTAGGTAACGCACATCCAATAATTTTAGCAAAGGCGTAAAATTTGACACGACGACAAAAAAAAATTATTTCCAATTTTCTCACCATGGTACACACACCAAACCCTAAACAATTCTAAAAACGTCAGACTCTATGTCCTGTCCTATTACAAAGCAAGGCGGACCCGGAAAACTATAATTTTTTTAACACAAAGGGTCGCTAAGCCTCCCCATCCCAATATCAACTTCTCCTAATAGTGCATAACGCACAAAAAAAATTAAACATTTCTTTATCAAGTAACCAAAAGGCATCAAATCATCTAATCATTCTACCAGCCACACGTTGTACCACAGAACCTTGCCATTTAGATAAGGCCTACTCAATAATTTTAGCAAAAGCGTGAATATTGGACACAGTGACAAAAAGAATTTTATTGCATTTTTCTCACCATGGTACACATACCAAACCCTAAACAATTCTATAAAGGTCAGACTCTATGCACTATCCTATTACAAAGCGAGGCGGTCCCGGAAAACCTTGGTTTATTTTGACACACAGGGCGCTAATCCTCCCCACCCCAACATCTTATTCTCCTAATAGTGCATAACCCAGAAAAAAAACTTGAACATTGTTTTATCAACTAACCAAAAAGCATCAACTTATCTAATTATTCTACAAACCTTACATTGTACCATAGAAACTTGCCATTTAGGTAACGCACATCCAATAATTTTAGCAAAAGCGTGAAATTTGGACGGGACGACAAAACAAAATTTATTTCCAATTTTCTCACCATGGTACATACACAAAACCCTAACCAAATCTATAAAAGTCAGAGTCTATGTCCTGTCCTCTTACAAAGCAAGGCGGACCCGGAAAACTTTGATATATTTTAACACACAGGGCGCTAAGCCTCCCCACCTCAACAACTTGTTCTCCTAATAGTGCATAACCGACAAAAACTTAAGCATTGTTTTATCAGGTAACTAAAAAGCATCAACTCATCTAATCATTCTACGAGCCACACATTGTACAAAAGAAACTTGCCATTTAGATAACGCGTATCCAATAATTTTAGCAAAAGCGTGAAATTTGGACACGACAAAAAGAAAAGAATTTTATTGCCAATCTTCTCACCATGATACATACACAAAACCCTAACCAATTCTTTAAATGTCAGACTCTTTGTCCTGTCCTATTACAAGGCAGACCCGGAAAACTAAAGTTTTTTACACAAATGGTCGCTAAGCCTCCCGTCCACAAGCTCTGTTTCTCTTAATAGTCCATAACCCACAAAAAAAACTTAAACATTGTTTTATGAAGTAACCAAAAAGCATCAACTTATCTAATCATTCTACAAGCCACACAATATAAAATAGAGACTTGCCATTTAGATAACGCACATCCAATAATTTTAGTAGAAGCGTGAAGTTTGGACACGACGACAAAAAAGAATTTTATTGCCAATTTTCTCATCATGGTACATACACAAAACCCTAACCAATTCTATAAATGTCACACTCTGTGCACTATCCTATTACAAAGAAAGGCGGACTCGGAAAAATAAGATACATTTTAACACATAGGGTCCCTAAGCCTCATACACACCAAATCCTAACCGATTCTACAACTATCAGACTCTATGCCCTATCATATTACAAAAGAAGGCGGATCCAGAAATCTTTGATTTATTCTAACACACAGGGCGCTAAGCCTCCCCACCACAACATCTACTGCTCCTAATAGTGCAAAACCCACAAAAAAAAACATTGTTTTTTCAAGTAACAAAAAGCATCAACTTATCTAATCATTCTACAAGCCACACGTTGTAGCATAGTACCTTGCCATTTAGATAACTCACATCCAATAATTTTAGCAAAGGCGTGAAATTTGGACACGACGACAAAAAAAGAATTTTATTGCCAATTCTCTCACCATGGTACACACACCAAACCCTAACCAAATCTATAAATTTCAGACTCTATGCCCTTGCCTTTTATAAAGCAAGGCGGACCCAGAAAACTTCGATTTATTCTAACACACAGGGCGCTAAGCCTCCCCACTCCAATATATTCTTCTCCTAATAGTGCATAACCCAGAAGAAAACTTGAACATTGTTTTATCAAGTAACCAAAAAGCATCAAATTATCTAATCATTCTACAAGCCATACGTTGTACCATAGATCCTTGTCATTTAGATAAGGCATATCCAATAAATATAGCAAAAGCGTGAAATTTGGACACGACGACAAAAAGAATTTTATTGCAATTTTCTCACCATGGTACACATACCAAACCCTAAACAGTTCTATAAAGGTCAGACTCTATGCCTTATCCTTTTACAAAGCAAGGCGGACCCGGAAGACTTTGTTTTATTTTGACACACAGGGTGCTAAGCCTCCCACCCCAACATTTTCTTCTACTAATAGTGCATAACCCACAAAAAAAACCTAAACATTGTTTTTTCAAGTAAACAAAAAGCATCAACTTATCTAATCTTTCTACAAGCCACAGATTGTAACATAGAAACATGCCAATTAGATAACGCACATCCCTTGATTTTAGCAAAAGCGTGAAATTTGGACACGACGACAAAAAATAATTTAATTGCCGATTTTCTCACCATGGTACATACACAAAACCCTAACCAATTCCATAAATGTCAGACTCTATGCCCTATTCTAATACAAAAAAAGGCAGAAACGGAAAACTATGATATATTTTAACACATAGGGTACCTAAGCCTCCCACACCAAGCCCTAACTGATTCTATAACTTTCAGACTCTATGCCCTATCATATTACAAAGCAAGGAGGTCACGGAAAATTTTTTAACACAAAGGGTCGCTTAGCCTCACCATCACAACATCTACCTCTCCTAATAAGGTGGAGCCCACAAAAAAAATTTGAACATTATTTTATCAAGTAAACAAAAAGAATCAACTTATCTTATCATTCTACAAGCCACACGTGGTACCAAAGAAACTTGCCATTTAGATACTGCACATCCAATACTTTTAGCAAAAATTAGAAATTTGGACAGGACGACAAAAAAGATTTTTATTGCTATTTTTCTCACCATGGTTTGCAACCAAGCCCTAATCAGTTCTATGAAGGTCAGACTCTATGTCCTATCCTATTACAACGCAAGACACACCCGGAAGACTTTGATTTTTTTTAACACACAGGGCGCTAAGGCTCCTCACCCCAACATCTACTGCTCCTAATAGTACATAACCCACAAAAAAATTTAAACATTGTTTTATCAAGTAACCAAAAAGAATCAACTGATCTAATCAAGCTACAGGCCACACGTTGTACCAGAGAAGCTTACCATTTAGATAACGCACATCCAATAATATTATCAAAAAAGTGAAATTTGGACTAGACGAAAAAAATTTATTGCCAATTTTCTCACCATGGTACACACACAAAACTCTAACCAAATATATAAATGGCAGACTCTACACCCTATCCTATTACAAAGCAAGGCGAACCCGAAAACTTAGCCTACCCTTACCAACATCTACTTCTCCTAATAGTGCATAACCAACAAAAACAACTTAAGCAAGGTTTTATCAAGTAACCAAAAATCACCAACTTATCTAATCATTCTACAAGCCACACGTTGTACTCTAGAACCTTGCCATTTAGACAAGACACATTTAATTTTTTTTAGCAAAAACGTGAAAATTGGACACGACGGCAAAAAAGGTTTTTTATTGTCAATTTTCTCACCATAGTACATCAATCAAACCCCAATCAATTTTATAAATTTCAGACTCTATACTCTGTCCTATTACAAAGCAAGGCCCCCCGGGAAACTATATTTTATTTAACACATAGGATCACTAAGCCTCCCCAGCTCAACATCTACTTCTCCTAATAATTTAAAGCGAGAAACACAAATTCTCATTCATACAAAAATTAAGCCTTCTCTGTAACCTTTTCGCGGATTTTTTTCCTTTTTTTTCATTTTTGTAAGTTCGTTTGAAAGTCTCGGAAATCAGGAAAACAAATCCAGTCAGAAAATAAGTGGTCAGAAAGTAAGAAAAACTATAACTTAACTTGATTTTGTCGGTATTGAGTGATTGCTCAATTATTTGAAAATGAACTAAAACAAAATTGTCTACGTTTTTTATGTACACTCATTTTAGCTGCCAAGAATTTTGAAGTTTGAATTATATCGGGACACGAGAATTCTTTTCTACTGATAACTGCTTCTTTGTTGCATACTAAAAACTATAATTTTTTCAAAAAAATGCACCTCCAAACATTGAACTGATGGGCTTTATATGCGAAAGAGTGTAGACAGATCACTTTTTCCTCTAGCTCTTCAAGTGCTCGGTAAATTATCACTTCGCCTTCGTACTGCTCCCGCTGTATAATTTCATCCCTAATTTTCGTTGGTATTTTAGGATCGGGAGATCGCTCTTTCACTTTTTGATTCGACATTTTCCCTTTACCTTGTGCTTTTGGTCCACTAGGCTTTGAGTTTTCAACTGCCTCCTTTTCTATTTCATCAGGATAGACGTCAATTCGTGTTTGGTTTGGAACCGGAGGGAGCATAATTGACTCAATGGGATAACGGGAAAACTGGCAATATTTTTTGCGTCTTGACTTACCTCTTTCGACGTACTCTTTCTGCTCACCCGTTAACATCAGATGGGTCTCTGTCGTGTTGCCACGATTGTCATCGGCGGATGTTCCTGCTTGTGTACATGTTCCTGCCAGTTCAGAAGTAGTGTCTGCCGGTTCAGAAGATATTGCTGCCGGATCAGAAGATGTTGCTGCCGGATCAGAATATGTTGCTGCCGGATCAGAATATGTTGCTGCCGGATCAGAAGATGTTGCTGCCGGTTCAAAAGATGTTGCTGCTGGTTCAGAAGATGACGCTGCCGGTTCAGAAGATGTTGCTGCCGGTTCAAAAGATGTTGCTGCCGGATCAGAAGATGTTGCTGCCGGTTCAGAAGATGTTGCTGCCGCTTCAAAAGATGTTGCTGCCGATTCAGAAGGTATTGCTGCGGGATCAGAAGATGTTGCTGCTGGATCAGAAGATGTTGCTGCCGGATCAGATGTTGCTGCCAGATCAGAAGATGTTGCTGCCTGTTCAGAAGATGTTGCTGCCGGTTCAGAAGATGTTGCTGCCGGATCAGAAGATGTTGCTGCCGGATCAGAAGACGTTGCTGCCAGATCAGAAGATGTTGCTGCCGGTTCAGAAGATGTTGCTGCCGCTTCAGAAGATGTTGCTGCCGGTTCAAAAGATGTTGCTGCCGATTCAGAAGGTATTGCTGCGGGATCAGAAGATGTTGCTGCCGGATCATAAGATGTTGCTGCCGGCTCAGAAGATGTTGCTGCCGGTTCAAAAGATGTTGCTGCCGAATCAGAAGATGTTGCTGCCGGATCAGAAGATGTGGCTGCCGGATCAGAAGATGTTGCTGCCGGTTCAGAAGATGTTTCTGCCGGTTCAGAAGATATTGCTGCCGGTTCAAAAAATGTTCCAGCTGGATCCGAAGATGTTCCTGCTTCTTTGGAAGATGTTATTGGCCTTGCTTTGGTATCCATTGGCCAATAAATCTGGGGGAAACGAAATGGCTGACAAAAAAGAGACTAGGGCACTGGAATATTTCTGTTTGGTAATTCAATTTTAGAAATTTGTGAGAAAAGTATCAATTGAGGTGAACAGAAACAAAAGTTTAAACGTTTTGCACGCTCATTTTTCAAGGCGGTGATAAAACAAAAACTATGTATTTTAGTTTACAGCATATATTTGGTTCTACAGCATTGAGTTTTGTACCATCACAAACCAGACAAAGTAAGCTCAACAAAAAAGCCTCTCAAGAAAAGTCCAGTTTTGGCTCGCACTCTATTGAAAACCGAGATAAACATGTTTTATGACTGGTCCTCATAACCATAGCAGAGCATGACGTCGAATAATATTAGTGACTCAGCTAACTTCACTGCACATTGTGAGGCATGCTTTTTATTCTGAGTCAACTTCGAAACAACGATTTATTTTTGTAGAAAAATTGATAAAAAAGCGTTTTGATGCAAGTTAACTCTCGGTTATTTCTGTTGTGGCAACGAAAAAAATTGCTAGCCTTCTTTTCATAGTAAATTTTTCTTCTGTATTCCTCAATGCTTTGATTTAGCTGCCTCTAAATTTGAAGAACAACCGTTAGTTTTTGAAATGAAGCAACTAATTTATGACAGGGTAGTTTTTGTTGCAATATTTGTAAAATTTGTCTATTAGTAGAGTTCTGTAATTACTCCGAGACCTTTTTTGATTTAATGCGGCCCAATTATTTTTAGTTAAATGAAACTTTTCGATAAGCTAATTTCGATCAATTGCAATTTCAACACTTTGTTTGTTTTGGTTTCTCAAAATACATTTTTTTAAATCAACCATAGTTATAGAAGAGTGTCAAAAATTCCTACTTGCTTCACGTTTTATGCAAAAAACCGCAAGCAAAACTGACAGACTGCTTTAAAAAAAATCCCATGGGTCTGGGGGTGGACGCAGTGCCTGCGCATCGTTTCATCGCCACGAGACCGCCTGGTGTTTTCATAAACAGCTCACTTCTCGGTTTTTAGATTCCAATTTCAAGTTGGGTTGATTCCAATTTCAATTGCATCTAGATATTTGAATACGTCAGAAAAGAAATATTCCAAGAAAGAGTTGAAAACGCTCGCAGTCGTATGCTCAAATGATCGATTCAAACAATACCTATTGGGTGAAGAACTTATAACAGCAATTGATCATACGGCACTAATATCGGCTTCAGAAGCAAATGTTATTGAGAACATTTTGAATATTTTTTAGCGAAAAATTTTCTCGATTAGTGAGCAAACTTTCTCCGTATAACAAAGAAGTATCAAAAACAGTAACATATTTTAAAAAATCGGATCAGCAATCAGCCTGTTTTGTTTCAAAACAAAACAGTGAGCATTAAGATCGTTTTATCTGAGAGTATCCTGACAGCCATCCACAACAAAGACCTTGACAGCACCCAAATAGAGAATTTCAAGTTCTTTTAATTTTTCTAAATTAAGTTTTTTTATATAAAAAAAAACCTAAAAAAAAATTATGAAAAAATCCCCATATCTCGGATATCAAAAAGATTTGAGCAGTCATCATTGGAGGGCAGACTTTCAACCCGTGAGAATATTCTGAGAGCACATCACTTTAGCATGCATACTTTCAAGTTCTTCTAGTTTGTTTTTAAACTAAGTTTTTAGAGCAAAAAGTCGGCAATTCTCAGAAATTAAAATGATTTGTGGAGTCAGTTTTGGACACAAGTCCTGAAACACCTGAAAGTATTCTGGAACCCCTCGAATCCTGCAATCCCTCAAATTTCCTTCTAGTTTAAAACAGGATTGCAAAAATCAATTTTTGTTAACTTGAAATCTGTTTTTTGAAAAATTTTGAAAAAACCAGTATATCTCGCAAGCTTAAAAAATTTCGGCATTCATATTTTGAGGCCAAATTTGCAACAACTGAGAGAAACTTGGCAGCACCCCGTCATAGAGTTGTTGAATTCAAATTGGGTGAATTAAAAGCCGAAACAAAAAAATGCCCTCATACAATGTATAGATGGATGAATATCACCTTTAAACTGCCCTATACTGCACTACCTTTCTCCTCCCCTCCAATGCTGGCACCATATACACAGACTTAAATTGTGCCTTTCAAATAGCCTAGCACTCATAAAGAGGAACACCGAAAAATTTCCTAAGTATTGCGATATACGATATAGCTCAAAAGTACAAACTTTCGTTCGTTTCAGAAAACTTAAACGTCAAACATATGGTATGGCTGGAACATGGGGGGAGATAGTGCCAGAATCATTCCATTACATAATAGATGATACACATTTGCACATTTTGCTTCATTGAAGGATATATTCCGCTCTATGTCTTGATGAAACAATTCTTCTCGTCTTAACTTGATGACTACTCCGCTAAACCTTGCAATAGATATTAAATTTGTATATATTAACAAATATAGCTGGTTACTGTGCAATTAGCACAGAACGTTCTGACCATAGTCTTTTAGAAAACTACAAGATAGAGCTTTTTTCAAATTAATTTTTCTATGTTGGGAGATAAAAAGAGTCTGATGTAAAACTATATTTTAGGCATATTTTCCAATTTTTTTGAAGTTTTTGGTTCCGAGATTGGAGCTACAAAACTCCAACAATTAATTTTACTTTCTTCAAGTTAAATTTTTAGGTCTTAAAATTTAAATTTCTCCTAATTAAGCTATTGTAAGCCTGCTCGCTTGCTTTGAAAAATTTCAAACCGGAATGACGACTAATAGGGGCTTTAATATGATAGATCACTCAACCCAGTCCAACGATTGTGGTAGCTGGTTTTGCGGTGAAAAAAAAAACGAAAAAACTAAACTACACCCGAATACAAAGTCATCCCCATTTTCAATGGTCGGAACAACATTGCCGTTTCTCACATAAATAACAATACCTCCATTGCTTTGGTATTTAAGCATTTCTCTCTATCTCTCTCTCTCTCTCTCTCTCTCTCTCTCTCTCTCTCTTTGATGGAACTATTATGCCAACGTGAATCTTTGTTTCCGCATTCTTTGATTAGTGCTGAGTCAATCATTAAATATTTCATTTCTGGCGCAACTGATCTGGCAGTAAACAGAGGCGAAGTTGCACTTCGCATACACAAGCAAAAATATGACCGACAACGCTACTGGGAAAAACTGAATGATTAAATTTTTGAGTCTACATAATTTCTTAAGTGACGCACGCCAATTATGAGTCCACATAATTGCTAAGTGACGCAAGCCAATTATGACACATTAGCAGTACCAGTCAATTTGAAAATTACCAACTAACATGCCTCAATTTATAGAGCGGACGCATTTAAACTAGTATACGAAAAAACTCATTAAAAACATGCTACCCTGCTTGTGTTTGAACTCCCTTATTTTGCCGCATGTCTCCTTCCCTACCTCTACGCTACAGAACCATAACACCTTGAAGCTGAAGTGCTATTTGTAATACAATAGAGTGTGTTAATATCCTTAGCATTTGCTGTACTTAATTGCTGGTTATTGATCTTATGCATATACTGCAATAAAAGAGCACTTTCAAAAAGAGCACTAATATTTGCAACTTAGGATGGAAAGAAGGTGAGCTCGTAATATTACACAAGCTTTGCTTGAGTAAAAACGTTGAGCATATTAAACCAAAAAAAAATGAAAATGTTTTGCACACAGCAGTGAAAATGTTTTGCACACAAGAAATGTTCTATGTTATCAAAGACCAAATCTTCATGTAAGTTTTGAAAAAATTAATTACAAACGGATGTTCTGCTTCATTAGAAACATAACGTAAGTAACCCAGTTCAGTTTGGATTTCAACCAAAAAATCATGAGTGGATGAGCTTTTTAAATTAAACGACATTCAGCTGAAAACAAACACTATGACTTATCTATATCGTTGAGTTAAAAAAACTTTCGAAACAGTGAATCATAAGCGACAGTTGGAAAAGCTGATGATTTTTTTGAAATTCTAAAATCTTACTCGAAAATCGTGAACTGTTTGATCATGCGAATGAACAATCAGTCATCGAAAATTGAACATAAGTTACAAAAAGTTCATTGCTATTGGAACCTGATCTAAACTATATTTTATGATTGGATAAATTAAATGTTTTACCAATGTAAGGTATTTAATATTAACCAATCATGATCCATCTAACTAACAACCCACTTATTTGTAAGTGCTGAAGTTACTTGTAATTTCAGCACCAGAGAGATTTGAATTTAACTTAGAAATTAGTTGGACTCTCCCGAGCACTTCAGCAGCCGCAATAAACCAGTATACCCTAGATCTATTGAGCCTAGCAGAGACTAGTTAAACAACCTGAGACTAGATAGTATAAGAGTAAGATTAGGATCGGTATTAGACTAAGAAGTTGCACGAATCTATCCGGCCGAAAATAAGATAGCGTGACGAGCAGACGGTGTACCCTATCCGAAATTACTCTATGAGTTATACACCCCAGTCCTAACTCATCTGGTGCGACCATAAGTCTCGAACAAGACCTTACTAGATTAGAATTAACCAAAATAGATTAGAAATTAGACAAAAACATTTACAAAATGTTATACGACAATAATTTAATTGAAATGTCTCTCCGACTCAATAGATCAGAGCCAATATTCCGAACCATAACAGAACTACCCGGAATTGGAAGAAGACCTCGAACCAAAGACGACATACGACAAAGTAGAAACTTGCCGTATAGTTATATGATAGTTCGGCAAAAGCCAGAACAAACTTTTATATTTCGAATATTACTTGCAATGAATTTAGATTTCCATTTGCAAACATAAAACCTTGAAGTTACTCTTCAAAATCATTTCAGGCGCTAAACAAAATTATTAATATACAATAACGATTGATAAAAAGATCTAAGATCGTTTTCCTAAAACTCTGCAGTATTATACAAAACATGTTTGAAAAATATTTATTGGAAAATAAAAATAAAAATTAGTAGCATGACAATAAATGGTTAGTAATCATAAATCATCCTGTTGTTCCAGCTCCATCACCTAAAACATAACAGCAATCATCAACTCACTAATATCATCAAAACACTAAATCTTTCCTTTACACAAATTTAAAACTTTATTAAAACTTAAAGACACTTAATTTAAAATCAGATCATCAAGGCTTATCCTTGGATCTTAAATCATTTTCTACTTAATTAAATTTCAAACTTGATCATCAAGGCTTATCCTTGGATCAAACAGAACAACTTTGTTCTCCCCCACCCACTTAATTAGTGTCTAACGACCTCAAACGTCGATTCACTATCCAACCCTTTCTAAAAACCCAGGACTAATAGAAATTTTTAAACAAAACTTATCATTCAAATTAGGATAAACAGTGAAGAACTTCGGTTATTCATCCTTCACTTGACCCCCCCTCTTACCAGACCCAGGATAAATCTTAGACTTAGTAAGTTTAAAATAGTATCTAACGAACTACTCGCGTTCTAATTATACCTGAACCTTGTGGATCGATTTACTATTCTCCAACCCTTGAACACAATCACTACCCCTAAGTAAGATTAAGTAAGTTAACACCTTAGCTTATACTAGTCACGAGAAAGTAAAAATCATTCTTCGGAATCGATATACTTTTCTCTCCAACCCTGATCAAATAGACCCAGGTTAAGCTAACCAAAAAATCGTAAGGACTAACAGTTTAAGTAATTAGAATTCACTTAACAACTTTTTGCATCCGTCATCCTAAACCTTATGTCATTTAAAAACCTAGGAAATAAACAAACAATCGTTTTACACAATTGTGAAATAGATAACAAAAAATACGACCTTGTAATCACACCTCATACACAAACAGTTGGATATATTCGCACAAAACGACAAACACTAAAGAGGAAAATAATAACTAAACAAAGACAAATAACACGAAAAAGATTTTCAAAAAATCGAAACGCATTTTCAGAATCAGAAACCAACAGTTTAGACGAACTTTACAAACTAAAAGAATCAATAGATAAAAATTGCCCACTTCACGATCAATTATATTTTTCTGACTCAGAAACAACTTCAAATTCATCACAAAGAGGAAAAAGAAGAATAAAAAAGCAGTATAAACACAAACCAGTACATTTATACAATTGGAATCAACCAATTCGACACATTAATAATTACATATTAACAGTCATCGAACGGAAAAATGAGTTCAACGCACACCCCAGGTGACGAAACTCCAGATGATGATGAAATCTTTCCCTTTATAGTAGATGCAGATACTGATAGAGGACAACACATATTTTGTCAAAATTTACTCGTAAATTTATTTGAACCCGGAATCAGTCCATGTAAAACAGAGTTCCCCGATGTAAAAATCAAAAGACAAATCATAGATCACTATCTAAAAGATATATGCAACATAACACAACAGTATGGAATCTACTCTATAGAATTCACTTCCCCAAACCATAATAATAGAACATATACTATTCAAACAGACGATCTTGACTTAGAATTTTCAAAAGTTTTTTCAGAATATATAAAAAGCATCCAATACCATAACTCACAAAGAGCAAACTCCATTTTCACCAATGAAGTTTTCGCAATAATATATAGTTATATTTCGATATTAGAAAATGAACTCCCATTAACAAATGTCTCACCGACAGAAACATCTAAACATTTAAGAGTACGACATGAAATCACACTACTCTCTAGTTATTTAAACATCATTAAAGAAAATTTCACGAAAGACGACGTTTCACAACATACCAAACACGATTTACAAAAAATTTTGGCATGGTTCATAATAGATTATTTCACACACAATATTGATTTAATTGCACAAGCAAGAAAAAATTTTAGACCCCAAAATTCGAACGATGATACCGCTATCACAGAACAATCAGATTATGTTTGGGACCCCGAATGGTCTCATCCCGCATTTATAAACTTTCCACAATCAATCTCAAGTCAAGCAATAGGTACAATATCTTACATAAGAGATTATGTAAGAGTAATACCATTAACAATTGATGCAACACCATTAAATTATAACACATTTTTACCCGATACACAAAATAATAGTTTAAACTCTACAGTCATACACAACGAAAACCTCAATGGAACTAGGAATCTTACTCAACAAGATATACAGACACCATCACACTTCATAAGAGAAGAAATTGTACACACAACAACTACACAACAAAGTATTTCACCAATACGCCCGAATTTAACAACACCAAGAAATACAAATCCTTCACAAACACAAGTAACCTTACAATCAACCGTTAAACCTTCGGTTGCTCCAAAATATTCACATATGGATTACCAAACATACAGACCCATAACAATACCATCAAAAACACGCAAAACATTCACTAGAAACAACTTTGCAGACCATAATTATAATTATACACATCCGTCAAAAACAAATTATCAACCACAAAGAAATTTTAATCAATATACAAAACCTCGAAACTGGGATAACCCAACGGCCCAATATAATTCCAAAAATTTTCAACCAAATCCTCCACAGGATCGCAGTGAAAATTACCCATTTTTTCAACAAAATAAAAATAAAAAACAAACATCTTATCAAATGGATTATTTATCCTCAGATGATGATTTCTTACAACCAGATATATTTGCACCAAATACTCAAGAATATCGTAGACAAGGAATACAGAAAACACGTACAAATCATAGGAATTTTTCTCCACAACCGATAGATGCACAACATCAACAACCAATTCAACAACAAAATCCAATTAATACACAATCTTTTCAACCAATTCAACAACAAAATCCAATGACTGCACACTCGTATCAAGCATCACAAATGCAAAATGAAATACCACTCCCATATTATCTTCAACAACATGAAACAACAAGAAACCAACTTTCAAATTTTTCTCAAATGCCAAATGCAGCAGAATCGTTACAAATGACAATGAATCCATACCTAATGGGTGGATCATCAATAACATCAAACAAACCTTTAATGGTTTTCACAGGAACAGACCCTGAATACTCTGTAGAAGATTATTTAAATGCAGTAACAGCAAACCTGATTTTAAACATTGGACCTGAACCAATTAATACGCCACTACATCAAAACTGGATACATCGACGCACAGCGTTAATACAAACAACCTTAGATGGCGCAGCCCAAAAATGGTTTTCAGTACTACCTCTAGAAATAAAATCAAACTGGAAAAGATTTACACAAGAATTTTCAAAAATGTTTGACTCAGAAAGAAACAAACAACAACAAAGAGTTTTATGTAATGAAATTCGCAGATTACCAAACGAAACCATCAAACAGTTAGCAGTAAGAATCGAAACACTAGTTCGAAAAGCATATTCACTAAATACACACGACTATAAAAACACAAAGATGACAGAAATCTTAATGATGACCTTAACACCACAATTAAGGAAAATAGCAATAAAAAAGAGAGCATCCCATCCTTCTTCAATTCGAGAACCCGATTTAGATTTTAGAAAACTAGTAGACAAACTAGAACAAGCAGAAATCACGATGAAACTAGAAGAAACGGAAAATCTGAAATTACAATACGTTAACAGAATTGAAACGACTTCCACTAATATAAACAATATACAGGAATCAGATACAGACCTCGTCGAAAAAATCACTGAAATACTTAATATCTACGAAAAGAACCCAAACTTTAAAGGCAAACCATCTTTCAAAAAATGGTGTAATTATTGCCGACGATACGGACATAGTATTTCCGAATGTAGACAAAAACAGCAAGATAGTCAAAATAAACCTCAAAAATACAAAGAACCAAATAAATCATTCTATCAATACATGAAAAAAGATCAAAATCTACCAAACAAAAATGTATACAGCAACAACAGTTCAGGAAAGCCACTTCCGAACAATACAAGTTATACAAGAAATCAATCTCCATATAACTCAAGTTATAGAGGAAGATCACCAGAACGAAGAAACACGCAAAATTCATCACAAAATCACTACAATAGACCAAATAGTAGAAATAACTACTCCAGATCAAATTCAAATACACAACGATTTGTTTCTAGATCTAATTCCCAATCAAGAAATAATTACTATCCAAACAACCAATCACGAAATTCATCATACAATAGGAATAGAAACTACTCCTATAATCGAAATAGAAGTTATTCAAACAACCGAAACCAGAATTACCCGAACAATCGATCAAGGAATAATTCATATAATAGATCGAACTATAACAGACCAAACAGCAATTATCAAAATAGATCGCGAAATAATTCACAAAACCGACATTCAAGTTATAGTAACCGTTATAGAAATTATTCCCAATCACCACACCGGAATAATAATCACTATAATAACTCTAATAATCGTCATAGAAGCAGTACACCTAAACATCAAAGACAAATCAATCAAGTACAAGCTAACCCAGAAACAACATCAGACCCCCCAGGTATTGATGACACAGTAACTGATACGTTACAACTCAATCAAATAAATTGTACATCATCAGATTCAGAAAGTGATACAGAAAACACTCTTTCTATCAATATGATAAAAGTCGAAAATGACTATGAATCTGTCATTTATGAACAACCATTTTCATCACACATATATGAAAATCAATCAGAATTTCTTCAAAATTATTACATTACACCCATAAATTCCACACCAACAACGCAAGAAACAAATGCAAAAAATACTACAGAACAACCCAATCAAAATGTCAAAACAAAATGCTTGAATACAAACCACATCTATCAAAATATACAAAAAGAACAACCCAAAGAAAAAATCTGGACAATACCATTTCTCTTAGAAAGCCCAAGAAACAAAGAATTTCAACCACCAGACCTTGAAATCGATTTTTTAATTGATTCAGGAGCAGAATCAAACATAATAAACATTCCCACATGGAATGAAATAAAAACTTTACACCCAAAGCTAATGCCTCTTGAAACCTCTAGTAAGCTAGCAACAGCACAAGGATCAACATTGATAAACTACGGAAAAATTCAATTATTTCTCCTCCCCACCAGAACAATGGAACAAAGCAAAATTTTAAACAAGCCATTTAAACAAATATTCCATATCACTGATATTAAATATAATATCATTGGAATACCATTTATTTCGAAGTATATACCAACAATTAACATCCTAAATAGTAAAATATTAATCAAAGATAAATATACAAAAACAAAAGAAACATCCTTAACATTTTTTCAAAGATTAAATAAACAACCACCATTCTTTTCAAAATTCTACCCGATATTTAACCAACAAAGAAAACACCTAAAACCACTATCAGGAAATATCTATAATTTTTCAATCAAACAAGTTCACCAATATGATAAAGCAACGCTACAATATCACCAATACACGAAAAAGCCTACCGCGTAAATAATATACTCCAATTACTAGATATTTGCCAATCTACAATTCTTAATGAAGAATTATCTATAAATAATATAATAAGTAACGAAAACAGAAATACGGATTATTTCACAAAAACTCCATATTTCAAACCTACATTCAACATAAGTAACTACACAGAGGACCAACAGAAATTTTTAACAATGTTTAATTTCCAACATTCACAAATAACACAAGACGAATTCGAAAAGTTAGCCAAACAGCTAATTAAATATTCATCAGTCTATGCAACATCAAAATTCGATGTTGGCAAAATCAGTTCATCACTACATCTCCCATTAAAACCAGACGCAGTTTTCAAAAAACAGAGAGCAAGTAAAGTACCAATTCACTTACATGATAAAGTAAACAGATTACTCGATATTTTAGAACAGTACAATATTATATCACCAGTTAATAAAGAAGAACAACCAAAAGGCAACACATTCATCAACCCCGTTATCATTCTAGCTAAAGGAGAATCATTAAAAATCGTTCTCGACGCTAGATACCTCAATTCACTCATAGATGAATCAAAATGTAATTGGCCCATCGAACCAATACAAGTTATTTTAACAAAAATAAATGGCAAATACTTCACAACCGCCGACATGAATAGTGCATACAATCAAATGCCACTAGATGAACAATCACGACGTTTAACACAATTTGTTATCGGAAACCAACAATATGAATTTAACCGCTTATTCTATGGAATATCCATAGGACCAGCAGCATTTTCAGCTTTTATGAGCAAAATTTTTAGACCACTAATACTCAAGAAAAACGCAATCACCTATCTAGACGATGTTTTTATGCAATCACAAACAAAAGACGAAATGTTCAATGTTTTAGAAAAATATCACCAAATACTTCAGAACGAAAATCTGAAGGCAGCACCCGATAAATCACACTTCTTTTTGACAAGAGTTAAATTCTTAGGACATAACATAGAAAGAAAAACAATCACTCCACTGAAATCACGCATTGACGCTATTCAAAGACTTCAACCACCAACAAATAAAAAGAAAATCCAAGAATTCCTTGGAATGTTAAACTTTTTAAGTAAATATGTTTATAAAATGCAATTATATCTACGACCATTTTACAACATCCTTAGACAACAAAATAATTTTGAATGGAATACAGAACATCAAGCACGATTCGAAGAAATAAAGAAACTTTTAACTGAACAAATTTCAAACACAATTCCAGACCCTGATCAACCATTTTATGCAATGTGCGATGCTTCGAACTTTGGCATCGGCGCAGCACTATTGCAATCACATAATGGTACAAATAAAATGAACCTGATATCAGCAAATTCTCGATTATTCACTCAAGCAGAGCTACGACTCTCAACTCTAATGAGAGAATGTACAGCCATAATATATACACTGACAGAATATGAATTTCTGATACTTGGATCAAAACATCCCACAGTTCTATTCACAGGTCACAAACCAATCATTTTTCTTTTTACACAAAAGTCTAATCCAAACCACCGAGTTTACAGATTTCAATTAATTCTAATGAAATTTCCAAACTTACATATAGTTTGGACTGCAGGAAAAAATCTTGCATTACCAGACACCTTAAGTCGAAATACACCACCTGAATTACTTACACGAAAAACAACAGTTGAAATACCCAAAAACATAAAATTCTACCTTGCAGAAAACGAAACATCACCCCGATTAGAATGCAAATATGCAGTGAAAACTGATATTGAACAATCACAAATAAATAATTTACAACATTTCCCACTTTATTTAGATTGTCAAAATAATCATTATGAAGTTGACCTACTTGGAACATCAACTTTTAAACCAATCCCATATTCCCAATGGATAAAAAATAACACCCAACAAAAACGAACAAAACAACACCAAACTAAAAAAGACCATTTTCCACTAATAGAAAAAGAAAATTTAACTGATAAAATAAATTTATCAGGACCACAAACAAATGATTCAAAATACACAATAAATCAAGTTTTTGACCTTCATGACCCATTAGATACAATATCCTTATCTAAATTCGAAATTGAAAACATTTTTCTCCCTCCAACAGAAACAATTACAATTTCAACACTAAAACAATACCAAAATCTTGACCCAATAATTCGACAACTAAAATCATGGCACAAATATAAAACTAAACCTGTCAAAGCAGATTCAACCATTCTAGGAAACAAAACACTCCTCCGATACTTTCGTAAATTTAACAACACAACAATTAATGAAACTACAGACCTTTTAGAATACAACTTAAACGAATCCATAGTCCCCTGTCTTCCTTTAAGTATGATTCTCATCGCTTTTAATATTTCACATACACAAAATATTAAAGGACACTCTGGATCAGAAAAAACATATTCAAATTTTATACAAAATTTTTACTTCCCAAATGCACCAATCTGGATAAAAGTACTATGCAATGATTGTATAGTATGTCAACTAAATAAACCTTACCCAAATCAAAAACAAATAGCACAAAAACAAGATTTTAAAGGACAAAGTCTGTACTTTAATCACCGTATCTCATTTGATACTAAAGGCCCAATTTCACCCTCATCAGAAGGAAACTCCTACATTATGGTAATTGTTGACGCATTCACACACTATGTAGCACTTAACCCAGTACCACATTGTAATGCTTATTACGCATATACAACACTTTATGAACACTGGATAGCAAAATTTGGACTACCAGAAATTTTAGTCACAGACAACGGTACAGAATTCATAAATAATGAAATAATAACACTATGTCATTTATACAACATTAAACACAAACCACGTACATCTCATGCACCTTGGACAAACGGCTTAGTCGAAGGTATGAACCGTTCACTACAAGAATATCTTAGATGTATCATCAACGGAAATGATACAAAATATACCGAATGGTCAGCAGATGTAAAATTATTTCCCTTAGCATATAACTCACAAATTACGACAACACTAGGAATGTCACCATACGAAATGGTTTTTAACCAAAAGCCACGCAAACCAATAATGTTTACAGCAAATTCCCATAAAAACGCACAAGGTTATTGTCAACCAAATAAAGATTCAATTTGTTATAACCTACCTTTACATACACACGATGAAGATCATTTTCATCACCCACAAATTCTTAAATTAGCCTCCGGTACACACACCGAATGGATTTTAAATAGAGATAAGAAACACAATGAAATTTACCAAAAAATAACAAAAAAGTTATTACAAAGACAAAACATAAATGAACAAATCAATTCACGTTTTACACCAGCTTCCGATTTAAAAATTGGAACATTTGTTCTCATACCTAATTTTAATACTCAAAAAGGAATTTCTAAAAAATTACAACCCCTCCGAAAAGGACCCTACCAAATAATTGCAAGACCCACTGATGTCACATATAAACTTACCGACCCCAATAAAAAAGAAATCGTTCAGCACCGAAACAACCTATTACCTTACTACCCAAAAGAATACGCACTCCGCGAATTAACCCAATTATATTCCTTCACAGGATTAAAAATAGTTCAAAACGAACCACATCTGAAAAATACAGAACAAAATGATACCCCCACCGAAAATCAAAACACAAAACCAACAGCTACCAAAAACACTATAAAAAATCTAGACCATAAAGAATCCCAAAAGCACAGAAAAAATAGAAAAATGACAGAACAAATAATACCCCAAGAAGAAATAGACAAATCAGAACATAGAAAAACAACAAGACTCCGAAATCAACCACGTAAAAACTACAAAATGTTCATCCCCCAATCTAAAATATTAAAGAAAGTAGAATTTAAAAAATAATTTTAAGACTTTATACTTCACAATCTTGAAACCTCCGTAACATTTTTCATTTCCATTTTTCAAAATAAACATGCTCACAAGTACGCAATAATTCTAGTTCAAAATAGACCAATAGGATTCATCCAATCCGCCACTTTCTCTAACTCAAACTAAGATCAATTAGACGAATAATCTAGAACTCCAGGCACATCTCTAACTATAACTTTACAACCTCCAGGTCAAAAATAAGCAAACCACTCTAACTTGACAACTAAAATAAATATCACCATAATACCGTACCCCTCCCTTATCTAATAACCCAAAGATCAACAATATTTCCCCAACTCAGACCACGAATACCCCCAAAACAAATTTGATAACTTAGCCTAAAGTAACAAAATGAAGATTTTAATTAGCCTAAAGCATAAAAATCTCACCATACCCCGGATCATTTGACAAACAAAAATAAAGAAAAAGACGACCTCCCGATCACCATGAAAATTGCCCCCAACAATTTTTTACAAAACTCAACCCACTTGTCAAAAAACTAATAAATAATCCGACCACACTAGAAAATCGCCTCAAACAGCAAAAAATATTCGACCAAGAGATCATTTCTTAAATGCTCTTCTCTCAAACAGTTACTCAAATACTTATAAATTTTAAACATTTTTTTTCAATACTTGAAGCCTTTATAATATTTCTTTTTGATATACTTGAATCTTTTCTAATAATCCTAATCATTTTTTGTAACATTTTTTAAATTTTCTACACTACTCTTGAACTATTCCTCCAACTTTCCAAAACCCTTGAATATATCCACAGGTACGATTTCAACAACTTGTCTAAATGATACGAACAATTTTCAGTAGAACTGATATTTTTTTATTGTTTGTAATTTTCATAACATTTTTATCATCCCTCATTTTGACCATATGTAAATGTATAAAGAAAGCAATCATCACATTTGCCCTAGCAACAATTTTCCTAATTATTTTTTCGGAAGAATATTATAATAAACACAAATTTTCTCACTAAAGTAATAATTCAAAAAACTATCAAAAATTGCTACCCAACAGTCACAAAGTCAGTCTTCACCGACATCATCCCAAGATAACCCAACACCACCTTCAACTACTCAAAATCCTCAAACATCTACACGAATTTCTTTTCAAGATAATCCATACACTTTTGAAGAACGGCACGCTCGTTTATCTGAACCACTAGAACCAGTTCAACGACAAGCATCTCTAAGTGAACCAACATATAATCTTTACCCAACACTACCACAAGAACTAAGTAGAATACGAAACCTTAGTCAAAACCAAAACACAACAGAAATAAATAGACAAATTATACATCCTCGACGAAATAGAAATTTACAAACTCCCCGAGTCCATTTCGAAATACCTCAATCACCATCACAAACCACTCCAGAAAACACCACTGGTACCACACCAGAAACTCCTACACTTTTTTCACAACGAAGCACTTCAAGTCTACCCTCAGATTACTTAGGTTCAACACCAACATCTGAACAAGCACGAGAAAATCCTTTTAACCCCCCAAACCTAACATCACGACTGCCATATTGGACTACACATTCATTCACACAAGGTGAACCAAATTTAGTCAATGACCCCATAGACATCTCTACAGATACAACATCTTCATCACTACCCGAAACATTATCACTCCCATCAACACCATCAATTAGTCAAATCTCACCGCCACCTTTTAACTTAACTTTTCCAAACAACCTCGACGCAAGATACCGAGAACAATCATTAACAAATATTCCTTTAAGATTAGATTGGAATACATTCACAGCACCTCCACCATTATTTGGACAACATCAAGAAAGTAACCGCCTTCATAACTGGGCACTTAATAGATTACAATATCGCCAAGATATTCACAACGATATCCGTGATCACAATATTCAAATACTCCAACAAAACAGTTTACAATTAAAGTTTGAAATCACAGTTAAATTAAACAATATTACACAACATCCCTACCCATTAAACCCACCCAACATAACAGCTCAATCACTACCACCACCGTTTATAACTACTGAAGTAATATATAAATACGACAGATATACCAAAAACACAATTGGTTACATTACATTTTATAACCCATATTCAGGATTATCATACACATGTATATTCTAAAATTATTAAATTTTTTCCAACTCCTTTTTCTAGTAACCTCAAATCAAAACATAAACCCTTCCCCCCGTACAGGACCACAAGATTTATTAGTAACACATTACGATTGCGAAGAAAATGAACAAAAAACTACACAAATATGCAATAAATCAAGTATCACAATGTGAAACAGAACCACAAGCTATAGAAACTACAAATGTAATAGCAACACTCTATTCAAAAGCCCGAGCAACAACAGTTACAGGTTATAAATTCACAGCGACATTTTCCGAAAAGAAAGTACATTGTTCCCAAGTCTCCAACGGCAACAAAAACCGACTTGACCATGAATCATTCTATCAAAGTAATATAGAACGTCTTTTACATCTCAATCCCGACGATTGTAAAAATGAATCACTTAGACTAAACATCACACAAAATAAAAACTCCGCAAGAAAGTTAGTTAACTTTCAAGTTTTTTCAGACTCCGTACATCAATCACAACTTGAAAGACACCAAGGACATATAAAACTAGACGACAAATACCCGTATAACGGCGCACACGGACGATTAACCTATGACCTACATGATAAACATTGGATACCACACATTGGTATAAATAACCCATCAAACTGCAAAGCAGACACGAAAAATAAAGGATACCAAGAAATAATGTTTTTCGATTGGAAAATACAACTCGAAAAAATACAACTCACACGAGATTTATCTGATAATACAATGATCTATCAAGGAATCCGACTACCTTGTAAAAATGATCAAGGATATTGCGACCCTACAACAAGAACACAAGCAACAATTGTTTGGTTCCCCGAAGATACATGTACAACATTTCAAGTAGCAAAAATACACGCTCGTATGATAAAATTTCACGAAAAATATTTCATACAATCAATTCCTTATGAACAAGTCCATCCATCACGAAAACGAAGTTCTAATTTTAGAAACATTGACAATATAGAAAATAAATTGACACGTTTTCAAATATATCAAGAAACAGAACTTGCATGTAAATACAGGAATCCACTTCACAGAACACAATACTCTGAAATATTAGTTGAATACGAAAAAGGATTCGACATGACCACTGGCAAAGTAAAAATCGACCCATATGCCACAGGTCATCCTCCAAACGAAGGAACATCCTATATACCAGTTAATTTTGAAAAAAGCAACGGACAACCTGGTGGACATCTAAAACCTTATGACACCAGAAGCACACGCTTACAAGAATTATCACTAATGAATACTACATATTTCGGTAATATCCACTATGATATTCATTTGGATATGAAACTAGACTATACAATTAGCCGCATTTTTCAAGAAATGTCACTCTCCGAATTAGAAACACTACACCAACTATGCGAATTAGAAAGAACACAAATATTACAATCACTTGCACTAGCAGTATTAAAAATACCCTACGCAGGATACTTATTATCAGGAAATAGATCAAATTTTTTAGACTACGAAGGAAACATCTTATGGTTTTATACTTGTACCAAAAAAGTATCACCACTATACGTTTTTGAAGATAAACGTTGTTATAAAAGAATCCCTATCTTTTATAAGAATAAAGTACATTTCGTGGATACACTTTCACGAAGAACCTATTTCTGGGATACCGCAGTCCCATGTGGATCAGAAAATAGCCACAATGTAGTACAACTAAACCCTGATGAAAATAAATATTATCTTCTCACTCCATATCCCACATTAATGCAATCACTCAAAAAATTTTTCACCAGAAAGCATTCGCGCTATTGCTCGAAACCCAAATATAGACTTACAATCAATAGGAATATATTCAAAATCAGATATTCAACATCACATTAGAACACAACAATTCCAAGAATTATTAACACAAATGGACACTATACAAAGACAATCAATTGACCAAAATCTACGCAAACTTGCAGAAACCGCAGGTTTTGCCGATATCTACACACAAGACTATAGCGGATATTTTAAAGACATTAAAGATTATATATACCTAAACGGCGAAAAATACCGTCCCCAAGATATATCACCAATTAATATTTTTAGCTTTGTTACACTCAAGAATGAGATCCTCGATTTTCTAGGATGGCCCTACTACATCTTAGAAAAATTGACTATTTTATACGCAATGTTTAACTTTATTGGATTTCTTTTCTCACTTTTGAAAGGAATCTACAACACATGTGCTATACACACACAAGTAAACAGACAAGCAAGTGTAGCACGCATACTCTTTGCAGGATTTTTTGGAATTTTTTCCACATCTATAAACAAAATTCTTTTAGACGCACAAATAAAAGAATATAACACAAAAATAGCAACACGACAAAATACATACGACGAAGAACATAACAATGTCGACACACAGCCAACGGCACCACAATTACCACCCCTACCACATAACCATCCACTATCCCTAGTCCCACGAAATTTTCGAAATTTAGCCATCACACATAACCCAAATTTTCGACTCAATACATCGCAAAGTCCCATCCAACATTTAATGACACATCAATCACAAGATGATAATACTTATGAACAAATTATTGAACAGCCCCATACCACCGCTTTTCAATCTCAAAATAATAATTTTTTTAGCCCACGATGAGCCGCCAACTTGGATCACTACACCGATCAAATTCCCATCCAACCAACCTTACCTCCCCAATCCCAATCATACCACTTTTTGCTTTTCCGCCACCCGATTTTCCATCTAGCAATGTAACATCAGGCATGAATTCCGACACTAACTCACATATTTCAGTTTTATACTCCATCTCACAGCTAAATAACCCGAATATTGAAACCCCCGATGAATTTGCCGACTCAGAACCATCCCCATCCAATAATTTTCATAACCCTTCTAATTTTTCTCAACCTCCTTTTCAACCCATATTGTCAAATAACCCTGACCCAATCACTCCCACACCCTCTTATGCTTCCCAAGTTACCCCAACCTACTCCTCATACCATTCTGACAATCATCTCATTCTCCAGACACACCCCGAATCTCCCCAGAGCTAGATAATTTTATTACCCTCCAACAACAATCCTACCACCTTAACACCCCGACCATAAACCAAATCTCCTCCACTACAAATTCATCCAATCCCCCTACACCCTCTTCAAATTATACTGAATCATTAACACCATCATCCACATCCACTATATCTTCACTAAACACTAATAGAGCTTACCGCACTTTTAAAAGAAAATTCCCCAACCATCCTTTCCCAACAAAACCAGGAACAGCCCGTGAATACATCAACCACCCCCAGCATACTAACACTAAAGAATTTTTAGCTATCACTTTACCCTCATTTCCACAATACACCTTAAACACCCCCCACGACACTAACGAAACACGCAACTTTGTAGATGAATACGTTTTAATGACCACTCTCTCTTGGACCTCATACTATCATTTCACTAACCCTCTTTGCTTACCTTTATCCAGCACTTCCATCGATATAGAACGAAACAAAGACATGCTATATCGACTAACTACACCACTAACCGCTAGACAGTTTACTTACGTTGGATATAAAAAATCACTAAAAATACACACTGCACCAAGAGCTAATGAATATACACTAGAATACTACGACCACAACATCATCAGAGCTAACCAAGATCAATTCTTAGACGACGATCGCTTCGCTAATCCACAAATCACCGAGAAATTTTTCATCAAGACACCATATGTATTTACACTAAACATCTTCGACCGAAAGTTTGATCACATTATTTCAGAAGCACTAACACACACACAAGCATACGAAAGTTTTAAAGAACGCTTCCAAATCTTTTCACTAACCTTTCATTTCCTTGCACCACACGAAAGAGATTTGCACTGCTCACATGATATTATGTTGCGCACTAAACAAACACATACATACACTTACTATCGTTTCATCCAAAATCACTTTGACCTTCACACACCCTCTAGACAACCACACCATCGTTTTCAATTCATCAATTCAAAATACACTTCACCGTATTTCCTAAATTTCACATATTGTATTAAAGACACTAACCTCCATGGTATTCTTCGTAACTATGACCCCATAACCCAAATGTACATTTTCTGCCCCATCACCAAGACCTTCAACGCCGAAGAATCCCGACCCTTCCTTATCCCGCACGAGTTTGTACAGCCTATAGAAATCCCAATTTTAGAATTCATCCACAACACTAAATTTAATCACAAATTATATAACTTAATCCAAAACACACCTTATGAGTTTGCAGTAGGCACTGAAGAACTAACCACTATTAAGGCACTTCAATTGCTTTGGCCACTGCTTCAGACTAAAAATATCATCCGCATTCTAGCTAAACTACTAACAACTTCAGAACTAATTCACGACATCTTCCCCCACGGTTTTTTCCCCGACGACTAACAGGTAAGTATGAATTAAGTAAATATTACTAACTAATTACAGTATTAAAAACTCACCATTTTTTATTCATGTTTTCCTTAGATTTTTAGCTTTCATCCGACAATCATCTACAAAAACCACAAAAGAAACAATAAAAATCACAATTTTCATCAAACAATTTTAAAATTCTATTAATCTCTTACACTTATAAATTTATAAATTTAATATCAATGCAGTAAATTCATCTATAATATTTTCCCCCAAAGCAGTAAATCTAATTATGATGAAAATTTGTATCTTAATATTCCCCCATGACAAGCAGTAAATTTCTAAATTCTATGTAGTAAATTAAATAAATGCAAATGCAGTACTAACCTTTTGATATTTTCATTCATTCGCACAGAAATTCTATCCACACTCGCACAGCTCGCCCACGAAGAATTGTTTAAAATAATGAATTTCAGTTTCAAGTTTTCACACTTAACAACTCTAACATAAAATAACATGTTTCAAATTTTCCTTTAACCCGGTTGGAAAGGAATCATATACTAAACAAAACTAACCAACGCAGCTCACTAAATACCACAAATCATAGAATAACAGCATGACTTAGAAAAGGAAACCAACGGTACCCAAACCGGATTAACCCAGTTTAAAACTGGATAATTTATTCTTTTGAAGACTATTACAAAGTCTTAGAAAGCAATAATAAAACACAAAAAAGTCGAAAGACAAACCCATACCACAAACAATTTGCTTTTTGGAAAAAGTACATAACCAACAAGACATAAGTAAGACCACAACAAACCCAACATAAAACGTTGTCACATAACAGGACCCCTCACAAAAACCGCATGAAATCATACTCCCACTCCTGGCCTAACCCACCAGGAAGGACGTCCTGAGCATGCTCTATAGCCGGCCTAACCCACCGCGCTACATCCACGCTTTGTGACCACACCTTTATTTTTAATAAGAGCTACTCAAGGGTGAGTAACTCTTCAAAATAACCGAACTAAAACAAAAAGCTTTTGTGAAAACAAATAACTAAAATCATTATTAAAAAATATTAAACTAATAAAAGTTTTATAAAATGTAAAATCACATGATGCAATATATAGATCAGAATACAACACCAAGGACGAACATCAAAAGACAAGACGACCCCACTACACTCGAGAGAGAATGACCAACTACAATCGATATGCCGCTCACAACCACAACTCAAAGGATTTAGAGTACGACTTGACTTCGCAGAAAAGGACTTCATTGAACTAGACCAATGACCACCTCGATGTTCAAGTATACGTACAGATCCGAGTAACCAGGCATCCCCTCCACGCACAATCTCCACGCCATTCCCAAGCTAGATCAGACACAAAAGAAGTTCTCCACGAAGAACAGAAAAACCTGACATAGCCAACCATTTTGAAATCCGATTTGAGTTTGTTGCGAAGACTTAGTCGTTGTCACAAGAAGAACACAACGTCTTATGTCTCTAACTCCAGCTTCCTGGAACTTCCTTAACAAAAAGGAAACAGAAAAAATATGATGTTCGCCAAATACCAACGTCCATCATCCATCCTTCGAATTGCAGAAGAACTATTCTAAAAAACTCTGTAAAACCCGGATGGGTGGAACCTGATCTAAACTATATTTTATGATTGGATAAATTAAATGTTTTACCAATGTAAGGTATTTAATATTAACCAATCATGATCCATCTAACTAACAACCCACTTATTTGTAAGTGCTGAAGTTACTTGTAATTTCAGCACCAGAGAGATTTGAATTTAACTTAGAAATTAGTTGGACTCTCCCGAGCACTTCAGCAGCCGCAATAAACCAGTATACCCTAGATCTATTGAGCCTAGCAGAGACTAGTTAAACAACCTGAGACTAGATAGTATAAGAGTAAGATTAGGATCGGTATTAGACTAAGAAGTTGCACGAATCTATCCGGCCGAAAATAAGATAGCGTGACGAGCAGACGGTGTACCCTATCCGAAATTACTCTATGAGTTATACACCCCAGTCCTAACTCACTATGCCCCCTTTTTTTCTTATGCACGCAAACGTCTTCCTGAAAGTTGTAACAGAAGCGAAGATGTGCTATTTGCCGGAGTCAAAACAGCCTTTTTTCGGGTAAAAAGGAAAACAGTGAATTTGTAACTGTTATTACAAAAACTCCCAAATATACGGGCGAAAAAATTACAGTAAACTCGGATAAATACTTGTTTATCAATTTCGATTGAAAAAAATTCAACTACAAGAATGTGAATTCGAACCCTAACTTCTTGAGCATAAGCCATGTCGCCTTGCCTCCATCTTCTTTCATGCAAAAATTTATTCTGGACCATCAGGCAGCAAACACTGTGTTTTAATGAAAAAATAACTAGACATGGTTATGTAGTAAACACATTTTGCACTAATGTGTGATTTTGTTGAAAAAAGTGGACTGGTTTAATAACATTACTCTCGCCAACTAGCTTAGTTTTTAAAAATATTGACCTCATCAGAAGCAAAGTTGACCTTCACAGGCGACCTCCATTACAATACTAATGGAAATAATTCAAGGTAACTGAATGATAAGAACTTATGCGAGATAAAAAAAAACAGAAATAGACAGGAAAATATAACTTTATTATTTTGAAACGATTAACATATTGCACTATACTTAAATTTCCGCCAATTACATCAATTGCCTCGGGAAACATGAATTTTTACTAGGTACTAAAATTTTCAAGATATAGTTAGCTTTTTTTATTTGATTTTTGATGTGTTTATAAATTTGAGCATGTTTCAGATTTAAAAACTGATGATGAGTTTTACTCGAAAACGTTTCATGCAATAAACATTGATTCCGATTCTGTTTTCCAGTTAAGATAAGCCTGGTTTTCTCTACAATTTACAAACGCATCCCATATTATTCTGAGGTTTTGATAATAGTAAGATCATCCAACCATAAAATTCCAAAATTAGGTAAAGAAGCAACTCGCTTACGAGCTTCTTTCAATTTTCAAGCGACAGTCTGCTTCCAAAACAGAACATGGTAATTTGAAATACAGGATACATAAAAAAGCACTTCATATCTACAGATGTAACGTTCATCCCTTTGCTATTATGTAGATAAATGATTACTAATTTTTAATCGATTTACACTTTTTCCGCAGAAATATCGCTAGCACATCAATCCACCAGTTACTAAAATTCAAACAAGACTGCTTATTTCAGGGCGAAGCCCTGAATGAAGCGACGGCCTTTTAAGGTCTATGGAGCAGTAATAACATGAAAAAATTGATTATTATAAAAAAGGAAGAACTTTTTTTTATTTGATATTTTTGTGAAAATCATCCCCCCACATGCCATAGAAGTACAAAAAGATAGATTTCGCTCTTAAAATCAACCATTTATGTCAATTAAGCGTTCTTCAACCAAGTTAGAACGATTTCTAAAACGGATTAAATTTCGACCTACGCGTTAATAGCGCGAAATATATCGCGCGTTAGTCATCCCAAATTGGCAATCTTTAAACACTCATAACTTTACGAAAAACGACCACCGGTGAAGCATCTTTTCAAATCGAAGCTCAGAACAACAATACCTTTCGAATGATATTAAATGGCTAACTAAAAAATCGAAATTTGTCTGAAGAAAGAAAAATCACCCGAGCACAAATATTCCGTTACTTTCGTTACGAAAGTCAGAACAATTACATTCGTTACATAAGTCGGAACAATAACAGCACTGCTAAAAATTCTGCCAGGGCGATACTTTTTCAACGCTATTCAAGAAGTTCAGATACACGAAGACACCTTATGAGGAAAAAGATGATATTCGCATGAGGATCAAAAAGTGCTGATTTAAATTATCCGGACAAAACAAACATAACTTGGAATTTCCAACGAGTTTTCCGTAATTTTGGTTAGATTATAGAAAAATGAAGAGAACAAAAGTTTCTTAGAAATTCACCAGAATTAATATGGTGCAATTTTCTCTCGGAAATTCTCAATCAAAACTTTACCCAATAATGGATCATTTTGGGTTTTTATAATTAATCAAGAATTACGCAGAAATTATTTTGTTAATAGATGAGCAAATAACATTGCAAGAAGCCTCTTACACATCACAACAAAGTTCTAGAAGGGTTAAATCTCCAAAAACCTGTATTTTTACTTTATAAAGCCCAAAATTTTTGCTTCAAAACAAATTTCAAACAATTCGCGCGAGTGTTTGGAAATTCAACCCTTCAAGAAATTTGTTGGGATGTGTAAGAGGTTTCTTATGATATAGTTTTCTCATCTATTAACAAAGTAATTTCAGCGTAATTCTTGATTAAAAAAGGCAAAATGATTCATTTTTGGTGTAATTTTTTTTTTAATTTGAAAAAACTGCACAATATTAATCTGGTGAAATTCTAAGCAACTTTTACTCTCTTCACTTTTTGTCTAATCTTGATTTGAGAAAAACGCGTTTGAAACTTCAAAATTTGTTTGTTTTGTCCGGTAAATTAAAATCAGCTCTGTATTCGGTTCACACTTGGAAAAAGCCAGCTTACTCATAAAGTTAGCAGAACACTTTTATGTTGCTGTTTCAGTTGGTCTCAAAATTAAACTTGTATTGCTTTCAATTTTGCGGGCTGATATTTTCAACCAAATTTCCGCTTTTTCCAATTCGCAAATGCAACAGGTTCAATCTCAAAGTTGGCAATTCCGAACATTCATAAGTTAAGTTAATTTTGTCCCAAATTTAAAGCTCTCTTAAAGATGGCATGTTTTTAATATTTAAAACCAATTCTTTAACCGAATCAGAGGGTTATTCGTGTACTTATGTTTTCAATTTTATCTATCTTACAACTTACAGTTTTCATCAAACGCATTTGCTTGATTGAAAAAAAAATAAAGATTATCATCAAAATAATGGCTGTCTCGTTTAATTATCAACAATCTCGTTTAATAATCAACATATCAACTAAACAAAACCAGTTTAAGTTACATCAAATATTTGATCTCTAGATCTAGTAGCAAATGCACTTTCTTGTAATGATTTTTCAAAGTCTCCTTGTTTTTGAAACTTCCGTCGCATTTCAAACATTTGAAAACCACACTTTGAGGCAAATGCTTCTGTTCAATGTGTCGTTTCATATTTCCGATTTGAATTCCCGAATTGTACGAGCAAAACGAGCACTGGAAAGTTTTCTTGTTTGTAACTGGGTTAAAAACTGTGCAAATCAGCGAGGTAACATCTTTTTTCTGATGTAATACTTCTATTGGTTGGGTTGCAATCACAGTTGAAGCAGTATTAATTACTTGATTCGATAAATTTGGACGTTTTTTAACAGCTGCCGAACTATGCAAAAGATTTTCTGTTTTTCGTCTCTTTGATTCTTTAATCAGGTTTCTATTTCCACAAGACATTTGCTTTGCTTTGTAAATTGAACCACTTTCGGTTTCTTGAAAAATCAGATTACCAAAATGGATGAAACTTCCAAAAGACTGCTGTACGATTAGAGATTTTAATGGTAATATCCCATTGAATAATGTCTCAAAGCTTTCGACAAACTCGAAAGTTATTTCTAGGTTATCAGGTAACATCTGAAAGCTCAATAAACTTTAGTTGATGACACAAACGAATACTGAGATTTTTACAATAATTGAAGCATATTACAACATCTAATGAAGATTCAACTTTAAGGGCTCGGATAGAAGCTTTGAGAACCCTGAAAGATATTCATTTGATACACTTGCGATACAACAAATAAATAGCATGACTAACTAGACGACAGAAAGCCAAGATGAAAGCCGTAGAAAAACAATTTTCGGAAAATGAAAAAAGATCGAATAATTGATAATCTTTAAACTTTGTCTCGACTTTGTAATGAATAAAAACTGCTTCAAGGAAAATATACCAAGAATTAAGACAAATGAATGCTAAATAAGCATCTAAACAAAACTTACACAGCTATAACAAAGCCGACCATTTATGAGCAGACACGTTGCGCCGCTGTTTTTTGTTTAAAAAAACTTGAAAACTGAAAAATGTATTATTGCCCCCTCAAACTATTGAGATCAAACGTTTTTGCTCCTCAAACGACTCAAAAAGAAGCCGCTAAGCCGTCATTCTCTGAGCTAAAACCTTTCAAGTCGAAAAAAGAAAAAACTTTAACAAACTGAAAAACTAAAACAAAGTTACCGATTGAACAAAGTATCTGAGTTCATATTTGGTTGACACTGTCAGCAGTAATATTTAGTGAAATGAGTCTTGTAATCCAATACCTTTCTTGATTTCGGGATTGAGTTTGCTTTTCGCAAACTGAATGACTTCTTGGACTTGTTCACAGGATACAGTCGCCATCCATTTCCTACGGTGTTAAAGAGGCTATACGCATATAACAGTTAGTAGAACCAGTAACTGCTGAATCAACAGGTTCAAGAAATTCAAATAAACTGGTTGCTGAGGCCTGCAACAAGTGAGTTTTTGGGGCATAATTGGTTCTTATGTTGAATGTGTAAGCTAAATGGACTTAAATTCAGGAGCTTGGCGTTTACCCGCGGGCTTATGAAATGCCATACATACAAAATAACAGAGACAAATTTACAATGACGCCAGATGCACAGAAAAACGATACCAGATTTGCATAGAACAGAAAAAAAAACACTCATAAGCAGTACCGGGACAGGCGGAGGGTGGAGTTCCCTTTTTGCAGGACAACTGACAGCTGTGGAGTTCCTTTTTTACAGATAGCAAACAGCTTTACCCGGGGTCGGCACAGGCAGAGCGCGCTGCTGAATTTGTGTCATTTGTGCTTTGGGGGCCATTAAAAGAATATCAGCGTTGTCACTGAGAAACTCGAGGGAGGACGAACAATTCAACACGGTGGAGGGCACCGTGGTGTTTTAAAAGATCCGGTCAGAGATAATTGGTATCAATGTAGTACCCGAGGAAGCCCACTGGGGCGATCGAAGAAGAAATTGGACGGTCAATATAAATGAACGGCATTGTCAAACTGATCTAGACAGGTGCTAATGGAGAAGGGATCACAAGTCCGCATGCTGAATGTGATTTTGGGAAGAGCTGCGTAGCTTCTCAAAAGATGTAATTCCAACTGAGGATCTTCTAAGAGACGGATGGATTCCATAAGGTTTTCGCACTTTTCTACTCTTTTCAGGAACAGGGCTTAAATTAAGTCGTCGTTAGTCGAAATGGCAGCGCCCAGGTTCTTCAAACCACTACTACGAACGGTAATGGCATTAGGAAGAGCACTAAAATCCAGGTTGGGGTTGGGAGACCAGGCTTCACACTTCTCAACGCTGATCTCCAAGCCGACTTTAGCCATAGACGAAACCAAATGCGGAAAAACCTGAGCAAGGATATTAACATCGCCGACAAGGGAACCATTTTCAAGGTACCAGATGTTACACGCGAGATCAGGAAATTGGTTCTTAAGAGCTACAATGATGGGATGAATAGTAATGGCAAACAAGAGAGGAGCCAGTGGGTCACCTTGCTGGACGCCACACGCGGATAGCACAAGGGAATTACCGAATTTCAGCCAGGATGGTTGGCTGTAGCAGAACTCGACCCAACGGAGAAGCTCTGGAAACTGGTCGGCAACCTGCCGAAGAAAAGAGGACCGGTCGAGGGTGTTAAAGGCGTTTTTCAGCTCGACCTGGAGAATATCCAAAGAAGTAGTGTCACCCACGGAAGCAACGAGCCCGTTCAGCGCGTGAGAAACGGCTTCACAGCCACGAGGAACGCCCACTCCGACCTGAAGAGGAACGAGCAAAGAGGCGGCTTTCTGGCTAGAAAGACGACAAAGGCCCTTGGCAAAAAGTCTGCGCAAGATCTCGCCAACTGCTATTGGTCTTATGCCACCATCTTTTTTCTTCAGCGCAAGAAGACTGTCTCCGCATAAGTAGGGAGCAATGGATGTAGGAGCCTCACCACGAGCAAGAAGATTGACGTCGAGAATGGTAGAGATGGCCTGATCGCCGTAAGCGGGTGAAGGGCAAAGAAAAGCATTAGACAAGTGTGTGGCATAAAACTTGGAGACACCTGCAGCAGAGTCTTTTGGAAAACTCTTAACACAGTTGATCAATATGTCAAGGGAAATGCTGCAAGAGATAAGATCTGGAGGAGGCACGGGAGACAGCACGGCAGTAACTGCAGGAGGATATTTTTCTTGCAGGACCGATAAAGCCGCGTCATCAAAGCACAAACTCTCTGGGCAGAGCGCGGCAATGGCTTTACGATAACTTCTTTCATGGCCCAGTTGCCTAGCGCGTTTAACATCGACTTACCCGGATGGGAGGGGCTTAATGACGAGAGGCTTGACGGAAGAAGTGGCTTCAAACCATAACTGGGTAGCTTCGCCGTTAAGCCACCTGTTCAACCTGGACTGAACATTGTTTTCTTCGTATCGCAGATGCTTAGACCCGCCGCGGGGAGGAGAACGCAAAACACACTGGCTGAGGATAAACAACTCAATCCAATTGTCGGCAACCGAAGGATTGTTCTTCACTTTTGCGTAAGTCGAAGAGACTACTCTGGCCCACAGGTTGCGACAGCTGACAGGAACGTGCTTTCTAGTTGGGATCGAAAACTTCTCTATGTCTGCCAAGGAAGGAAGGGGCAGCTTGATGGCACGATTCCGGGGTCTGTGACTGGAGCCATCGCATTTCGAACCCTGATGCTTGTGGGACTTGACCAACCCCGAAGCACGAACTCCTACCTGCAACAGAGAGAAGGGGCACCCCATGCCGGGTTCGATAGCAGAAGGAGAAGCACCGTTAAACCAACAGAGGGAGAAGCACCGTTAAATTCAACATTAGAAACAACATTAGAAAGATTAGCATTGACAGAAATCGAAATTGAAAGCAAACCGTAGCTTGGCTGTGAGTCTTTATTGAGAGCGTCCATGTTCTTGGTGAAGCTAGTGTGCAGGATGGCTGCTTGAACGTCTATCGTGAAGTCCTCCATGCCTTGGATAACGCTGCTATGAGACTGAACTGGAGCTCGCTCCTCTAGCAAACCCGTTGTTCGCTGATTGTTCCGCCAGAACACGCGCCCATCGTCTTGCACGCGAACGTGGCGAGGGGAAGACCATTGTTGGTTGCCAGGCTTCCACTCGACCAGGATCTGCGGGTCGTTTGCGTCCAGTACCCGGGTCGCTGTTCGATCCTGTAAATCAGGTGAAATTTTCTTCCACGGGTCGTTTGAGCCAGACACCTAGAGACACCAAAACTGACTCAAAATACCGTGGAGTTGGATGGGAGTGTCGACCAATGGTTATCACAATGTTTGGAGAGTGCAAACTGAATCAATCAGTGAGTTGTCGATTAATTTTCACCAACCATACCTCGCGGGCTCATCCCTATTTAATAAGTTTATCACAACAATTAGGCTAAATTGTTTCAAATTTAAGCTAAATTGAATCAAATTATAATACAATCGATCAAATGAACATTCCAAGGGACTACAAGCCTTATCAGGGTTTCATTGTATCTAACCTTATTGTCAGGGATATTTGATTGTCTTCGTATGTTAGTTCTGATAAATTTGAAATGAATTTTTTGTCTTTCTATTTGTTTTAATTTTTCATGCTAATTTTTGTTATTGTAGATGTCTTTTGAACATATTCGGGCTACAGGGCAGTCATCTGAAACCCAAATGGGTTCGTAGGCTGCCCTCTCAGAGTTTTGAAGTGTGTATATCTTTACTACTCGCGCTCGATTTAAATAAAGATATGAGCACAATTTCTACCAGGAAAACTTAAAGGGAAGTGAAAAGATTTCGTATAAATACACGTAAATTATTATAGCGATTTAGAAAAAGTACAATAACAATATAAAGGCTTTGAGGTTGGAAAAATCTATCTAATCGCTAAACTATCTCAAAAGACCAAGAGACATTCAACTTTACACAAGTGATCTTGCAACGCAGCAGTTTCTGATATGCTAAGCTTCAAAACATTTCAGATACATTTTAATTATTTTCATGCTGAAATGTTTGCTATTCTGTTTTCGATAATTCTGTATAAGAAGAAAAATATTAAGGAACTTACGATTTTTTCTAAATACCAATTAAAACATATACCACAAAACTGAAACCGATTTGCAAGAGCAGTGCATCGATTAAAATGGGGTTATTCACAACGGATTGTCGACAGGTTTGTTTTAAGAACAAGTTAAGCAACTTAAAATATAATAAAAACGATAAAAATCGACAGAACAAAGAAATGTGATGGACTTGATAAAGCAAAACCGAACAAAGCAGCGTAAAAGCTTCTGATTTGTGATGTATGAGAATTGATTAGCAGAGTTTAAATTCCAAATGATTTGATTCTATTTCTATAACTTGATTCAAAACTTCATTTTCATTACGCATGCCCCAACTGAGACGCTCCGAATTTTCGATCGTAATTTAATAGTGGGCAATAGTAATTTAATAGCGTTAAAACTACTGTAATTTAATAGTGCTAATAATTAATTAAGCCTTCTCTTGGTTGCTAATTTTAATGTCCATTAGGCGCAATTTATCTGAAATCTTCAAATAGTCTAGGAAAGACCATGTTGTCTCATACATCACACTTATTTTAAAGTTCAAGTTTCGCTGTAAGGAGGCGGAGGTGAGCTCTGGGCAGGATTCGATTCTGCCCTGGAATTGCTGCGGCTTCCACTTTGATTCTCATTATCTTGTGATTCTTCGTAAGGTGGCGCATCTATCTCTGATTCATCTGGAACTGAAGGCATTCTGGTACTTCGCCGATGATAGCTCGGATCCAGAACAGTTTCTAAGTAGCTGGGTGGAGCAATCGGTGTCGTAGGAGCACTACTACATCCAGCACGTGATGGTTGCACGATTCGCATGCAGCTATTGTGCACGTTGTAATTGACAAAAAATCGTGAAGATGATTGCTGCAAGGAGTTATTAAAAGCACGATCGACGGCTATGTTATTCCCATTATTATTGGCAATGCAGCAATGGGAATGAGACCTACTTTCTCGGTTTACACCAACCGGATACCCTGACATTAATGACGACGCTGATCCAAAATTGCTTCGATGGGTGGGGTAATTATTTGGTCCACCGCTTGTATGACCGATTGCTACAGTTGTACCAACAGGTCGATATATCAATGGTGCAAAATTCACACCTCGAAAAGCGGAATCACAACGAAGCTTCCGAAAACGATGCACAAAAAAAGCAACCAAAATCAGAATTATCATGACAGTACATAATGTTGCCATTAATGCGTAGTACGTAACAGCTCCTTGGATGTTTGAGGCGTCGTTTAAAATTGGTTCAGGAAATTTTGGTCCGCAATTTGTTTCACTTTCATCGTCTCCATTTGGACAGTCGCGAATCCCGTTGCACATATGTTCAATCGGTACGCATCTGATAGATACTGTTTGCTGGTTTTCAATCGGTAGGCAGGTATAGACTTGATCACTGTTTGTATGTGTATTGCACGAGTACTCATTGCTCTTATACGTAATACTCATTTTCATTGAGCTGGATCCACTGTGAAATACTGCAGCGTGTCGTTGCGTAAATGACTGATTGAAATGAACGACGAAAAATAACAAATACGGTAGTCGGAAGCTCAAAAACATTTCTATCACATTTTAAAATCTAATCTGAAACAAAAATTGTTAAGAGAATGCGTTAAAATTGTAAATTCAAACAAACGTTTTTGCACATTTTTGTGCATCTTCAGGTTTTAGAAATCTAAAATATTAGTACCAAATGATCAAAGATCATAAGAAGTGCCATACAAATCATTATTTCAAAATTTAAAAAATGTGACATTCGACCAGAATGTACGAAAGTGCAAAGTCGAATTCGAAATTTTATTTTGACATGTGGCATTCGACAGGAATGTACGAAAATGCCATTTCGTATTCGAATTTTCATCGACCAGAAAAGAACATCTGACCTGGAAGAATAAATGTTTTTAACAGATTATCAACGTTATTTGAACCCGTTACAGCTTGGGTACAGGACTTTATCCTCCACGGTAATTATCCTCCAGGCGATATCCTCCAGGCGATCAGTCGCTCCTGCAGCTCAACCAAGGGTCGCGCAAGCTCATCTAAGGTGGTTCTAAGACCTATTTTTCACGAGGAAGCGAATGGGCCTATCCCGGAAGCTCTACGAGCAAGCTTTGTTAATTTTCAAGCCAACTGAAGCAACTTCGTCAGTTTTGGACCTCATTTTGAGCTTGTTTACGGCTCGGGTCATAACTTTTGAACCACTGGTCGCACAGCTCCCATCTTTTTCATGCAGCTGACCATGAACATCCAAATTCATAAAATTGGGGGATAAAAATGGAGGAAAAAGTCCCTGTTTGAGAAATGGAGGATAATGGTGGAGGATATCACCTGGAGGATAATTACCGTGGAGGATAAAGTCCGTTTCCCTTACAGCTTAAAGGCCACTACCAAAAAACCCCCCACTCTAGAAAATAAGAACGTCCCCATACTTAGGTCTCAAAATACCCAAAAAACGCGAACGCCGTTAAAAACAGGGTCGGAACAATCCGTACAGTTACTTTTTATTAGACAGTGGAACTTTGATCCATTTCAGATGGATCAACCTAAAACTCTCCGTACCTCAACATAACAATCATAAAACACACTCAAGAAAATTAAATTGGGTACTCACTTACCAGCACACTCGAGAATTAGAGGTGACTAAATTAGTAAGTTTGGTTCAATAAGTTCTAATCGAACAAATTTTATCTCGAGAATGGAGTTTTGGTTCTGGACCATTGGGACGCCTCGGTTGTCCACATTTCCACGTAAGGTTCACTCTGGTCCAACTGGATTTCGATGTTTTTTGCTTTCTGTATCAAGATAGGACAGCTCTACTCTCGTATCATTTAGATGTCGGAAATTGCGAAAAGCAATTTCCCGCTGCTTAAATTGACCACTTTCCCGCGATTGTAAATCGGTTGTTCTGATCTTGTATTTCTGAGATTTTAAGTTTTCGCGAGAAAGTTGAGCATGACAGGCTCATTGTAACATTCGTCTACTGCAGTCACACATGAGGCTTATGTAACATTCGCCCGGAAGATACATATCGACGGATAACAAAACTAAGTCTTAAGACGACTGGCTAGCGCCTAAACAGAGCTTTGTATGCTTTTCACCGTCTCTACCAGGCCAGTACTTTTCGGTGGTCCTTCTAACATCGGGTCGACAAAAACGTTACTGTTCTCCGGCTTCGACCAGAACGCTCAAATTAACTTAATTACATGCAAATAGTGAGCTCATGGCTGGGTCTCAGTATCCCCAGACCACGAGGTCACTCCTAAAAACAGGGTTACTACTTATTATATTACTATTGTTTTTGTTCAGTAGATAAAAATCATCATCTCCATCGAAGATGGATCAACCCTTTCCCCCAACTCCTAGCACCTCATCCTTGTCAAAATTAATCCGAATATCAATTAAATTCAAGTCAGAACATGACAGGATGCTAAAAATTCATATAATAGGCTAAAACTTTCAGTCCCGAAACCCTTCCGGATTTGTGAATCCACTGAATCAAGCTCCATAAGTTCGATTTCACAATAACACGGAAGGCTGTCTCTTTACCCTTCACCGTTGCTCGCAACGGCCTTGCAACTATTGTAGCAGCACAATAGTTGCAACTCGGAACGTCCTCTGCTATTCGTTGTCGTTTTCTTCAATTTCGATTTCTTCAATTTCGATAAAGTTGTTCTCGTCAGCGCAACTAATGTTGTTGTGTTTCTTCTCTCGTTTTTTGTTAAAATGGCCGTTTCAGCATTTCTCAGAAATGTGACGTCATCATTCGAATTTTTGAAAATTTAAAATACTAGAATATTCCAGCCCTCACCGTTTGGCTAAACGTTCCAATAACGCCCTTAGTTCTTAAAAACCACCAATCCGGAAGGCTTACTGCTAAAATTCCGAATTCTGCAGAGATTGCATTTTGGCCATTCTGGTCGAATGTCACATACTCCCCGGACAGTCCGGTCAATGTCCTCATTGAATCGCGCAATGTTCGTAAAGTGGTGACAGTGTCATCGAACAGAATTTACAAAATGCACGAAATTACTTTTATCCACGTCACATCGACTCACTGCAGAATATAAATGGCAGCATACTACATCACTATAGCCTCCAAATTCTTTCAATAATCTTCACATTAAGGATATGACTTAAGATAAAACATAGTTTCTGACTTCCATTGTCAATGTCCAGATTAAAACTTTTTCTCTTAGATTTAAAAGGTGTTGGCTTGCAGGACAGTCCTGCCAACCAACAAGCTAAAATTATCCTACTATGCTCCTTCCCTTCGGAAATCTTGCTTGTTTATTGTCCTGAATATTAAAACTAAGAAACTTTGTGGTTAGAAAGAACAATGCAACAACCTCCCTCCTCAAGAAGTTACTCAAGTTTTTCATGTCACCACAAAGTGATCAGTCTTCCTAAGTGATTAAAAACAATCATGCAGGCTGGAATATTTAAATATACTCTTCCCTTAAGCCTTTCTAAATAAATAATAAGTGTCTCTAAAGCCACTTCTGCTAAAATCAAAATGCAAATTTATAAATGCAACAATTTCAAAACTCAACAAAATGTTTCAGTTTTCTATTACAACTTGGTTGCTTGGTTTCTCACTTGAGTTTTTCACACACGTAAAACAATTCTGAGTTTTAAGTTTTCTTCATCACTCCTTTGTTCTCTTCTTTTTTCGTCGTTTAGAAGTTCTAAAACTTCTAAATTCTTCTAATTCTCTTTCTTGTTGCCTCTTGTTTTCTCGACCATTCATCAATGTTCCATTTCTTCCTCCTGTGATACTGACTCCGCACTTTCGGTTTCCGTGTCTTGTAGCACATCCTTGGCTATCCTGACGCTGTTGGAAGCCGTCCTCCAACACTTCTGCTCTTCTACCCTCTGTTTAGAGCAAGGTAGGGGATCCACGTTGGATTCTCTGTTTCTGCAGAAACTGTTGTGGAGACACAACGTCACGTTTCTCTCCAAATCTTCTTTCAGCATCTCTGCCTTCTCATTTCCACTACGCTCACTCGTTCTGGAAATTCTTTTCACGGCGGTGGTCACTGCATTCCGATGAGTCACGAGAGCTCGCTTGAAAGCTCCTGCCCCAATGTCCAGCTGATATTCACTGTACACCCTGCCGTGCTTCGACATATGCTTTTTCGCATGATCGTACAACCATGCAGTCATGTTGGCTCTGAACCATGGCATCAATCGTTTTCTCGCCCATATCTTCTTCATTTCCATCGGAATGTTTAGAACTTTGCACATTGTCTCAAAAAGATCTAAATCTTTTAGACAATCTAATTTCCGCAATTGTTCTCTCGTCGGCGCCTCCTGTCTATTATTTTCTCTCACATGAGCTTCCAGCCATCGTATCGCCATCATAACTCCCACTATCACTATTGTTACGGGCTGTGATGAATCTGGTAAACCCATGGAGAGCAGCTCTCCAGAGTCCCAGATCAACATCAGATTACTACGCTTGGGATACCACCAGGTCTGCAGCAAGCAGTGGCAAGGAAACTCGTCATGCGTCAACATGATGCTCCTCCAATTACGTTTTCCCGAAGCTTCCAGCAATGGTTCCACTTCCATCATCACTCGGTGGATTTCATCATTCTCATCTACTGCCTTGTAATCTGTGACAGTTGATCCTCTCTGTTTCTGTTTCTCAAAGTCACTGAAGTTCCCGCTCACATATCCCATGAACTTCTTTCCTAGTATTGACTCCAACTCTTCTTTGGTTCTCTCTGGAATTGCTGAGAACATCTTACATAGTAACTCGTAAGACTTTTCAGACATTCTCGCCAATCTCACACACTTCGGCACTGAGAAGGCTTGATCCACGATCGTTCTTGTACTTTTCACGTCCACAGCCACAAAATGCACAGTATATCTGCTCTTGCACATTGGAGCCAACGTTGAACCCACCAAATATCGTGCTCCTGATGGTCTACAGTAAGTTTCGCTGTGTCTGATGTTCATCTCCGTTTCGATTGCTTCCCTCCATTTTCCTAGATATTTCTGCTCAGTCTGCAGAACTCCTGGGAATACTTCTACGCTGATGGCTGTGACCATCTCATGTTTCTGTTCTAGATTCAATAGTGACTCTAAAGAACCAAACATGCTGTAGAATCCTAGTGCTGTCACTAGATTCACATCGGTTCCTCCATGGCAATCTGCTATCAGTTCCGTTTCCGTTCTTGCTTTCATCACTACATTTCCAAACAATACTGTCAATTGCTTGTGTTGTTTCTCCAGGGTTTTCACACAGTCTAGACTTCCACAAACGTGACCCTCTAGTCCACAGACTTCCGCCAGACAGCTACCAGGCTTGACCCAGTCTTCTGGTCCCCAGCCAGGCAACTCTACTTTATCTTCTCCGTTGCTCTTAGAGGCCGTTATCATCACATTATATATGATGTTGAGGTCACGCAGGTTACAGTCTGCATTCAGTTCCCTCTGTACGTCTTGTGTCGCCCGTAATATTGAGTCAGCGTTGGGACTAGGACACCATGATGGCCTCATCAATTCCCACACTGCCATCAAGCTCGTTCTCAGTAATTCATCTGAGAATCCCAACCCAAACTCCACTCTTTTGTCGGATTTTGGTACTGAAGGTGCAGTCACCTCTTCTTCCAAGACCAATCCCAATTTGGCCTGTGGAATGTTAACGCTCTTAATCGTTACAATTCTGGACGTCCAGAATCTTAGTAACACCGCCTACTCATAATCAAAGAAGCAATCGCGTATGTCTTCACTCAGGAAAGGATTGTACGCTTTTCCTATAATCCCGGATACGTAGCTATATGACTTCTTCTTGATCGGTCCACAGTATTCACTGGATTTCGGCAATGCTCCCATAGATTCTTTAGTGAGTCTCAACTCCTTGTTTGAGAATCTCCTGATCTCGTCTATCTTTTTCATGGGTTCCAATTCTTCAGGTTCTTTCATGTTCACCCTCATCGGTTTACTTTGCTGCATCTCCAGCATTGCTAGTAAGAACAAGGCTTTCGCTTGCTCATCGCCTTCCCTCAACATTTTAACACAAGTGTTTAATGCAGGTACTGAAATCTGCTCTATCAGGAATCGAATGAAACAGAGAGCGTCTCTCCGCTTCGCACACGCTACTGCTGCTCCCTCCTGGACTATCAGATCCCTCAGATTCGTCATAAGGAAAACCTTTTCTTCTTTTGATCTCTTTCTTTCTTCTGAATCATATTCTTCGCGAGTCAGTCCCATCATGCACCAGGCGAACCTGAGTTGTAACTCTGTCCTTACGTAAGGTACTGCCACGAGAGCATGTATTCTTGGCGTAGTCCTCATTTCTTCCTCGAAATACCTCAACACTACTGCTTTCCATGGAAGGCTCACTAACTGCTCGATCGTTTCCGCCTCTACGTCAGACGACGCCAAAGTTCCATACGCCTTCTGCTTGAGGGTGGTGCCTTGCAACATCATTTCCAGATAACCCTCCATGGCTTTTTCGTCTTCCAGGGCCATTACATACCCTCTAGCCGAGTTTCGGTATTCCAACATCTCCATGTATCCACCGGTGGGTTCATCTATCGACACTGTCTCCGACACGGTTAGTCGGTTGTATTCCACTGGTGTTAGTTGTCCTGCAACACTTCCCTTTCCATGATTCATGGGAGACGGCTTGAAGTCCCTCATTTTGCTCTCTCCACATTGGCTGAGTATTTCCATTTCTAACGTTGCTCCAGTCAGAGTGCGGTCACTCCTTTTGGATTTATAACCGGTTGACTTTATCCCCGCCATGAGAATGGGTGGCACCATCGCTATATCGGTTAATATTCTATCTGTGCCAGACAATTGATAATCACCTTGCCCCAAATCCATGACTTCTTCGACTCGCTTCCTTTTCGCTGAGTTACCAGCTTTCATCGATATTTCTGAATCCACTTTCGTCTTCCCAACTCTCCTCGGCATCACTCTGCTGCCTAACTTCATTTTCATCGCATTGATTTTATCAATCACCATTTTCGATCGCATCGTCCCTCTCCTGGTTCTTGACAGATACACCACCTCTCCTTCATCGTCCTGCGGTGTCATCTTGATGGGAGAATTCGCTTCACTCTCATCAGTAGCTGAGTCGATCAACAACTCACTCAGTCTCCCTTCACACTCATCAAGCTTGTCAAGTATTTCTCTCATCAAGGGTTGATTGAGACCTGTTTTGAGAATGGACTGGGTCCCATAGCTCTGAATCACGGTCCAGACTTCTTCCATAAACGCCACTCTGTCCAGCTTACATCCCGTCCTACTCTCGTGGTCTCGGTGATGTACTTCCCATTCTTCTTCGGGCAGCGTTCCCAAGAAAGGTACTCTGGCTGAGGCCTCTATTCTTCTCCTCCTAGGTGATTCCATGAGGATTCTCTGGTCGTTATTTCTTGAATTGCCAGGAGAGCTGCTCTCCGGCAAATTCCGTTCCATTTCCATAAAGGCTGACGGAGGCTCCAGTGTCGAGATGCCTTCATCCGCTGGCTCAGTCGTTTCCAACGTTTCTGCATTGTTCTCAAGATCACTGAAGATATTGAAATCCAGGCTGGATGTTCCTCCTGTCGATGCCCTGTCGTCTTCCCCACCAGCTTGATCTTGTTGCATGGGTTCTTCCGTCTGACGGCTTCCACCCTGTCCGTCATCTCCTTCTGACTTATCCTTGTTCGAGCTCGATGGTCCTTGTTCGTCATTGTCGGCTTCTTCCTGGAATCTCGGTATGAGCAATGTACCGGCTGATTTGTCTTCCTCTTCTCCATGGACCACTTTGATTTCTTCACAGCCGAATGGTGCTAGGAAGGTTCTCGTCTGCAATATTCCTCCCACTTCCATCTCCTTTTTCACACTGGTCAGGATTAATGAGGCTTCAGGCAATTCTGTCCTGCCTCTCATTCTCATCGGAGTTAAGCCTAGTTCCTTCCATTCCTCATCAAATCTTCCAGGCTTGGGAGTAGCGGCGTTGCTTATTCGCCTTCTCGTCGCTTGATCCGTGTATGCAAATCGCGTGTACTGCAACACGGCGGCATTTCTCCCCACGAAGTATGGATCCATCGTCACCGAGAAATTCCCTACTCTCCTTTCATTGGTTTCGAATGCTCTCAATCTAGGAGTTTGTACTACGGAGACTGCTCCGAGCAGCATCCTTCTTATCAGAGGGAATTCAGGGATTGCTTCCGGTAGCTTCTTGTAATCGCCCCAGTCCTTCGTCTCTTCTCTCACTTTGTGATAGGCTGCTGTGAGACGAGGCACTCTGCTCATCTCACCATTCGTTTTGTCATAGGGCCTCAGATTCCAAAGCTTTGGAAACACCTCGATGTGTCCTCTTTCTACTTCTCCCATGCGGTCACAGAAGTGATCGTCAAAATTGATGACTGTCATCTCCGGCTCCGATATTTTCGCAAACAACAGATCTTCAAACATGAGCTCCCGCAGTGTGTGCTGCTCACACCAGTTCAGTGTACTACCGTCCACTGCCGATATGAGGTTCAGGTGCAGCACCGACCTCCTATATGCTTCCACTTTAACGTCAGGGAACGCAAAGGTGACTGCTGGTCCATAGATCACTGTCACGAACTCCGTGACTCCTCTGATCAGCGCCAAGGGATCGGTCCTCATAGCCAAGCTCAGATCTGTTAATAGCGGCATGCCTCCAACATGTCGTCTAACATCCTCCTCTCTATCAATTGTTTCGTCTTCTCCGGTTCCAAAGCGATTTGCTGCAAGAGATATTGGATCAGAGTGTGTCTCAGGTCTCTTATTTTGTTCCACGAGTCCGTGGACTTCTTCATATCCAGGCTCCTCACTCTCTCTTTCATCTGCTCTGGACAACGTGCTAGTTTCATTAGTCCTCCCAAGTTTCCGTGAGTTATTGCGATCAATGTCAGAAGTCCATCTAGTCGCAGGTTCTGTATTCCATCCGTAAGCAGTATCGCCGGTCCTTTCACGAAAATCTCCGCTCCGAATGTCACGAACAAGGCTATTAATTCCACTATCGATACTTTCACTACTGCTTGGAGGAATTCCTTTATCAAATAGTGCGAGACTTTCGGGTAAACTTTTGCCAAGAAGGACGCGGTCCATCCGGCTCCCAACCCTTCTAGCATGCTGTCTGTCCTTTCAAATCCCTCCTGTCCCTTCACTTCCTGGGTCCAGAAGGTTTCCAGAGTAATCTGACACATTCTGTTCACGAACTCAGCTGTCTTTTCTCCGGCATTTTCCGCCAGGTTCACCTCCTTCAACAAGTAGGCGTGTATCTTAGTGATCATTACTGGGCCTTGCTGAAAAGCATCTGCACCCAATGCCGCTACTCTAGGATTCAGGTGTAGCCACTGGTTTGCTTCCGGCTTGGTTCTCAGCACCATCGCTTCCAGATGAGCTCTCGTCTCCAGTGAATTCTTTCTTCTCGTGTCTTCACTCGCCACTTCCATTGCTCGGAACCACAAGTCGTTGGACATTGCCGTGATCACTCGATGGTCATCATCTATTCCTGGTTTCAGTTTGAGTTGCCGACTGAAGTTGGACAGTTCCAACCCCAGCACTTCGTCCAACACTAACATGTGTAGCGCGTGGTCCTTGAATCCTCTCATCGCGTTTGAGATATCTGACCATACTGCAGGCAGTTCAGCCTTAAGTGGCCTCAGGTTCTCCATTTCTATCATGCGATTCGGGGCTGATATGATCACATCATATTTTCCTTCCGAAAGTAAGGCTACCATTGCATACACAAATTTCAGTCCATCCGGGAGATGTGCATATCCCGGAGACAACGCAAATACTACTCTCAACGTCACTTTATTGAATGATCCCTCCTTCGTCGCATCCACCACTTCACCCATCGACTCCAGGATGTCTTTTATCGCTGGCCATACTGCGTTTTCTGCTGTTGCAGGATCTCTGAGCCTGCTCAGAAAACCTCTACTGTGTAGATGGTCATTGATGCCAGCAAACACAATCGTTATCGGGTTCATTTCTGTCTGCCTTTGTACCCCTATAGCCAATGACACTGATTGCAATAGGTCTAGGTCAACTGCGGCCAGCATTATGACGTCCGGCCAAAACAAAGACTTAGAGGTGTACACGAACTCTGAATTCGCTACTACCATGATTTTGGCCTTTCTCATCTCTGCTTTGTCGTAGGCGGCGAAGATGGTCTCATCTTTCTTTATCGCTGTCAATCCGCCATATCTCTGGGCATCACCATCTTGGTTCACTAGTTTTGGGTACACTCTCTCCTTCACATGACCAGGTGGTGTCGTCAGTTGCCTAAATATCTTCACGTGTTGTCCAATCGGCGCTCTCGCCATCAGGAATCTTCCTGGTCTTTCTTCACGATTCCTCTCATCATGGTTCAATCTCACATCTTGCAACGGTCTTGCATTCACAGGTCCCATTGTGTTGTTGGAGGGCAGTCCCTCCAAATCGGCAAATCTCAAGGCCGTCGTGGAACTGAAATTTATGCTAGCGGGTATCAACCAGTCTACGCCGGTTATCGAGTATAATCTGCTGACGGATAGCGTCGCTCCATTCAGCATCCTCCTTGCATCTTCAATGAAGCTTACTCTCTGTAGGTCCAGCTTCATCAGTTCGTCTTTGTATATATGCCAGGGAGACGGTATGGATCGAGACCACAACAATGAGCCTCTGCTCGGTCTCTCCTCTCGGCTGGTACTCGTCGTCTCCGATCTAGTGTCCGACCTAGATGTGCCTGCTACTTCTTCGATTGGTTGGTTGACAGGTCCTATACTTCTCCTAGGATGAATTGTCCTCCTCATCGGTGCTTCTCCCAACCGATCCTGCACGTCTGTTCTTCGACCTGGTTCACTGGAGCTTTGTTGCCGGTAATTCGTAACGGCTGGGACCGTACCCAGGCGTGTTTCCAGGCTAGGAGGCACAAAGGTGGTAATTACCGCATCACTCACCGTTCCCCCTTCCTTCAGCACTCCTGTGTCAAAGAGTTCTGCTTCCAGCTCCTCCAACCGTTCTTGGAAGACTCGATTCAACCAAGCTTGTCCTTCGATACTGTCGAAGTGGATGCCATCCGTGGTCAGTCTGGCCTGATCCATGGCTCTCAACTCATGCTCAATGTCCATGAGGATCATCCTTCCGGCATTTCGATTTGCTAGGTTCCTCAAGATGTTGTTCCATCTCATGACTCCCTCGTTGTGCCTCCTTCCTGATGCTGTCAGGCTTCTCGTATTCATTGGCACCGTGCAAACGGTCAGTACCGCGCAACTGATTTTCTGCCAGAGGGTAGTGAACAAACACACCATCATTGACTCCCACAGTGCTTCCTGCTCGTCTGATCCTCTGGAGATGTCATTCGTCCCAACTAAGATCATCACATTGGGAATCTTCCCTGGATTCATCAGTTCCACTATCCGATATAATTGGGCTATTGTCGCGCCTCCAAAGGCCATCACCGTGGTGACCCACGAGGTCCTCAAATTCGACAGCACTCTGACTAAACTGTCTCCCAATATCAGGTGAGATGTCCCGAGTGGTGGTTGCTGCAGGTTCACAGCCGGGCTCCAGGTAGCTCGATTGAAGCAGGCTCTCGGATCTGTCTCCGGAACTCCCGTGAAATTATACTTCAATTGATTATTCTTCTGCACGTCTATTATACGAGACACTTTCTTCACTGGCATCTTCCGTACTTTCCTCTCTGGGATTCTCGAGCTCCCCATGAGTGGTGTCACGTTACTCATCCCTTGTCTGATTACTGTCTGGGAGAGTTGTACTCTGACCGTATCGTCAATCGTTCCATAGGGTGCGGTCACCCCGGAACCTGGTGCATTCTTGTTAGCGACCAATCGTCCAGCTGTCTCTATCAGTTTTCTCACTGTCTGTTCTACGACGGGATCACCCAAGGTGTCACTAGGATCCGGGATTGTTACTCGGTTCGTCTCTGCTGGAAGCCGTGTCTCCGTTGTTTGACTCATTTCTCGAGGTGTCAAGAGCTCCATCGGGGACTGCCCACGAGGAATATCCCTTGCAGGTATCACTTTCTCAATGGCCGTTGTCAACGCCGCCTGTTCCGATCGCTCTTTGTATTCCTGCCTTAAGCGTTCGATCTCTTGACCCTGCTTTTTGTTGCAGTCTTCAAACAACTTTCTCCACATGTCCCGGTCTTCCTCCATCGCCAGCATGGTCTTCGTCATATCGTCTAACTCCTTCTTCGTACTTCTCAGCTGATCGTTCATCTCGTCCAGATCTTGTATGGTTTGGTTCGTCTGAACCTTCTGTGTTACTTTCGCCCTTTTTGGTGGCACAGCTGCTCTCAGTGGTGAACCAGACGAGGTCGCCTCGCTGTTCATCTCCCGATGGATTCTCCTCAGCCCAGGTTTAGGCTTAGAGGGCATTGGCATCTTACCTGGTTGGTAAGTCCTAGAACTTCCCAATCCAGGCTCATTCGCCAAGTCACTCCCTGAGAGAGCCCCGTTTCTCCACCTCATCACTCTCATGTTCGGGCGGTCTAGTACTCCTCTTTCTCCATATGCTGCCATCAACAGGACTTCCGTGGGGCGGTCCCCACGGTTGTCGTGCCCCAAGATGTTGATCAGGGCGGTCAGCAACATGACCACCTCTGGGTCCTCCAGAGCGAAGTCTCGTTCGATCAGCCGACGATAGATCGCATCTACCATCGGTCCTACATATGCCTCTGCCAGGTCCATCAATTCATCCAGGTTGAAGTTGTCCATTCTATTCTTTTCAAGTTTGATTTGATTCGATTCTTTGACTCAAGTGAGTAATTTAAATGATCAATCAGGATCTAGAAAAGAAATCACGAATGTCACACTTGTCAGTTTCACCTTAACATATATCGTTAAAATTTGCTTAAAACAGTTCAGATAAAAAGATATTTATCCTAAAATTTGTTAAAATCAATTGGTTTCTAAAATTTTGGAATTCGACCTAAGATTGGACAGTCCAAACTTTGGATCTATTCCCAAGATCGTCATTCAGTTGTTCATGGTCACTAACCCCTACTTACACATGATCTTAATAACCTAACACATACCATAACATAACACACATATCACATGTTACACACAACTTAATCTTTGGCCTAACACTCTTTCACACTTCACTCAGCCTATACTTAAGTAATATTTCTTATGTAGATATACTTGTATGTTTGTATCAGAGAATATCACGTGTACAAGCGCGTACAATTCCCGAGGATGCAGTCTTCCTCTGTTTGGATCGTACACTGGAAGCGAGAGCTCCTTCACGTCCATTTCCACAAGGAAGTCCCTCAGCCTCGTCAAAGACAAGACTAGGTTTTCTGGGTCCACGTGCTGCTTCTCTGTCGCCCTCGTTACCAAGAAGCATAAGTACTTTCCCGGTATCTGCGACACATCCGGAGGTAAGGCTGCTACGCCCCCTATCCCTGGTCTTTACTTCCAAAGGAATTCCACGTTTTTGTATTCTCTCTTAAAATCTGCCGCTAACGCTGTCCTAAAACTCATGTCTGCGGTGATTGCTATCGCACATGTTCTGTTTGTGAGTATGAAATCACTGTCTGTTAGTATTATGTTACTTGAATATTCATTCGGTAAATTAAAATATGACTCAACTACCCTGCCTATGCCAGGTTTCTTAGGTTCTTCGCCTGTTTCTGCTTCTAACTCTCCTGTTTCTCTTGCTATTCTCAATTTTTTTATTATCAGGTTTTCAGTGTGGGTAAATCCTACCCCCACTCCCCGGACAAAAATATCCATCGGCGTCCCCGTCGATCGCATACCGGACATCAAGTCAAGGTTAGAAGCTGGAATGAGAAGTTGTCCTTCCTGGGCAGCCCAGGAAGGATCATCTCGTTCGGTCTTAATGTATTTCGCGCTTTCACGATCTACGTCTTGAATCGTAACGCTGGTCTTTTTATGGTCTGACCCAGCCATGAGCTCACTATTTGCATGTAATTAAGTTAATTTGAGCGTTCTGGTCGAAGCCAGAGAACAGTAACGTTTTTGTCGACCCGATGTTGGAAAGACCACCGAAAAGCACTGGCTTGGTAGAGACTGTGAAAAGCATGCAAAGCTCTGTTTAGACGCTAGCCAGTCGTCTTAAGACTTAGTTTTGTTATCCGTCGATATGTATCTTCCGGGCGAATGTTACATACATGTTTTTATGGCCGATCCCCCCACCCTTCCTGGTTCGTGAATTTTCGGTCTTAACTAGGTTAAAAAACTATTCACGGCAATCCGGAAGGCCTCCGCGTTCCGAACTACCCTTCCGCCCCGGCGGTTTAGGCCTATTAAGGGCGTTAATGTGAGCATCCGTTCGGCGTGGAGTGCTCGTTAACGGTTCCGCCGTTCATGATGTTATAAAAGAATAACACCCAGGAGCGCCATAAAAACATGTATGTTACATTCGCCCGGAAGATACATATCGACGGATAACAAAACTAAGTCTTAAGACGATTGGCTAGCGCCTAAACAGAGCTTTGTATGCTTTTCACCGTCTCTACCAAGCCAGTACTTTTCGGTGGTCCTTCTAACATCGGGTCGACAAAAACGTTACTGTTCTCCGGCTTCGACCAGAACGCTCAAATTAACTTAATTACATGCAAATAGTGAGCTCATGGCTGGGTCTCAGTATCCCCAGACCACGAGGTCACTCCTAAAAACAGGGTTACTACTTATTATATTACTATTGTTTTTGTTCAGTAGATAAAAATCATCATCTCCATCGAAGATGGATCAACCCTTTCCCCCAACTCCTAGCTCCTCATCCTTGTCAAAACTAATCCGAATATCAATTAGATTCAAGTCAGGACATGACAGGATGCTAAAAGTTCATATAATAGGCTAAAAGTTTCAGTCCCGAAACCCTTCCAGATTTGTGAATCCACTGAATCAAGCTCCTTAAGTTCGATTTCACAATAACACGGAAGGCTGTCTCTTTACCCTTCACCGTTGCTCGCAACGGCCTTGCAACTACTGTAGCAGCACAATAGTTGCAACTCGGAACGTCCTCTGCTATTCGTTGTCGTTTTCTTCAATTTCGATTTCTTCAATTTCGATAAAGTTGTTCTCGTCAGCGCAACTAATGTTGTTGTGTTTCTTCTCTCGTTTTTTGTTAAAATGGCCGTTTCAGCATTTCTCAGAAATGTGACGTCATCATTCGAATTTTTGAAAATTTAAAACACTAGAATATTCCAGCCCTCACCGTTTGGCTAAACGTTCCAATAACGCCCTTAGTTCTTAAAAACCACCAATCCGGAAGGCTTACTGCTAAAATTCCGAATTCTGCAGAGATTGCATTTTGGCCATTCTGGTCGAATGTCACATTAAGAAAAATAGGCCCTATAACCATTGGCTCAAGAGTCAGGGACACTATCTGTTGTGTTTCTCTACCTCAAACCAGTCGGAGCCAATTCGGTTCGCTTGTGACATGAGACTACGACCCGTTACAGCTTAAAGGCTACTACCAAAATATCCCCCACTCTAGAAATGAGAACGTCCCCATACTTAGGTCTCAAAATACCCAAAATACGCGAACGCCGTTAAAAACCAGGTCGGAACAATCCGTTAAGTTACTTTTTATTAGACAGTGGAACTTTGATCCATTTCAGATGGATCAACCTAAAACTCGCCTTACCTCAACATAACAATCATAAAACACACTCTAGAAATTTAAATTGGGTACTCACATCGCAGCACGCTCAAGAACTAGAAGTAATTAAGTTGGTAAGCAACTCGAGAACTAAATAATACAACTAGATGAGTTTAATGTTTATCAGTTTCAATAACAGGAGCAAGTTTGAACTCTAGAATGTAGTTTTTTGTGAACCATTGGGACACTCAAGTTGTCCACCTTTCCATCGAAGGTTCACTCTAGTCCAGTTCGAATAATAGTCCAGTCGAACAATAATAGTCCAGTCCTCGGGAATACGCTTCCTTCTGTTTCAGATAGGACAGCTCTACTCTAGTCTTATTGTGACGGAAATTGCGAATAGCAATTTCCTACTGTTTTATCTGGCAACTTTTCCGCGATTGTTACTCGATGGTTCTGACTTCACTTTTTCTGCTTTCAGTTGTCGCGAGAAAATCGTGCATGACAGGCCCCATTCGAATTTTTGAAAAATCAAATTTCACTCCAAAATTAAGTGCTCTCGTGTCTTTCAAGGTCAAACTTCCAAATATGACCGACTGGCACATACTCCCCGGACTCAAGATTGGATGTCCTCATTGCGTGCTGTCGTCTGCCAGTGAGTCCCAAAAAACCGAGTGTTGCTCAAGGTACAGTGCCAGTGGTTATTTACAGAAGTTTGCAGCAGACTTAAGCTTATCTACACCCCAAAATTCACAGCCATGTAAAATTTTCACACTATCGCTAAACAGCAATCAAAATCTGCACACACCTGCACCCTTGAATTCTCGCTTTTCAAGCCAATCATTTAAAATTTCTTTTGTCCCATTCAATCAGGAAATTGTCATGCAACATTTTGATTTATATAGTAAATAATAGCATATGATTAACAAAATCTGATTCGTTAAAATTTCTCTTTCGTGAACCCAGATTTCATCCGGATTCACGCTCAAGCCCCCCTTCCCTCTCAAGACTCAAGATTTCTTCGAGCCACCCGCTCATTTTGCACTCTTCGCCTTGGAGTTACCGGACCCTGAAGTAATAGACACTCCAAACTGTCTCAACAGCGCTTCTTCATCATCGGAGCTAATCACGATCTCCTCCCAAGCCTTCAGCTGTTCATAGGATTGCATCCATTCCGTTTGCTCATGCAAACTCTTGGGTTGGGTAGTCCCTTCACCCTAGATTCCCGGTTCAAACAAAAGGAGTTGTGAAGGCTCAGGCTCACATTCTTCGCCAAGTCCTCCTCTAGTATCGACTCCCTCGCTTTGGTGTTGTCTCTAGACACTTTACCCACTCTCTTCCATCCTGTCGTGATCGCATTTCGATGGGTTAACAGGGGTCTCTTGAAAGCTTCCGGTCCAATCTCGGCCTGGAACTGTCGATACTCCTTTTGATATTTTCTCATGTGATCTTTCGTTGTCATATATAACCAAGACGTCAGTGTCGCTCGAAACCAGGGAAAGTACCTCAAGTGGCTCCATACGTGTCTGACTTCCATTGGTATGGCGAATACCTTGCATGCAGTCTCAAACAACTAGAGTCTCCTGCTGTAGTCTATCGCGTATATTGACTCAGCTGTTGGCGCCTTCGTTTCCCGATATTTCGTTATATTCTCTTCTATCCGCTCTAGTACGTCCTTGATGGCTTTGAGCTGTTCATCTGTCAGTTTGCCCCTCAAATGTTCAATCTCCGGCAGAACCGGTTTATCAGTTTGCATTTCATCTTGTGTGGGCCGCTCTGGAAAGTTCGAACAGCTCGACAGCCCATCGTCCGTCTCTGACTTAAGTGATTTAACAAGACCCGAAGAACCTTTTATTTTCTGTAATCGTCTCAAGATACAAATTCTGTCCCTATGATTGGGACAATCAACAACTTCATTTTGTTTTGAGTTCTCAGTCATTTCATATCGGGTTTTAACCGGTAAAGCATATCCCAGTTTCCTCCCTCTCTGTATCGTGATCAGTGTATCAAGAGTATTCAACAAGAAACTGACGCAGAGGCCGCTCTTCGTTATCGAGAAGGATCTTCCTAAAACAGCAGCACTTTGACTATTAGGATTCGGAACTATACACACTTGCTTTTTGTCACTTAGTTCATTGTAATTTTTCATCCTCAAGCTTACGGTTGCCGCTTCATTCGCCTTTAGCCTCACCCTCCTACTCAAGAATACCGGTGCTTTGGTTTCATTTGCCATTATTAAATTTACCGGTTTGATTGCGTACATCCTATCCGGGTTCCGTATCCTGAAAATTGCGTTATTTAGACCAATCGCTACATCAAAGTTCCTGATGAAGTCTCTGCCCAAAATAAATTGGTCAGATTCATCTAGGTTTTCTACCACAAGAAAGCTCATCCACAGGTTACGTTCCCCCAGATTGAGGGCTATTATCGGCGTTCTGCCCAACACCCGCAGGGCCCCTTTATTTGCAGCTGACAGCCGTATTCTCGAGTCTATCAAATCACCTTTGTTAAAGCCCATTCGTTCCCAAGTTTCGATTGGTATGACGCTCAAGACTGCTCCCGTATCAAGTAACCCACGTAACTGAGTCTTTTTGCCACTTATGTCTAGCACGTGCCCTGTCACATCTGCCTCTGTCCCGATGTGCATCGCATCTAGTTCAAGCATGGCGCAGTGTCCAATCGACCTCACTTTCAACTCTTCTTTCCCTACGTAGATTTGCCCAATTAGGTCTTCGTCGCATGTTATCATTGTTTTGGTATAGATGTTGATTCCATCTATATTTAGCATCACCTCGTGTGGACCATAAGCTTCAGTATACCTGTTATCAACACGTACCGACTTGCTGCCCCCACTCGTGAGTAGTGCTCTTAACGCTCTAGAAGTCGTTTGTGGGCTTATACAACTCAAGTAATCTGCGTACACGTCAATGTGCATTATTGTCTGGTCGCTCGGTTCGCTCAAGTTTCTGGTTACCTCGTGGCCGCCCACTGTGATTATCGACATTATTCTAGCCCCGATTTTCGATATGCCGAATGGCTTTCCGTTACCATTTTTACAGTGTTACAATTTCCACTCTTTGTCGACCCCGATCCAGCTTCTGGTGTTGGATTCGACCCTGTCAATGCTTCGTTGAAATTCTGTCTTTCGATCTCCTGCTTTAGTCGTTGCTCTATTTCTTTCGCAGCCAGATCCTGTTTCACTTTGTTAATTGCTTCCGTCGCCGCTTTCTCATAATTTATCTCTAGAGAGTTCCCGGCTGTGGATTCTAACGCACCATTAACATGTGTTACAGCTTTCACTGTTTTCGTCGGCAATTCCGTGCTCGGTGCTCCTACGTTCCTAGATTCAAACTCGTTTTGTCTATTCCGCTGATTCTGCACCGCTGCTAATGCCAACTTATGTTTGGGGTGACTCTGGTCCTTGACCGCTTCCCAGAACGAGGGAAAATCCATTCTGAAGTGCCCTTCTTGGTTACAGAAGGAGCATCTCGCGCCTATCTTGATGATTAAGCCACTATAGTACTCGTGTTCCTCCTTCTGACTCATGTCTTCCTCATCCGGTGCGTATCCTAGACTCTTCATGCCTTGTTTGTATGTTGTGCAGTCAGCCACGTGGTGATCCGCCGACCCGCAGTTCGCGCATGATCTGCGCTTTTCCATGTCATCTCTAGGCTTGTACCATGACGACCTCTGAGGTTGGCTTCCCCCTAGCGTGTTCCTGTTTTCTGAATATGAATATTTCTTAGGTTTCATCAGCATGTATTCCCGTGATTTCTGTCTCATTTCTTCTGGGGTCGGTGCGCTGTCTTTCGACAATGTGTAGTATGTTGCTAACATTGTTCTTAAGTCATCACTTTTTACCCCATCAATGAAATTCGAGGCGATGCTAAAGTTTCTTCTGTTTGTCGACTCCTCTGGGTCACTCCTTCTTCTCAAGCTCTCAAGGTCATCTAGGAACCGATCAATTGACTCATCGTCCCTCTGCCTTCTCTTTTCAAATCGCATCATCGCTTGTTGACCCTTCATGCCTGACCCGAGTCGATTCAGCAATATTTCGAAGATTTTGTCCGCGGTATCGCGTTCTTCTTCTTTCTTAGCAACCATGCATTTTAATGCCGTGCCTTCCAAGTTGCTGAGTATGGCTGTGCATGCCTGTTTTTCATCATTCAAGTTATCTTGCTCTAGATGTAATCTCATCACTTCCATCCAAGTGTCAATGCATCCAATCTTTTGGCTTCTTGAAAGTTTTTCTTGAGTTTCCCTCTCTCCTATCGCTCGAGTCAGTGTTCCTCGTGGCGAAGGCCTCTGGAGTCCTATTCATCATCTCCCAAGTGCTTGCCCACGTCATGGCATCCGGACCTGCGTTGCTGTTAGCTGTTGGGTCCCCCGGACCACTCATTGTGTTTGATGTTCCATTTTTCATGATTGTTTTAGCAGTTGTTGGTGCTATGCTCACCGCATCCCGGGTTAAAGGCAACGGTGTCGATTGCCGTTTGTTCCTTTGTGGTTCCTTAAAGTCAACTCTGGTGCATTGCGTGCGATCCGCTGCCGGTCTTTCTTGTGAGGTAGAATTTCTCAAGATTGCATCCAATTTCGCCTGTATTGCACATGAACTTTCGGCCTGATTCCTGCTCATTGTGTCCATTCTCTTTTCCAGGCTACCTAATTGGCTGTTGACATCATCATATCGGTTTTTCAACTGTTGCATATCTTTTTTGATGTTCTTATCTCGTTCTTCATTGGTGGCATCTACCTTGTCTGACATCTGCTGGAGTCTCTCCTCTGTCGCCTTAGCCAGGTTAAAATAACTATCCAGATACTCGTGTTTGTTGTATTTCAACTCTTTCCTTATTAAGTCTCTATCTTCCTCACTGTACTTTAGTTTTTGTCGATCTGATTTAATTTTGTCATCAGGTCGCCAAGCTCAAGAGTAGCTGTTTCATGGTCAACCGTTGTCCTGTTTTCGGCTGTAGCTTCTGTTCTGGCTTGTTCTTCTTTTAGGTCGGCTTCTGTCGTCTTCGTGTTCACCGTCCCAAATATTCGTGCTCTTTCAGTTTTTGATTCTTCAGCCGTGTTGTCTCTCGATTTCATTCCGACCATCATCGCCAACTTTTCTGTAAAAGATGTCTTCTTTACTTGAGAGTCGTCTTTCACTGTTTCTCGGGTATTGCCTGTTGTGTCTTCCAATGCGTCTATCGGCGAAAACTCCACGGTTTTTGGATTTTGATCTTCCATATGGGGCATCGGTGTGGATTCCGTTGTCTTCTTCTCCACTTCATCTACGCTCTGGTCTGGTGTCTCTAGATCGATTTCAATTGTGGCTCCGCCTGTTTGTCTTTAGCACCTTCTCTCGTCTTGTTCTCAATACTACTCCTCGTGCTGACCATGCTAACTAAAAAGTTATATTTTGTTTTCTTTGGGCCCATTGATGTCGTTCCGCGCAGCGACGAGTTATATTTCGTGTTTGATCCAGTTGACCTTTTTTCGAGCACCGGTACCCTACTCCGTCTCATTATTTCTATTTACAATTGCTCCTATTTACAATATTACTATGTACACAATTCTATTCTAAGAATAAAATTTTTTGTGAAAAAATTATTAAAAGGAAATATACAACGTGATAAAAACTATGTTTCCAGTTCTCTTTCAAAACCTTTCGAGAAACTTTCTTTATTTGTGGTCACAACCGTACCGGGTTCCGACTAGTCTTGTTCTGTTTTAATTCTGTCTTAAAATACTTATTGTAATTTTACTCCAATTTTTATACCGTCCCAACACTTCCAGTTACCGTCCCTACTCTTCTTTGTACCGTCCCAGGCTTCTTTTCTACTGCCCCAAGACTGTTCGGTACTGTCCCAGTACTTTTTGTCAGTGTCCCAAGACCCCTGTCCCGAGAGTACTATCCCAGGACCACTGTCCCAAGACTGTCCCAAGAGTACTGCCCCAAGGTTAGTGTCCCAAGACTACTGTCCCAAGACTACTGTCCCAAGACTACTGTCCCAAGACTACTGTCCCAAGACTACTGTCCCAAGGCTAGTGTCCCAAGACTAGTGTCCCAAGACTACTGTCCCAAGACTCAAGACTAGTGTCCCAAGGCTACTGTCCCAAGACTACTGTCCCAAGACCACTGTCCCAAGGCTAGTGTCCAAGACTACTGTCCCAAGGCTAGTGTCCCAAGACTACTGTCCCAAGACTACTGTCCCAAGGCTAGTGTCCCAAGACTAGTGTCCCAAGACTACTGTCCCAAGACTAGTGTCCCAAGGCTACTGTCCCAAGACTACTGTCCCAAGACTACTGTCCCAAGACCACTGTCCCAAGGCTAGTGTCCCAAGACCACTGTCCCAAGGCTAGTGTCCCAAGACCACTGTCCCAAGGCCACTATCCCAAGACTAGTGTCCCAAGGCTTCTGTCCCAAGATTACTGTCCCAAGGCTAGTGTCCCAAGGCTACTATCCCAAGACTAGTGTCCCAAGACTACTGTCCCAAGGCTAGTGTCCCAAGACCACTGTCCCAAGACCATTATCCCAAGACCACTATCCCAAGACCACTGTCCCAAGACTAGTGTCCCAAGACCACTGTCCCAAGACCACTCCCCAAGGCTAGTGTCCCAAGACCACTGTCCCGAGACCACTATCCCAAGACCACTGTCCCAAGACCACTGTCCCAAAAATAGTGTCCCAAGACCACTGTCCCAAGACCACTGTCCCAAGACCACTGTCCCAAGACTAGTGTCCCAAGACCACTGTCCCAAGACCACTGTCCCAAGACCACTATCACAAGGCTGTACTGTCCCAAGACTGTACCAAGACTGCTCTGGTCCAAGACTGTCCCAGGAATGCACTGTCCCAAGACTGTCCCCAGACTGTACTACCCCAAGACTTCTTTGGCACTGTCCCAAGACTTCTCTGGTACTGTCCCAAGACTTCTTTGGCACTGTCCCAAGACTGTTAACAAGTGTCTGAGCGGTGGGACCTCTTTCTTCTTTGTTGTAGGGACTTCTTGATTCACTGTACCTTGTACCACCACTCAAGCTCTAGTAAAAATATTCCCAAAAACCCTCTCTTAATGGCCAAATGCTGACCCCCTTTTTTTTAGTTACCTCTTTTTCAATGTTCCAAGCAACTTGAAACCAAAACTTGTGCGCAGGTATTTTGTGATCACCTATTCGTATAAAAACCAGACACAAATCCTCACCGAAATTCAACAAAAATCTAAACAAGAAAAAATAATAAAAACAGAGAGATGAACCCACCTAAAATTCAAAGGTGACAAATGTCTACCTTCTATCGAAAAAAAAAGTCTGGTACCTAATTGCCACGCGTTTTCCTCCCCCCAACTAATGATCTTATTGGGTATCACCAGAATTGTCTATGTCCGTTCCACCCTACCAATCCGACCAGGGTACCTGCCTTAACTCGAGTTTAAATTTGTATATCCACCTATTATTACCAACGCGTGTTAATGACTAATGTAACTAAATCAACGATGTCGATCAATTAGTTACTCTAATGTCCCCCCTTTTTACAATTTGCAACCGCCAACCTCTAACCTAACCAGCCCCCCTTCTAACCTCCCCCCTTTTTAGCCGCCCTTCTTAAGCCTAAAATTACCTTAAGCACCGGGTGCTAAACCTCTCAAGAGAAAACCGTAGACCTGTCTCCAGGCCTGCTCAAGTAAAAACGTTCCTCAAAACCGGGGGATTTCGCTTATCCAATTTTACACTTATATGCTATAATGTAATGTGGATTTTAACGATACCCGTTCTGCCCAACTTGAGAACTCGAGAACTGCCAAATCCGTCTTGGCTACTTTCCCACTCGACTGGTCACCTCTTCCAGTCAAGTCTCCTATTGGTTCAGCTCAAGTGCTCCTGAACCACTTTCCCACTCGGCTGGTCACCTCTTCCAGTCAAGTCTCCTATTGGTTCAGCTCAAGTGCTCCTGAACCACTTTCCCACTCGGCTGGTCACCTCTTCCAGTCAAGTCTCTTGGTTGTCCAGCTAAGTACCAAGCTATCTGAAAACCTTTGACAACGCCCCACACACGGGCACTTTATTGAGGTTACTGGGTTAAATTGCTAGGTTGATCGAAACGATCGAACTTGTAAAACAGCATGGGTATACTATTTAATTAATATAAAGGTTTGATCCAACTAATTTGGTGTCAAAGTTACTGTCTTTTTTCGTTTTATGGTTTTTGTTCCTTTTTCTATTCTTTTTTGTTTTTTGTTTCGCTTTTTGTCTTTTTGCTCGTGTTTTTGTCCCCCTAGTTGCCCCCTTCTACTCGGTTAGCTAAGCCTCGTTCGGAGAGCGTACCAGGAAGTTTTCTCGAGTTTTCTTAAAAAGCTATCACGGTACAACCAGAAGGTTTGCACGTTCAAGCCGAACCGTTACCACCGGTATTCTAGAATGGGCATGCAGCCCGGAGCTGTCTCAAGTGGGTTCGACTCCGTAGTCTTGATGTCGTAAACACCCAGGAGCGCCATAAAAACACTATGTAACATTCGTCTACTGCAGTCACACATGAGGCTTAAGAAAAAAAGGCACTATAACCATTGGCTCAAGAGTCAGGGACACTATCTCTTGTGTTTTTCTACCTCAAAACGGTCGGAGCCAATTCGGTTCGCTTGTGACATGAGACTACGACCCATTACAGCTTAAAAGCTAATACCGAAATATCCCCCCCCCCACTCTAGAAATGAGAACGTCCCCATACTTAGGTCTCAAAATACCCAAAATACGCGAACGCCGTTAAAAACCAGGTCGGAACAATCCGTTAAGTTACTTTTTATTAGACGGTGGAACTTTGATCCATTTCAGATGGATCAACCTAAAACTCGCCTTACCTCAACATAACAATCATAAAACACACTCTAGAAATTTTAATTGGGTACTCACATCGCAGCACGCTCAAGAACTAGGAGTAATTAAGTTGGTAAGCAACTCGAGAATTAAATAATACAACTAGATGAGTTTAATGTTTATCAGTTTCAATAACAGGAGCAAGTTTGAACTCTAGAATGTAGTTTTTTTGTGAACCATTGGGACACTCAAGTTGTCCACCTTTCCATCGAAGGTTCACTCTAGTCCAGTTCGAATAATAGTCCAGTCGAACAATAATAGTCCAGTCCTCGGGAATACGCTTCATTCTGTTTCAGATAGGACAGCTCTACTCTAGTCTTATCGTGACGGAAATTGCGAATAGCAATTTCCTACTGTTTTATCTGGCAACTTTTCCGCGATTGTTACTCGATGGTTCTGACTTCACTTTTTCTGCTTTCAGTTGTCGCGAGAAAATCGTGCATGACAGGCCCCATTCGAATTTTTGAAAAATCAAATTTCACTCCAAAATTAAGTGCTCTCGTGTCTTTCAAGGTCAAATTTCCAAATATGACCGACTGGCACACATTCGAAATTTTCAAAAATTACGTTTCACCCCAAAATTACGTTGTTCGTGTTTGTGACATTCGACCAGAACGGACAAAACTGCAGATTCAGCAGTTTCGAGTTTTTAGCAGCGAAGCTTCCGAATTGGCGGTTTTGAAGGATTTAGAGCGTTATTCGGACGATTAGACAAATCGTGAAAGCTGAAGGATTCGGAAATTTCTAAATTTAAAAAATTCGAATTGATGACGTAATAATTCTAAGAAACGTCAAAAATGGCCATTTTGGAGAAAAACCGAAATAGACACACAACAACGATAGTTGCGACGACGACAACAACAGAAAAATTGAGAGTCGGAATCAGAAAAAGGCAGAAGGAGCAGAGACCGCTCCGAGTTGCAACTATTGTGCCGCTACAATAGTTGCAAGGCCGTTGCGGACAACGGTGAAGGGTGGAAAACCAGCCTTCCGGAAGGAGAACAAAAGTCTTATTTCCCCGGATTCAAGAATCCGGAGGGTTGTCAGGATTTGGACGGAAACTGTTTTAGCTAAACTTTTAGCTTCCCTATTATGCCCTGAATTGAATTTAATTATAATCTGAATTCAGTTTGCAAGGATGGGCAGCTGGGAGTATGGGGGGAAAAGGTTGATCCATCTTCGATGGAGATGGTGATTTTTATCTATTGAGCAAAAACAATAATAATATATTAAGTAGAAATAGCCCTATTTTTAGGATTGACCTCGTAGTCTGTGGATACTGAGACCCAGCCATGAGCTCACTATTTCTGCATGTAATTAAGTTATTTTGAGTGTTTTGACCGAAGCCGAAAGCAGTAACGTTTTTGTCGACCCGATGTTAGAAAGACCACCGAAAGTACTGGCTTGGTAGAGACGGTGAAAAGCATGTAGAGCTCTGTTTAGACGTTGGCCAGTCGTCTTAGAACCTAGTTTTCTTTTCCGTCGATATGTATCTTCCGGGCTAATGTTTTTATGGCGCTCCTGGGTGTTATTCTTTTAACAACATGACCGGCAGAACCGTTAACGAGCACTCCGCGCCGAGCGGATGCTCTCATTAACGCCCTTAATAGGCCGAAACCGCCGGGGCGGAAGGGTAGTTCAGAACGCCGAAGCCTTCCGGATTACTGTGAATTGCTATGTAACAGTCGCCTACTTCGGTCACATATGAGGCTTAAGAAAAATAGGCCCTATAACCATTGGCTCAAGAGTCAGGGACACTATCTCTTGTGTTTTTCTACCTCAAAACGGTCGGAGCCAATTCGGTTCACTTGCGACATGAGACTAGAAACCGTTACAGCTTAAAGGCCACTACCAAAATATCCCCCCACTCTAGAAAATAAGAACGTCCCCATACTTAGGTCTCAAGATACCCAAAAAACGCGAACGCCGTTAAAAACAGGGTCGGAACAATCCGTACAGTTACTTTTTATTAGACAGTGGAACTTTGATCCATTTCAGATGGATCAACCTAAAACTCTCCGTACCTCAACATAACAATCATAAAACACACTCAAGAAAATTAAATTGGGTACTCACTTACCAGCATACTCGAGAATTAGAGGTGACTAAATTAGTAAGTTTGGTTCAATAAGTTCTAATCGAACAAATTTTATCTCGAGAATGGAGTTTTGGTTCTGGACCATTGGGACGCCTCGGTTGTCCACATTTCCACCTAAGGTTCACTCTGGTCCAACTGGATTTCGATGTTTTTTGCTTTCTGTATCAAGATAGGACAGCTCTACTCTCGTATCATTTAGATGTCGGAAATTGTGAATAGCAATTTCCCGCTGCTTAAATTGACCACTTTCCCGCGATTGTAAATCGGTTGTTCTGATCTTGTATTTCTGAGATTTTCAGTTTTCGCGAGAAAGTTGAGCATGACAGGCTCATTGTAACATTCGTCTACTGCAGTCACACATGAGGCTTAAGAAAAATAGGCCCTATAACCATTGGCTCAAGAGTCAGGGACACTATCTGTTGTGTTTCTCTACCTCAAATCAGTCGGAGCCAATTCGGTTCGCTTGTGACATGAGACTACGACCCGTTACAGCTTAAAGGCTACTACCAAAATATCCCCCCCACTCTAGAAATGAGAACGTCCCCATACTTAGGTCTCAAAATACCCAAAATACGCGAACGCCGTTAAAAACCAGGTCGGAACAATCCGTTAAGTTACTTTTTATTAGAGAGTGGAACTTTGATCCATTTCAGATGGATCAACCTAAAACTCTCCGTACCTCAACATAGCAATCATAAAACACACTCAAGAAAATTAAATTGGGTACTCACTTACCAGCATACTCGAGAATTAGAGGTGACTAAATTAGTAAGTTTGGTTCAATAAGTTCTAATCGAACAAATTTTATCTCGAGAATGGAGTTTTGGTTCTGGACCATTGGGACGCCTCGGTTGTCCACATTTCCACCTAAGGTTCACTCTGGTCCAACTGGATTTCGATGTTTTTTGCTTTCTGTATCAAGATAGGACAGCTCTACTCTCGTATCATTTAGATGTCGGAAATTGCGAATAGCAATTTCCCGCTGCTTAAATTGACCACTTTCCCGCGATTGTAAATCGGTTGTTCTGATCTTGTATTTCTGAGATTTTCAGTTTTCGCGAGAAAGTTGAGCATGACAGGCTCATTGTAACATTCGTCTACTGCAGTCACACATGAGGCTTAAGAAAAATAGGCCCTATAACCATTGGCTCAAGAGTCAGGGACACTATCTGTTGTGTTTCTCTACCTCAAATCAGTCGGAGCCAATTCGGTTCGCTTGTGACATGAGACTACGACCCGTTACAGCTTAAAGGCTACTACCAAAATATCCCCCCACTCTAGAAATGAGAACGTCCCCATACTTAGGTCTCAAAATACCCAAAATACGTGAACGCCGTTAAAAACCAGGTCGGAACAATCCGTTAAGTTACTTTTTATTAGACAGTGGAACTTTGATCCATTTCAGATGGATCAACCTAAAACTCGCCTTACCTCAACATAACAATCATAAAACACACTCTAGAAATTTAAATTGGGTACTCACATCGCAGCACGCTCAAGAACTAGGAGTAATTAAGTTGGTAAGCAACTCGAGAATTAAATAATACAACTAGATGAGTTTAATGTTTATCAGTTTCAATAACAGGAGCAAGTTTGAACTCTAGAATGTAGTTTTTTGTGAACCATTGGGACACTCAAGTTGTCCACCTTTCCATCGAAGGTTCACTCTAGTCCAGTTCGAATAATAGTCCAGTCGAACAATAATAGTCCAGTCCTCGGGAATACGCTTCCTTCTGTTTCAGATAGGACAGCTCTACTCTAGTCTTATTGTGACGGAAATTGCGAATAGCAATTTCCTACTGTTTTATCTGGCAATTTTTCCGCGATTGTTACTCGATGGTTCTGACTTCACTTTTTCTGCTTTCAGTTGTCGCGAGAAAATCGTGCATGACAGGTCCCATTCGAATTTTTGAAAAATCAAATTTCAATCCAAAATTAAGTGCTCTCGTGTCTTTCAAGGTCAAACTTCCAAATATGACTGACTGGCACATACTCCCCGGACTCAAGATTGGATGTCCTCATTGCGTGCTGTCGTCTGCCAGTGAGTCCCAAAAAACCGAGTGTTGCTCAAGGTACAGTGCCAGTGGTTATTTACAGAAGTTTGCAGCAGACTTAAGCTTATCTACATCCCAAAATTCACAGCCATGTAAAATTTTCACACTATCGCTAAACAGCAATCAAAATCTGCACACACCTGCACCCTTGAATTCTCGCTTTTCAAGCCAATTATTTAAAATTTCTTTTGTCCCATTCAATCAGGAAATTGTCATGCAACATTTTGATTTATATAGTAAATAATAGCATATTATTAACAATATCTGATTCGTTAAAATTTCTTTTTCGTGAACCCAGATTTCGAACAGCTCTACTCTCGTGGTTTTATTATTATCTTGGAAACTGCGAATAGCAAATTTCCCGCTGTTTTTTCTGTCACTTTCCCGCAATTGTAAATTCGGTCGTTCTGATTTTATATATTATGTTTTCAGTTGTCGCGAAAAAACTGAGCATGACAGGCTCCATTCGAATTTTTGAAAAAATAAAACTTCATTCCAAAATCACGTATTTTCGTGTTCCTCAAGGTCAAACTTCCAGATATGACCGAGAGTGAGCCTTAGGTGGAAAGGTGGACAACCGAAGTGTCCCAATGGTCAAGAACCAAAACTCCGATCTTGAGAAAAAACTTGTTCGATTAGAACTATTTGAATCAAACTTAATTCACCGATCATTCTCAAGTTGCTTGCTAAATTAATTACCTCTAGTTCTCGAGTTTGCTGCTATGTAAGAACCGAATTTAATTTTCCCGAGTGTGTTTTTTGATTGTTATGTTGAGATAAGGCGAGTTTTAGGTTGATCCATCTGAAATGGATCAAAGTTCCACTGTCTAATAAAAAAGAATTGTTCCGACCCTGTTTTTAACAGCGTTCGTGTATTTTGGGTATCTCGAGACCTAAGTATGGGGACGTTCTTATTTTCTAGAGTGGGGGATATTTTGGTAGTGGTCTTTAAGCTATAACGGGTTCTAGTCTCATGTCGCAAGTGAACCGAATTGGCTCCGACCATTTTGAGGTAGAAAAACACAAGAAATAGTGTCCCTGACTCTTGAGCCGATGGTTATAGGGCCTATTTTTCTTAAGCCTCATATGTGACCGAAGTAGGCGACTGTTACATAGTGTTTTTATGGCGCTCCTGGGTGTTTTTACGACATCATGACTACGGAGTCGAACCCACTTGACACAGCTCTGGGCTGCATGCCCATTCTAGAGTACCGATGGTACGGTTCAGCGGGAACGTGTAAACCTTCAGGTTGTACCGTGATAGCTTTTTAAGAAAACTTGAGAAAACTTCCTGGTACGCTCTCCGAACGAGGCCTAGCTAACCGAGTAAAAGGGGGTAACTAGGGGGACAAAAACACGAGCAAAAAAGACAAAAAGCGAAACAAAAACAAGAAAAAAGTATAAAAAAAGGAACAAAAACTATAAAACAAAAATGACAGTGACTTTGTAACCAGATTAGTTGGATCAAACTTTTATATTAAATAAATAGTATACCCTACTGTTCTATAAGACCGATCGTTTCGATCAGTCTAGCAAACTAAACCAGTGACTTCAATAGGGTGCCAAAGTGGGGGGCGTTGTTAAGGGTTTTCAGATAGCTTGCAACCTAGACAGACCACTAGGAGACTTGACTGGAAGAGGTGACCAGCCGAGTGGGAAAGTGCTTCACAAGGACTGAGCTGAACCGCTAGGAGACTTGACTGGAAGAGGTGACCAGCCAAGTGGGAAGGAGGTGCTGGTGTCAAGTGCAGTGCACGTCAAGGGGACAACCAGCACGGAATCGCAACAACAAGAGAAGGACGCACAGGGGTGTTCTCAAGTTGGACAAACGGGTATTGTTAAAATCCACATTACACTATAGGAAATAAGTGTAAAATTGGATAAGCGGAGCCCCATTGTTTTGAGGAAGTTTTTACACAAGCAGGCCTGGAAACAGGTCTACGGTTTTCTCTCGAGAGGTTTAGCACCCGCCGCTTATGGGATTTTTCGGCTTAAGAGGGGGCTAAAGAGGGGGGGAGGTTAGAAGGGGGCTGGTTAGGTTAGAGGTTGGCGGTTGTAAATTGTAAAAAGGGGGAACATATTAGAGTAACTAATTGTTCGGCATCGTCAATTTAGTTACATTAGATACTTACACGCGTTGGTTATAAGAAGCGGATATCCAAATTTAACATCGAGTTAAGGTAGGTACCGTGGTCGGATCGGTAGGGGGGAACGGACATAGACAGTTTTTGTGATACACATAAGATCGCTAGCAGGGGGGAGGAAAAGGCGTGGCAATCGGGTACCAGACATTTTTTCGGACAAAGGTTGACATCAGTCAGCTTTGAATTTTAGGTGGTTTCATGTCTCTGTTTTTATAATTTTTCCTATTTAAATTTTTACGTTTTGGTGAAAATTTGTTGTTGGTATTTGAACGAACAGGTGATCACAAGATACCTGCGAAGAAGTTGGGGTTTCAAATAGCCTGAAACAACGAAAGGGAGATAAATAAAGGGGGGGTCAGTGTTTGGATTTTGGTCATTAAGATAGGGATTTTGGGAAAATTTTTACTAGAACTCAAGTAGTGGTACACGGTACAGTGGTTCAAGAGTCCCCACAACGAAGAAAAAGAGATCCTACTATCCAGACACTTAGTGACAAGTCTTGGGACAGTACCGAAGAAATCTTGGGACATTGCAGTCTGGGGACGGTCTTGGAGCAGCACAGTCTTAGGACAGTCTTGGGACACTGTAGTCTTGGGACAATCTTGGGACGGTGCAGTCTTGGGACAGTCTTGGGCCAGAGCAGTCTCGGTACGACACAGTCTCGGGATACTGGTCTTGGGACAGTGGTCTTGGGACAGTGGTCTTGGGACAGCGGTCTCGGGACAGTGGTCTTGGGACAGTGGTCTTGGGACAGTGGTCTTGGGACACTGGTCTTGGGACAGTGGTCTTAGGACAGTGGTCTTGGGACAGTGGTCTTGGGACAGTGGTCTTGGGACAGTGGTCTTGGGGCAGTAGTCTTGGGATAGTAGTCTTGGGACAGCAGTCTTGGGACAGTAGTCTTGGGACAGTAGTCTTGGGACAGTAGTCTTAGGGCAAGGATCTTGGGACAGTAGTCTTGGGACAGTGGTCTTCGGACACTAGTTTTGGGACAGTAGTCTTAGGGCAAAGGTCTTGGGAAAGTAGTCTTGGGACAGTGGTCTTGGGACACTAGTCTTGGGACAGTAGTCGTCCAAGATCTACAGAATCAAAGACAAAATATAGCTCGTCGCTACGTAAAACGGCATCCATAGGCCCAAAAGTAACAAGGAAGAACTTTTCAGTTAGCATGGTCAACACGAGGAGTAATACGGAGAACAAAACGAAAGAGGGCATGGAAGGGAAACAAGCAGAAACCGCCATCGAGATTGACCTAGAGACACCGGACCAGAGTGTGGATGAGGTGGAAAAGAAGACGACGGAGACAACACCGATGCCGAAAGCAGAAGAACCAAATCCAAAGTCCATGGAGTTCTCAACGTTAGACAATGTGGAAGACACAACAGGCAACACGCCAAAAACGGTGAAGGACGAGTCTCAAGCAAAAAGAACGTCTTTTACTGAAAGATTGGCGATAATGGTCGGAATGAAGTCGAGAGACGCAGCAGCGGAAGAACCGAAAGCGGAGAGAGGCAAAACATTCGAAACAGTTTCAACAAAAACGACAGACACCGACCAAAACGAAGACCAGATTAGACCAGGAACAGCAGCCAACAACAGGGCAACAGCTTACCATGAAACAACTACTCTTGAGCTAGGCGATTTGAAGGCAAAGCTAGATCAGATCGACAAGAAAGTGAAGCATACCGAGGAGGATAGAGATGTGATAAGGAAAGAATTAAGATATAACAAACATGAGTACCTGGACATCTATTTCAATCTAGCGAAAGCGACAGAGGAAAGGCTTCAGCAGATGTCGGACAAGATAGATACCACTGATGGAGCGCGAGACAAGAACACCAGAAAAGACATGCAAGAAACGAAGCAACGATATGACGCAGTGAATAGCCAGTTGGGGAGTTTGGAAACGAGAATGGATACAATGAGTAGAGACCAGGCTGAGAGTTCATGTGCAATACAGGCAAAATTAGACGCCATCTTGAGGAACTCAACGTCACAGGACAGGCCAGCAGTGGAGCGAACGCAAGGCAATAGAGTTGATTTCGTGGAACCACAACGGAACAAACGGCAGTCAACACCGTTACCATTACCCCGGGATGCCGCGAGTACAGCACCGGGGGGGCCAAAGCGATTATGAAAAGTGGAACAGCAAACACAACGAGTGGTCCAGGGGACTCCACGACTCACAACAACGTGGGACCGGATGTCATGACATGGGCAAGCACCTGGGAAATGATGAACAGGACACTAGAAGCCTTCGCCGCAAGGAACACCGACTCGAGTGACAGAGGAATCAACAAATCCAGGAAAACTTTCAAAAAACCGAAAGAATTCAAGGATGATTCAGATGGATGCATTGACACTTGGGTAGAAGTCTTGAGGTTGCTTTTGGAACAAGACAACTTGAACAATGCGATGCAAGCATGAACAGCGATACTCAGCAACTTGGAAGGCACGGCATTGAAATGCGTGGTTGCAAAGAAAGAAGAAGAACGTGACACCGCGGATAAAATCTTCGAGATATTGTTGAATCGATTCGGTTCAGGCATGAAGGGTCATCAAGCAATGATGCGATTTGAAAAGAGAAGGCAAAGGGACGATGAATCAATTGATCGGTTCCTGGATGACCTTGAGAGCTTGAGACGAAGGAGTGACCCTGAAGAGTCGACAAACAGAAGAAATTTTAGCATCGCCTCGAATTTCATTGATGGGGTAAAAAGTGACGACTTGAGAACAATGTTAGCAACATACTATGCATTTTCGAAAGATAGTGCACCGACTCCAGAAGAAATGAGAAAGAAGTCAAGAGAGTACATGCTAATGAAACCCAAGAATTACTCGTATTCAGATAACAGGAATACGCAAGGGGGGAATCAACCACAAAGGTCGTAATGGTACAAACGTAGATCATGCGCAAACTGCGGGTCAGCTGATCATCACGTGGCGGATTGCACAACATACAGGCAGCGCATGAAGAGCTTGGGATATGCACCCGATGAGGACGATATGAGCCAGATGGAGGAACACGAGTTCTATAGTGGCTTGATCATCAAAATAGGTGCAAGATGCTTCTTCTGTATCCAAGAGGGGCACTTCAGGATGGACTGTCCGTTGTTCTGGGAGGCAGTCGAGAACCAGAGTCACCCCAAACACAAGTTGGCAATAGCAGCGGTGCAGAACCAGGGAAATAGACAATGTGAATTTGAAACGAAAAACTTAGAAACACCAAGTGCGGAACTGCCAACGAAAACAGTGAAAGCTGTAACGCAAGTTAATAGTGCAATAGAAGCCACGGCCAGGAACGCCTTAGAGATTAATTATGAGAAAACGGCGGCGGAAGCTATCAATAAAGTGAAAAAGGACTTGGCGGCGAAAGAAAAAGAACAACGACTAAAGCAAGAGATCGAAAGACAGAAATTGAACGAGGCATTAGGTTGCTCGCAGTCAATACCAGAGGCATTAGCGGGGTCGACAAAAAGTGGAAACTGCAACACTGTAAAAATGGTGACGGGGAAGCCATTCGGCATAACAAAGATTGGAGCCAGAATAATGTCAATAATCACAGTGGGCGGCCATGAGGTAACGAGAAACTTGAGCGAACCCAGCGACCAGACAATAATGCACATTGATGTGTACGCAGATTACTTGAGTGGTTTACGCCCACAAACGACTTCTAGAGCATTAAGGGCACTACTCACAAGAGGGGGTAGCAAGTCAGTCCGAGTTGATAACAGGTACACAGAAGCTTATGGTCCGCATGAGGTGATGCTAAATATAGATGGGATCAACATCTATACGAAAACAATGATAACATGTGATGAAGATCTAGTAGGGCAGATCTACGTTGGAAAAGAAGAGTTGAAAGTGAAATTGATTGATCACTGCGCCATGCTTGAGGAAGATACAATGCACATCGGGACAGATGCAGATGTATCAGCACATGTGCTCGACATAAGTGGCAAGAAGGCTCAGTTACGTAGGTTACTTGATACGGGAGCGGTCTTGAGTGTTATACCAATCGAAACTTGGGAACGGTTGGGCTTCAACAAAAGTGATTTGATAGACTCGAGAATACGGTTGTCATCTGCAAACAAAGGGGCGCTGCGGGTGCTGGGCAGAACATCAATAATAGCCCTAAATCTGGGGAACGCAACCTGTGGATGAGCTTTATTGTGGTAGAAAACCTAGATGAGTCTGACCAATTCATTCTAGGCAGAGACTTCATCAGGAACTTCGATATAACGATTGATCTAAACAACGCAATGTTCAGGATACGGAACCCGGATAGGAGGTACGCAATTAAACCGGTAAATTTAATAATGGCGAATGAGAACAAAGCACCGGTATTCTTGAGTAGGAGGGTGAGGCTAAAGGCGAACGAAGCGGCGATCGTAAGCTTGCGAATGAAAAATTACAATGAACTAAGTGAAAACAAGCAAGTGTGTATAGTTCCGAATCCTAATAGTCAAAGTGCTGCTGTTTTAGGAAGATCCTTCTCGATAACAAAGAGCGGTCTCTGCGTCAGTGTCTTGATGAGTACTCTTGACATACCAATCACGATACAGAGGGGGAGGAAGCTGGGATATGCTTTACCCGTGAAAACTCGATATGAAATGACTAAAAACCAAAAACAAAATGAAGTTGTTGATTGTCCCAATCATAGGGACAAAATTTGTATCTTGAGACGAGTGAAGAAAATAAAAGGTTCATCAGGTCTTGTGAAATCACTTAAGTCAGAGACAGACGATGGGCTATCGAGCTGTTCGAATTTTTAGATGAAATGCAGAGTGATAAACCGGTCCTACCGGAAATTGAACATTTAAGAGTCAAAATAACAGACGAACAGCTCGAAGCCATCAAGGAAGTATTAGAGCGGAACGAGGGAGTTTTTTCGAGACATAAGGCAGACATCGGGTGTTGTAATTTTGTTGAGCATGAAATAGAACTTGAGGAGAATGCGATACCGCACAGGAAGGGGGCGAGGCGCATGACCCCACACAAATTGGATGCGTGTAGAAAAGAGATCGAAACGCTACTAGAGTATGATATGATAGAACCATCCAAATCACCGTGGGCGTGTGGAGTAGTGATGGCCAAGAATAAAGGCGACCAATTGAGGTTTTGTTGTGACTTTCGATACCTGAACTCCGTCACGGTGAAGGATGCCTATCCGATACCTAGGATTGATGAGAGCCTCTCGAAGTTAGGTGATGCAAAGTTTTTTACGACTCTTGACTTAGGTTCGGCCTTCTGGCAGGTGCCGCTCAGGAAGCAGGACAGGGACAATACAGGGTTCGCCTGCGAGTTGGGTCTGTTTCAATGGAAACGGATGCCGTTTGGTCTTTGCAATGCCACCGCCACATTTCAGCGGTTGATGGCACACGCGCTGATAGGTGTGACGAAGAAGTACGGCAATCTGGTAATGTGCTATGTGGATGACGTGGTAATAGCGACACCCACACTAGAAAACCACATTGAGAGACTTGACGAGGTGTTTGCGTGTATGAAGAGGTCGGGGAAAAAGTGTAAACCATCAAAGTGCGAGATACTCAAGGATTCGTTAAAATACTAGGGCAGGATGGTGGACAAGCACGGCATCAGACCAGATCCAAATGCAGTAGAAGCAGTTCTAACTTGGAAATCGCCAAAAACGGAACACCAATTGATGAGCTTCCTGGGTTAACGAATTACTACAGAGAATTCATCAAAGGCTATGCAGACAAGGTATACCCGATGCAACAGTTAATGAGACACAAGGGCAAGAAGTTCACGTGGAACAACGCAGCAGAAGAGTCATTCCAGAGAATAAAGAAATAGTTGTGTGAGGCACCAGTACTAGGGATGCCAACAGAGAAAGGGATGTACGTGCTGGACACGGATTAGTTAGTTAGTTAAGCGAGTCCACTCTATGTCCAATCCAGAGCTCTTGGGCCCAACTGTTATTAAGCGTTTTGAATAGCTGCGCATGAGGGACAACGTTGAAGCGTGTTTCTATGTCGGCAGTGTTTGACGCCAGCTGCACCTCGCATGAAGCTCCTAGTTGGGTATGGAGGGCTCGTAGCCGGTACACTTCGCCGTCCGAAGACGTTTATCCCCCACACCACGGAGAGGTGTCCACCATGTGGGGGCTGGACACGGATGCGTCGGTAGTAGCGATTTCTGGAATTCTCCATCAGGAACAGTCTTGAGACCAATAGCGTACGGGAGCAAAGTCTTAAGTGACACGGAAATGAGGTACGGGGCACCGAAAGCAGAGTGGTTACCTTTGCGGTGGTTACCTTTGTCGAGAAATTTAGAGCATACCTAGGCAGCGAGCCATTCAAGCTGCGAGTCGACAACAGGGCACTAAGCTGGCTGAAGACGTACTCAATGGACCAAAGTTACATTGGGAGGTGGGTAGTTCGCCTGGATGGGTACAACATGATAATTGAGCATAGAATACGAGACAAACATCAAAACGCTGACAGCTTGAGTAAGAAGACGGATTTCTACGAGAGACAAGAACAGAGGGAGGCAGATAGACCTGAAATGAAGGATGGCTTCTCCTTCATGGATAAGAAAACGTTCGACAGTCTTCCACTCACGAGATGGCTAGACAAATCAGGCAAACCAATGGAAGATCACCCGAATTACCAAAAGAACCTCTGGAGAAAACAATCTTGAAGAAGAACCGAGGGATGCCGATAGGGATAATAGTCAAGTCAAAGATTATGAAGGAGACGCTCAAGGCAAAAGGCTATGATCTTAACCAGGTAGAAACGGGAGATGCACAAATAGATGATGACTTAATGAGGTTACTCGAGAAACTAGCAGATGATAAACCCGTGATCCAAGAAAAGGTCCAGGAGGAACCGGAGGTCTCAATACTGCGAAGGAGCGAGATAGTTAGTGATAAGAACACCTCGAAGGTGACTAACCCTGATGGGAAAGAAGTCGTGCAGTCACTGGTTGAAAAAATCCCTGACGACATACTTGAACAGACTCGGGTTAGGAAAAAGAGAGTGGCGTTCAAGGAAGAAGCTGAATACCTGGGACTAAGTCAAGAGTCCGGGGAGTGGTCCACGTCCACGGAGGAAGAGGATTCTGAAGAAGGAAATTTGTCCGGGGAGTGTGAACTATGAGATGAGGACTCGGATGAGAGCAGCGAAAATCAGGATAGTCTATGCATGATATTGGCGGAAGAGAAGATTAGACACCGCGACTGGGAATTACAAACAGATCCATCCTCAGGAACGTACAAATTGGACGTACAAGAAGTACGAGGAGACGAAGAACTTGAAAGAATTGCAGTTTCGAGGAAACCATTCAGGGAACTATCATGCAACTCAAATGTCAGAACAAATCTGGTGCCAGAAGATGATATGAAGATCGTGAAGAGGATAATATGCGTGAAGCTGAATGATGACATCCACAACCCTGGGGAAATGAATGGACAGATCATGGCACTAAAGGAACATGTCAAGGCGAGATATGGCTGTCGGACCTGATAAGAGCTCAAACGAATGACAAGATGACAAGTAACCTATCCAAATGGATCCGGACGGGGTCCAAGGAGAAAGGGGAACTCGAGGAAGACAGCTACAAGATCTTGAGCCAGTTCTACGAAGAAAAGAAAGATTTACTCTATCACACAGCTGACGGGGTGGCAGCGTGCAAGAGAAAAGATGAGGAGAAGATATTACACAATCACAAATTCATCATATTACCACAATTGTATCAGACAGAGGTGTTATTCAGATCGCACGATCAGATGGGGCACCAGGGGATAGACAAGGTGCAACAAAGAATACTTCACAGGTTTGATTGGCCAGGATTGAGGAAAGCTTGCGAGAGATGCGTGAATGCATGCCTGGCATGCCTGCAAGTAAAAGACCCAAGGAAGATGAAATTCCCACTCAAGTCGGTTGAAAGCTCAGATTTTAATGAAAAGGTGCAGATAGACCATCAAAAGATCTGCATGACGGAGTCGGGGTATTACCAGATACTGGTTATAATAGACCACTTCACAAAGTTGGCAGAAGCGTTGCCGTGTCAAACAGCCTCGGCAGAGGAGACTTGTGACCACCTGATAACTCATTGGATATCGAGGTATGGTTGTCCAATGACTTTTCAGTCAGACAACGGCAAGGCCTTTGTGGGGGATTTGACCAAAGAATTAATGAAGAGGTCACACATTGCTCAAGCACACTCAAAGACTTACCATCCTCAGACCAACGGGCTGGTTGAAAGTTGGTGATTATGCTGAGGGTATACTGCTCAAGATACATGACCGACTGGGATAAATATCTGCCGCAAGTCGTAGAAGCGAACAACAGTACGCAACACTCAACAACGGGCATCAGTCCTTTCATGATGTTGACGGGCAGGGAGAGAGCAATGCCCCTGACATTTTTTTACCCGGAATACGAAGGGAAGAGGACGTCGCCTCAAGCTTACGTGAAAGAAGCGATCAGGAGACAGCAGGAACTAAACGAGCTATGCAGGAGGAATACTGCGCAAGCACAAATGAGACAGCGCAAAAAATATGATGAAAAGATATTACAGGCGAAGCCTTATGAGGTGTGCCAGTACGTGTGGGTCTTCCAGAATGTCATACCGCCCAAAGAGACAAAGAAACTACTCAAGAAAGGGAGAGGACCAATCATGATAACGGAAGTACATCAACAAGGACGGTTCTACCGCTTGAGTACGGGGCGAGCAGCACATTATGAAAATCTGAAGCCTCATCTCCCATCCCCAGAGGACTGGTGTATACCAAAGGACATGGAGGGACTTGAGTACCTACTGGTGGAGCCAGCGTGTGAATTAAACGAAAAATGCACCAGAGAGAAAGATGATGGCAACGAGAACTTGAGTTTGGATGACAATGAAAAAATAGAAGCGGATTCTGAAGCGGAATCTTTTGTGGAAGAAGACTGGAACGATCCGGAGCAAGGTGAGGTGCCGAAGTGGACAGAACCAAACTTATCAATACCAGCGGGGACAAGGAGTGGCAATCGAAAACGGACAGGCATGAGGTACAACAGGTACGGAGACGATTTCCTGATTGATATGATACAGCCCGATGACCTAAGCAAAGAGCTACTAAGTATGGGCGAACTGGCAGCTGATTATGAATGGCAAATCATCAATGATAATGAACACTACCCACAGGAAGACTACTCGACACCAGAGCAGGAGACGGATTTGGAACAGAGCGAGATAGAGAGGAGGGAGAATACGAACTTGAGGATACTAGAATGGATGCACGATGTCAAGAACGAAAACTGCGAAGGGCAAAGCATTCAACAGGTCGTGTCAGCGCAAAAACACAAGAAAACGGAGGGTCCCCTCTTCGGCTGGACGGCAACAGACAGGCCGCTCGACATTCCGCCAGATAATTCAGACCCAGCATCATCGACGGGGACGTCGACAAATATTTTTGTCCGGGGAGTGGGGGTAGGACTTACCCACGCCGAAATTTTGATGATAAAGAAACTCAGGGAAGTGAGAGAAACGAGCGAATTGGAACGGGATGTAGAGCAGCCAGAGCTGCTATAGATCGGAATTTCAAAACGAAATTTGAAATACCTAATGATTACTCGGAGAACGTCCTGATAACGGATAGTGACTTCATCCTGTCAAACAGGACTAGCGCGATCTGTATCACGGCGGACATGAGTTTCAAGTCAAGACTGGAGGCTGACTTCAAGAGAGAATACTTCAGGACGTGGATTTTCTATTCAGACAGAGACCGGGGCTGGGAGGAATGGCGGCGCTTCCCCCATCAGTAGCGCAAGTCCCAGGCAAAAACCTGTGCTTCCTAGTGACGAGGGTCAATGACAGGAACACGATCGATCCTGAACACGTGATGTTGACACTAACGAGACTACGAGACTTCATGATTGAAAGAAGGAAAACGGAGGTCTCAATGCCGGTCTATGACCCAAACAGTGGCAAGTTGAGCCCAAGGGAATTATACGCTATCCTACACGTGGTCTTCGCGGAAACGGAGATAATGGTACATCTGCACAAGATATACTACTTGAGCATCGCCTGAGTCGGGTACATGGGGGTCTCGAGCTGGGTATGAAGGGATCTCAAGTTGGGTATTGAGGCACGGCACAGGTAAAAGGATCTTAAAACGCGATTGGCATGACAATTGAATTTTAGAAAATTGACGGCGCTAAAACATAAAATGAATCTGCATGCTCTTAGAAAACTTCCAATTGAATTATTCTAGTAGAATGAAAAAGACATGATTTTAAGTATAATGGCAGGGGATTTTTAGGTTAGGAACATGACATCTTAGTCTTAAAATGAATTTTATTTTCAGATTGATTTGATAAACAAAGTCGACAATCCAACCACACTCAAGTGAAAGAGAAAAAGAAGGTTTTGAACAAATTCGTGATCATCAACGCTTGCAAAAGATATTTGCAAAAAGATATTTCTCAAGTACTCAAGTCGGTAACACTCAAGTTGGTACGGTAACACTCAAGTTGGTACGATAATATTCAAGTCGGTACGATACGGTAACTCACAAGTTGGTTATTACTCAAGGTCATCTAGAAATTATAGAAACGGCAGATCAATTCTGGAAGTCCGTGCCATCGGCTCTGAAAAGGCCCACGCTCGATGAATTATACAGACGCTTGAGGGACCTGGATTATACCCAGGTGGATGAGAGGATGGCAGTGATGCTGAACGCCATCCTCCAGCTAGAAGAACAGGGTGAATGCAGGGAGTCTGCAACAGAAGCTGTCTTGATGGTCGGCTACACCACTGAGGGAAAATCCAACCAAGAGCAAACCAGATGGCTGTCCTGGAATGTGGATGGAGGAATAAGGGGATTCGACTTGGCAAGGAACCGTGGCTTGGGCAACAACACCGAGTATGGCGCAGGGGAGTTCCCACTACCGATCAGACCATCAGCAAGATCAGCGGGACAGAGCACGAGTAAGATGCCATCGATGACGCGAGCGCAACAAACGGGAGAAGCGTATCCGGACCTCATTACGCTGAAGAGAGAACTTGAGAGGGCACAGAGGGGGAGGAACAAAGCGAACCTCGACCGGGATCAAGCGAAGCTTGAGAGAGATCAGGCGAATCTGGAGAGAGATCAAGCGGTCGTCGAAAAGGACCAAGCGCGGAGGGAACTTGATATGCTGAAGTCCGAGCATCTACAAGAACAAAGGGTTCGAGAGAATGCCGCGAATTGAGAACAGCTGAAGTCGGAACTTGAGAGAATCCAGCAACGACAACGCGAGCTCGATATGCAAAAGGGAGCCAGGCCCAAGGAGCGAATGGTTACCGGCTCAAGACCAGAGTCGCGTATGGCGGTGGACAAAGCTCCCAGATCTAAGGGACGATTTAACCTTGACCGCGCGGCTCAGGAGCATATGAATGAGGGGTTGGAGGTATGTATACCAACTGAGTCAACGTCTTCCCTGCGTGGCCTAGAGACACAACCGATACGTCCATTGATGGACGTCGCACTGCCCGGGTATACCCCGAGTTCAACCCCGAGCAGCAGTCAGGTGAGCGGCAGCTCGTCACGTCTGAAAGAATTGAACGAGAGGCTACAACTAAGGAATCGTGAGAGTCCAGCAAGATTGGAGGGAGCAACCGATCAGGAGTGTGGTAATCTTAAGCTACAATAAGAACACGGAGGGCAGGTACCACAGGCACAATCGCATGGATTGGAGCACGGCACAAAGAGTCAGGAGGGATTGCTTCCATGACGCGGCTTGGGTGGAATACTTCACGCAGCCACGTGTACCAGATGGTGCGGTCCACCTAATCATAGGGGACAGCCTGCTGCGGGTGCTGACCCGGATTCAATCACATTGGCAAACGGGGATCTTGAGTTTCGCTGGAGCTGCGACGCCACAGATGTTGGCAACACTTGAGATGCTAGGGATGGCGAGAGTGTACACGGTGACTCTAATGATCGGGACGAATGACGTGTCCAGGGGGAGTCCAGGAAGGTAATGAAGCTACATGACAAGATGAGCTGCATCCTTGAGGAATCGCGGATTCAAATGGATCCTGCCATTCTCACGGTGTGTACCATTCCCTACAACATGAAGGCGGACCAACACGCGATGGAAATGAACACGAAGGTACGAAACCTGAACGAAATAATAAAGCAAATACATCAAAGGAGTGTCCTTCCCGTTGGATTACTGGACGTAACCAAGCAGATGGAGCGATCTGTTTTCCCCGACGATGCATCCTCAGACGGGATCCAGTTTGACAGGCCTAGGGGAGTGGAATGGTTGAATGATGTCTTCCAAAGGCACATAAGCGCGTTGGAGGCAGAATTGCTGGAGACGGCGCAATTCACATTCGGGCCACCTCCAAATCCACCTTTCTTTAACTCAAGAACTTTATCCAGTCGCCTGGGAGCGACGGCCGATTCTAGAGACAGCTCGAGGAGCAGCCGGACCAGATTACCAGGTGCCGCACCAATTGAGGCCGAGCAGGAAACGTCATCAACACCTCAGAGTTCGGTAGTATCCTCGGTGGTAGGGGTGGAGAGCAAGAGGGTGGAGAGACCGGCGGGGACCAGTCGGTCGAGATATCTGGAGAAGGTAAAGGAGCTGGACTTGGAAGACCTGGAATGTAGACAAGAGTTGGCGGAAGCTTTGGGTCTCGAGCGAGTGTCACATGAAGACTTGAGTAGACACCAGTGCGTGGACTGGTTGAAGGCTCACGAGACGCATTTCTCAAGAGCAAGAATAATGGAGACGGCGGATCTGATGGGGATTCCCACGAAATCAGTAATGGGACCTATCAATTACTTGCCTCTCAAGTTGCTGGGGAGTCCGGGACTCATAGTGGAGCCTCCCAAGCATCGAACGAGCATTGCCACAATCAGGTTGGCAATTCCAGCGCAGTTGAGGGTGGAGACAAACTATTGGACCCAAGAGAGATGGAATTGCCAGATGCCGCTTATGAGGGAACTAGGTTGGCGGACGACCCTAGATACGGGAAACCCTGCGGGAACACCCAATTGGCCAAGACCTTGGCAGCCTACGAAGGAGCGAATGATTACCGGCTCAAGACCAGATTCGCGTATGGAGTTGGACGAAGCTGCCAGATCTAAGGGACGATTTAACCTTGACCGCGCGGCTCAGGAGCATATGAATGAGGGGTTGGAGGCATGTATACCAACTGAGTCAACGTCTTCCCTGCGTGGCCTAGAGACACAACCGATACGTCCATTGATGGACGTCGCACTGCCCGGGTATACCCCGAGTTCAACCCCGAGCAGCAGTCAGGTGAGCGGCAGCTCGTCACGTCTGAAAGAATTGAACGAGAGGCTACAACTAAGGAATCGTGAGAGTCCAGCAAGAGTGGAGCCACCCCTGACGTGGAGGGAGCAACCGATCAGGAGTGTGGTAATCTCAAGCTACAATAAGATCACGGAGGGCAGATACCACAGGCACAATCGCATGGATTGGAGCACGGCACAAAGAGTCAGGAGGGATTGCTTCCATGACGCGGCTTGGGTGGAATACTTCACGCAGCCACGTGTACCAGATGGTGCGGTCCACCTAATCATAGGGGACAGCCTGCTGCGGGTGCTGACCCGGATTCAATCACATTGGCAAACGGGGATCTTGAGTTTCGCTGGAGCTGCGACGCCACAGATGTTGGCAACACTTGAGATGCTAGGGATGGCGAGAGTGTACACGGTGACTCTAATGATCGGGACGAATGACGTGTCCAGGGGGAGTCCAGGAAGGTAATGAAGCTACATGACAAGATGAGCTGCATCCTTGAGGAATCGCGGATTCAAATGGATCCTGCCATTCTCACGGTGTGTACCATTCCCTACAACATGAAGGCGGACCAACACGCGATGGAAATGAACACGAAGGTACGAAACCTGAACGAAATAATAAAGCAAATACATCAAAGGAGTGTCCTTCCCGTTGGATTACTGGACGTAACCAAGCAGATGGAGCGATCTGTTTTCCCCGACGATGCATCCTCAGACGGGATCCAGTTTGACAGGCCTAGGGGAGTGGAATGGTTGAATGATGTCTTCCAAAGGCACATAAGCGCGTTGGAGGCAGAATTGCTGGAGACGGCGCAATTCACATTCGGGCCACCTCCAAATCCACCTTTCTTTAACTCAAGAACTTTATCCAGTCGCCTGGGAGCGACGGCCGATTCTAGAGACAGCTCGAGGAGCAGCCGGACCAGATTACCAGGTGCCGCACCAATTGAGGCCGAGCAGGAAACGTCATCAACACCTCAGAGTTCGGTAGTATCCTCGGTGGTAGGGGTGGAGAGCAAGAGGGTGGAGAGACCGGCGGGGACCAGTCGGTCGAGATATCTGGAGAAGGTAAAGGAGCTGGACTTGGAAGACCTGGAATGTAGACAAGAGTTGGCGGAAGCTTTGGGTCTCGAGCGAGTGTCACATGAAGACTTGAGTAGACACCAGTGCGTGGACTGGTTGAAGGCTCACGAGACGCATTTCTCAAGAGCAAGAATAATGGAGACGGCGGATCTGATGGGGATTCCCACGAAATCAGTAATGGGACCTATCAATTACTTGCCTCTCAAGTTGCTGGGGAGTCCGGGACTCATAGTGGAGCCTCCCAAGCATCGAACGAGCATTGCCACAATCAGGTTGGCAATTCCAGCGCAGTTGAGGGTGGAGACAAACTATTGGACCCAAGAGAGATGGAATTGCCAGATGCCGCTTATGAGGGAACTAGGTTGGCGGACGACCCTAGATACGGGAAACCCTGCGGGAACACCCAATTGGCCAAGACCTTGGCAGCCTACGAAGGAGCGAATGATTACCGGCTCAAGACCAGATTCGCGTATGGAGTTGGACGAAGCTCCCAGATCTAAGGGACGATTTAACCTTGACCGCGCGGCTCAGGAGCATATGAATGAGGAGTTGGAGGCATGTATACCAACTGAGTCAACGTCTTCCCTGCGTGGCCTAGAGACACAACCGATACGTCCATTGATGGACGTCGCACTGCCCGGGTATACCCCGAGTTCAACCCCGAGCAGCAGTCAGGTGAGCGGCAGCTCGTCACGTCTGAAAGAATTGAACGAGAGGCTACAACTAAGGAATCGTGAGAGTCCAGCAAGAGTGGAGCCACCCCTGACGTGGAGGGAGCAACCGATCAGGAGTGTGGTAATCTCAAGCTACAATAAGATCACGGAGGGCAGATACCACAGGCACAATCGCATGGATTGGAGCACGGCACAAAGAGTCAGGAGGGATTGCTTCCATGACGCGTTTTGGGTGGAATACTTCACGCAGCCACGTGTAGAGACAGCTCGAGGAGCAGCCGGACCAGATTACCAGTTGCCGCACCAATGGAGGCCGAGCAGGAAACGTCATCAACACCTCAGAGTTCGGTAGTATCCTCGGTGGTAGTGGTGGAGAGCAAGAGGGTGGAGAGACCGGCGGAGACCAGTCGGTCGAGATATCTGGAGAAGGTAAAGGAGCTGGACTTGGAAGACCTGGAATGTAGACAAGAGTTGGCGGAAGCTTTGGGTCTCGAGCGAGTGTCACATGAAGACTTGAGTAGACACCAGTGCGTGGACTGGTTGAAGGCTCACGAGACGCATTTCTCAAGAGCAAGAATAATAGAGACGGCGGATCTGACGGGGATTCCCACAAAATCGGTCATGGAACCTATCAATTACATGCCTCTCAAGTTGCTGGGGAGTCCGGGACTCATAGTGGAGCCTCCCAAGCATCGAACGAGCATTGTCAGAATCAGGTTGGCAACTCCAGCGCAGTTGAGGGTGGTAGACAAACTATTGGACCCAAGAGAGATGGAATTGCCAGATGCCGCTTATGAGGGAACGAGGTTGGCGGACGACCCTAGATACGGGAAATCCTGCGGGAAAACCCAATTGGCCAAGATCTTGGCAGCCTACGACAGAGCAGATCCAGCTGCTGCGAGGGTGATCATCGTAGCGGGATCGGACTGCGAGGGAACGTCTCCCAAGTTGTTTTGGCCGGAGACTTTGATATACTCACTGCCAGGATCTGAGCTGAACCAAATGTTAACCCTGGTGGTAGCAATAAAATCGGAGATGCCTTGCGAGCCTGAGCTACTACTGTTTGCGGGAATGAATGACCACTTGCATGCGACTGGGTTTCTTGAGCAGCTCAAGGGCGATGAACCGGCGCCGAAGAGAATCTGGGAAGCTATCCAGACGTTATTTGCAGCGATGAATGAGGTACAGGAGAACGTTACCTCGCGGTTCGGTTCCAAGGCAAAAGTGGTGTTCACGACGTCCCCCGGGTACGCGAGCATGCCTCCCGCTCTGCAATTTGTGTATGCGGTCTTGATCTTAATAGCAGAGGGGAATGGATGGCGGATCCTGATGGCAGCTCCCAATCGGGAGTTGGAACCGACGAACTTGAGGCTTCGCAAGTCAGAACTAGCGGCGGCGTAGGCGGATGTGTCCCACGCGTTGAGGGGCTTCTACGAGTTAGCAGATATCCTCATTGTATTGGACGAGGTCCTCTTGCTGGAGATATCGAACTTCGCCAGACAACTCAAGTTCAGTCTGGTTATAAGGGACGATCATCCAATAATAACTCACCTGACGGTCAGCCTGTGGTTTCGAAGCATGGACTTGACTATCACAAGCTCCACCAGTAAGTCTAGAGGACCGAGCAATGAAAGAAACAACGTAGCCGCAACAGAGAAGCAACTGGAGTCGATATACGCGATAGATTACATTAGGAGACTTGAGTTGTTTGAGACTGCATGCAAGGTATTCGCCATAACAATGGAAGTCAGACACGTATGGAGCCGCTTGAGGTTCTTTCCTTGGTTTCGAGCGACGTTGACGTCCTGGTTATACATGGTAACGAAGGATCATATGAGAAAATCTCAAAAGGAATATCGACAGTTCCAGGCCGAGATAGGGCCGGAGGCCTTCAAGAGACCTCTGCTGACCAATCGAAATGCGATCACGACGGGGTGGAAAAGAGTTGGTAGAGTGTCCAGAAACAACACCAAGGCGAGGGAGTCGATACTAGAGGAAGACTTGGCGAAGAACGTGAGCCTGAGTCTTCACAATTCCTTCTGTTTGAACCGAGAGTCGAGGTTGAAGAGTTTGCAGGAGCAAAAGGAATGGATGCGATCCTATGAACAGCTGAAGGCTTGGGAGGAGATCGTTATTAGCTCCGATGATGAAGAAGCACTGTTGAAACAGTTTGCGGTGTCAAATACGTCTGGGTCTAGTACCTCGAGGGCGAAGAATGCGAGATGAGCAGGTGGCTCAAAGGGAAATTCTAGAGTCTTGAATCTTCAGAGGGAAGGGGGCTCGAGGGTGAACTCGGATGAAATCTGGGTTCACGAAAAAGAAATTTTAACAAATGAGATATTGTTATTAAAATGTTATAACTATTATATAAATCAAAATGCTGCATGACAATTTCCTTATTGAAGAGGACAAACGAAATTTTAAATTACTAGCTTGAAAAGCGAAAATTCACAGGTGCAGGTGTGTGCAAATTTTGATTGCTGTTTAGCGATAGTGTGAAAAATTTATATGGTTGTGAATTTTGGGGTGTCGATAAACTTAAGTCTGCTGCAAACTTCTGTAAATGACCACTGGCACTGTATCTTGAGTATTACTCGGGTTTCTGGGGATTCACTGACAGACGGCAGCGCGCGATGAGGACATCGATCGTGAGTCCGGGGAGTATGTGCCAGTCGGTCATATCTGGAAGTTTGACCTTGAGGAACACGAAAATACGTGGTTTTGGAATGAAGTTATATTTTTTCAAAAATCCGAATGGAGCCTGTTATGCTCAGTTGTCTTGCGACAACTGAAAACATAATATATGAAATCAGAACGACCGAATTTACAATTGCGGGAAAGTGACAGAAAAACAGCTGGAAATTGCTATTCGCAATTTCCAAGATAATAATAAAAACCACGAGCGTAGAGCTGTCCTATCTTGATATAGGAGACAGTGATTACAAAGGAAGATCGGAATCTAGCTGAACCAGAGTGAGCCTTCGGTGGAAAGGCGAACAATTGAAGTGTCCCAATGGTCCAGAACCAAAACTCCATTCTTGAGATAAAACTTGTTCGATTAGAACTTATTGAATCAAACTTTATTCTCCGATCATTCTCAAGTTGCTTACTAATTGAGTTACCTCTAGTTCTCGAGTGTGCTGGTATGTAAGAACCTAATTTAATTTTCCAGACTGTGTTTTATGATTGTTATGTTGAGGTAAGGCGAGTTTTAGGTTGATCCATCTGAAATGGATCAAAGTTCCTCTGTCTAATAAAAAGTAACTTAACGGATTGTTCCGACCCTGTTTTTAACGGCGTTCGTGTATTTTGGGTATCTCGAGACCTAAGTATGGGGACGTTCTTATTTTCTAGAGTGGGGGGATATTTTGGTAGTGGCCTTTGAGCTGTAACGGGTTCTAGTCTCATGTCGCAAGTGAACCGAATTGGCTCCGACCGTTATGAGGTAGAAAAACACAAGAGATAGTGTTCTGACTCTTGAGCCAAGGGTTATAGGGCCTATTTTTCTTAAGCCTCATATGTGACCGAAGTAGGCGAATGTTACAAGAGCTCTTTTTAGACGTTGGCCAGTCGTTGAGAACCTAGCTTTATTTTCCGTCGATATGTACTTCCGGCGAATGTTACATATATGTTTTTATGGCGCTCTTGGGTGTTTTTTTTAACATCATGACCGGCAGAACCGTTAACAAGCACTCCGTGCCGAGCGGATGCTCACATTAACGCCCTTAATAGGCCGAAAACGCCGGGGCGGAAGGGTAGTTCAGAACGCGGAAGTCTTCCGGATTACCGTGAATTGCTTTTTAACCTAGTTAAGACCAAAAATTCACGAACCAGGAAGGGTGGGTTGATCGGCCATCCCCTCGTTCCCTGAGAGGTTTGTGACCAAAAACACTTAAAATTATATATAAATCCAAACAAAAAGTTGTATAGTACCCAAGAAAAAACAAAAAACATAAAAAATAACCCAAAAACACCAAAAACAGTAAAGAAAATTAAAAAATCAGTAGAAATCATCCCCCAGACAAGATGTGATCCGACCTTACCGTTTGTTGTTGATAGATATATTGTTATTACAGGCATTTATATCAGTCAGGATCGCTACGATCATTTTTGTAGCCCGTGTGTGAGGCTTGTACTGTAGGGTTGTTTGAGTAATTAAGCACGTTAATGCTAATTTGCGCTCAATCCGGAAGGGTCTGCTGATTTGCGCTCAATGCGGAGGGGTCTTGGGAGAAGACTGATCCGGCAAGCAAGAAGGAGCGACAAGAAGGGGCTCAACAACAACAACAATCGACTCTTGGGTATCGTTAACAAGTTTTGTATCCCTTTTGGTACAAAAATTAAGATAGTAATCTGTGGGGGCTCGACAGTGCTGCACTGTAGTGACCCTTCACCGAACTGCGAATATCTGAGTTAAGCACCTTAATTCGGATATTGAACAAACCCGGAGGGGTATAGTATACTAATATTATTACTTATATAGCCCATATTAATACTCCTATATCGTTTTTCAGTGAAAAAACAAAGAAAACAGACCGGTTTTTAGGGTGAATTTAGCGATATAGACAACGGATAGAGACAAAGCTGATAGAGACAACGGATGCCATGAGGATGCCAATCCGGAGGGGTACTGTTTTGTCAACCCGGAGTGGTACCGTTTTGTTTAAGGACTTAAGTAAACAGAAGAAAAGATAATAGTGAGGGGTAATAGGTTATTAAGAGACAGGCTAGGAACCAGTGACTGCACTGGTAACTTGCCTTTTAAAAAAAAAGACCAGATCAAAACAAAACAAGTCCAAACACGGATATTCGCGACACTAAGACTAAATTAAAAAAGAGTGTGTAACTCACTGATGTGGATTGAAATCCAAAACTTTTTTGAGAAAAGTGACTGCCCTGAGGATTTTAGGTCTAGCTCGGGCAGTTCGAAGGCAGATAGGTAACACAGGACTCGGTGGGTGCAAAAGACGCCCATTTGAGAAAGCTACTGCCTTCAAGTTTTGTCTGTTTGGTGCAGCACCAAGCAGGGAAAGCTCTTTCTTTATAAAACAAGTTCGACTATTGTACTGCGACCGACTAAAAGTACAATACACATACCTTTTTCATAAAATTATTCTTATTTTGTTATATCTGGTTTTAAGTCAACAGTTTGTGCTTAATTGAGTAGTGAATACACTATCTTTTAATTTTACTGATATCATCATACTGTGCTGGTTCTCAAATCTCACGACTAATAATCGATTATTGTGAATCAGTTGTGAATACGCTGTGCCGTGATAACATACAAGGATTCGTAGTCACTATTCAAAAGAAATTTTTGGAATTTATTGTGTTGTGTTATTTTTATCGATAGTCAAACTAGAAGGTCACCAGCAATCGAATTGAGTGTATAGGCATTAAGAAGTGATAACTTGAAAATGAGTCTAGACAATTCAAGAATACCTAAACGAGGTAATAGCTCTAGGAAATTCATACCTAAAAAGCAAAGAAGAGCAATGGCCGACCCTTTTGTGGAACGGATCACACAAACCCCGACCGACAAAGGGGAGACGGTTTCAGGCAGAATGGTTGAAACCAGGAGTCAGAAGTCCTCAGAAGAGCGAAGAGCTATGCTGGAAGTGGAGGTCTATCCGGACCAGGCCATGAATGAGAACCAGGAAATACATGGACCGGAGGGGAGAGACAGAAGGCTGGCGAGTGAATCTACTCCGATAGAACAAGGCCAAGATCTCGCCACTTCCACCGGGACACTGGACCGAGAGGAGATGTCGAAACTGTCCGACATCTCTACTGAAATTGTGGTAACTAGAAGATCTCCCACAGACAACACCATGATGGCAGGTGTGACGGAAAAACAGACAACGTCCTCATCGTTCTCAGAAAGAATGAAGAACACTTTCGGAAACATCTTTCCATTCACCATGGGAGTGGGCACAGGAAACGAAGGTGAATCCCAGGAGGATGAAGAGGACGAAGACGAGCAAGTGGACTTTGGATCTCAAGTCAGCCTCAATAGTTCGACCCAGGAGAATGAGGCATATGTCGAAAGAGAGACGGGAACCAAGGACAAATTTGATGTGGTGAGAACGATAAGCAAAGACGCAAACACACCAGGCCAGTCGAGAGTCTTTGCGAGTATGAAAAATTCAGAGACGTGAACTGGGGAGAGTAGAAACAAAGGGCTAGGCAACGCATCGGCGGATCCTGAGGTGGATAATGAAAAGACGTCGAGGCAGGGAATCAAAGCCCGGATCTCGACCAGCACGAAGCTACCTGGGATCGACGGGATGACACCGCCACTAGTGACACAGCTAATGGAAAACGGGGCATCATTAGAAGAAGCCTTGAACAACATAGTGGGCAGTATAGGAGAACAAAATGAACAGATGTCCATAAGAATGAGTGAACTAGAAAGAGCAGTCCACATTGAAAGAGAAAGTCTGCGGGAAGAAATAAACCGCAATAGACAAGAAGTTGGTAGGAGCGAAAAACGCTTGAAAGAAAGAATGGACGAGCACATAGCGAATGACAAGAGAAGCGGAACAGAGAGAGTTACGCTCAAGAGACGACATGGAGAACTTAAGAATTCAGCAAGAGCAGTCTCTTGGGACTCTTGACACAAAGATAGATGCGATGATGGAGAGGCGAACTCAGGCTATCATGGATAGGTTGGACGGGCTACTAGGCAGCAAGAGTGGACCAAAAGAGGGGGAAGCGAACTCGGGAGGTCCCAGCAGGGAGCCGAAGGTGAACTTCAATGACCATCAAAGGAGGAGGACATATTGATCGACTAGAGGTATGGGCAGTTCATCAGGCTACGCCACAAGGGATAAAAGTACATGGGGCCCAAACAGTAGAGCAAGTTCAACGGGGAACAGACAGAGCTGTAACGAACGATCGACGCAAGGCACACATGCGACTGGGAGAGTTGATTCCGGTAACAGGAGACATGCGAGCCCAGGGAGAAGTCATGTGGGCCAAGGGGGATTCGGATTGCAGGGATGCACCGAATACAGAGCCCTTAACAAGGTGCGATGATACTCAGGCGGGGCACTCGAGAGATGCTACGGCAATGGCCACAGCCTTTGAACCCCTGAACAGGTCTTTGAGGACATTATCCAGAACCAATGAACGCAGTGAGAAGTCCAGAAGAGTCTTCAAGAAACCAAGATGCTACAAAGACGAATCTGATGGTTGTATTGATACCTGGATAGAGGTAATGAAACTGCATTTCGAGGAAGAGGATTTATCGGAAAGACAAGAATGTAGTGCGCTCACCATTAACTTGGAAGGGACAGCCCTGAACTGTGTCATGGACAAGAAGCAATATCAGCTAGACACAATTGAGAAAATCTTCGAAAGCTTGTTAAATCTTTTTGGATCAGGGGTGCAGGGGCACCAGACAATGATGCGCTTCGAGAAACGGAGCCAACGAGAAGATGAAACGACAGACAAGTTCCTAGACGACTTGGAAATGCTGAGAAGACGCAACCAACCGGATGAGTCAAACAGAAGGATGAACATGGCAGTAGCCTCGAATTTCATCGATGGTGTGAGGAATGATGATTTTCGAACAATGCTAGCAACGCATTACACACCACTATCAACCAATGCGCCAACACCAGAGGAGTTGAGGCTCAAGTCAAAAGAATATTTTAGGTGAAACCTCCTTCGAGATCTGGATATTATAAGAACAATTATGGAAATTTTAACAACGGACCAGCAAACCAAGGGATCAACTGGTACAAACCGTGGGATGATATGGACAAGAGACGCTCTTGTGCCCATTGCAGTTCAACGGACCATCATGTGTGAGCATGCCCAACTTACAAACAGGGCATGAAAGCAATAGGTTTTAGCCTCGAGGACAAAGATGCGTCAGAGGTCAATCAAGAAGATTTGATGAGGGGAGTAATTGCGAAATTCGGCCCGAGGTGTTTCTTTTGCAACTTGGAAGGTCATTTTAAATCTGATTGTCCGCAATTCTGGGATGCTGTAGCAGATATCAAGCATCCAAGGCATGAGGAAGCTTTATCAGGAGTGAAAGCCAGCAAATCTCGCCTATTGAGTGAAGCCGAGGCGCGCAGAAAAGACAAACCGCAAGAGCTGGCGACGAAGAAAATGCAAGCGGTAACTGAAGAGACATGCGAACCGGAACTAGTGACTGCGGCCGATGACTTCAAGATTGATTACAGGGCAGCCGCGAGGGATGCTCTAAATAGAGTGCAGCAGGAACTGGTGACAAAAGAGATCGAACAGAAAGTGAAACTCGAACTGGAGAATGAAAAACTACAGGGGAAACTGAATACCTTCGAATACGGGAAACTGGCACTTCTCATCGTTCGTCTCCCCGGACAAACAATCTTGCTGCAGGTTTTGTTCTACCTTCTCACCTTCTTTAGTCTGGTCCACAAAGGTAACGGTTTTCCTTCGCGTACTGATTCCCTGTCTTTCCGTCCGTAAGAAGTACTGGTTAAAACCTCGTGTGGTATTGAGGAAACTAGTTGCTGAACTATTGTCCTACAATCCCTCTCGTTCTCTTCGTGTTGTCGTCTGGACGGCATGATCTTCATCTTCTCCCTGATTGTTAGTGAAGCCACTACTGCTGTCCACTCGGGGTCATCTCTGGTCACTTCTCTTTCTAACAATCCACCCAGCATCCGCATCACTTGCGGTGTGACCTGCACCATTTTATCCAATAATGAGAGGCCGTTTATGTTCATGCGAGAGAGTTCTTGCTGGACCAGGTTTGAGCGCAGCAACAGATCCAAGGGGACCGGGTCCTCCTTGGATAGGATCTTTATCTCGGCTGCTTTCTCTACAGGTAACTCAGGTTGCCCTGGAATTGGATGTCCAGACTTATCCAACCATCTCGTTAAAGGAAGCGCTTCATAAGCTTCTTTGTCCAGAAACAAAAATCATTCCTTTATTTCTGCCTGATTGGCTTGCTTCTGCTCCAATCTTTCATAGAACTCAATTTTCTTGCTGAGGTTGTCAGCATTCTGATGTTTATCACGCATCCTGTGTTCGATTATCTTATGGTAGCCATCCAATCTTATTATCCATCTACCAATATAACTCTGATCCATCGAGTAGGTCTTCAACCAGGGTAACGCTCTGTTGTCTACGTGTAACTTAAAGGGAGCGCTCCCCATATATGCGCGGTATTTTTCCACAAATGTGACTACTGCAAACATTTCTGCTTTTGGTGCGCCATATTTCATCTCAGTGTCACTCAAGACCTTGCTGCCGTATGCAATGGGACGGAGAACCGTTCTTCCATTCCATTCTTGCTCCTGATGCAATATTCCTGAGATGGCTACTGCTGATGCGTCTGTGTCAAGAACATACATGCCCTTTTCCCTAGGCATGCCTAGCACTGGCGCTTCGCACAGTTCCCGCTTTATGTTCTCGAAGGCAACTTGTGCTTCATCGTTCCATTCGAACTTTTCCCCTTTGTTGCACATCAGCTTCTGCATCGGATACACCTTGTCCGCATATCTTTTTATGAACTATCGGTAGTAGTTGGCAAACCCTAGGAAGCTCAGGAGCTGTGTGTCCGTTCTGGGAGCCTTCCATGTCAACACTGCTTCTACTGCTTCCGGGTCCGGCCTCACACCATGCCTGTCCACCATTCTTCCCAGGTACTTGATTGAATCCCTAAGGATTTCACGTTTCGATGGTTTGCACTTCAAGCCTGCTCTTTTCATGCATCCAAAGACCTCATCGAGCCGATCAATATGGTCATCCAGGGTTGGTGTCGCTATGACCACGTCGTCCACGTAACACATCACAAGGTTCCCGTACTTCTTTGTCACTCTGGTCAAAGCCTGAGCCATCAGTCTTTGAAAAGTTGCCGTTGCGTTGTACAAGCCGAAGGGCATCCTCTTCCACTGGTACAACCCTAATTCGCATGCGAATCCGATTTTCTCTCTGTCCTTCTTCCCCAGAGGGACCTGTCAGAAGGCAGAACCCAAGTCCAATGTGGTGAAGAACTTGGCGTCACCAAGCTTAGAGAGGCTCTCGTCTAGTCGCGGTATCGAGTACGCAACTTTTATCGTTACCGCGTTCAAGTAACGAAAGTCGCAACAAAACCTAAGCTGCCCCTTTCTTTTTTGCCATTACTACACCGCAAGCCCATGGCGATTTAGAGGGTTCTATCATGTCGTATTTGAGCATCATTTTCATTTCCGCTCGACACGCTTACGACTTGTGTGGCGTCATTCGTCTTGCGCCTGCCCTATGGGGAACGGCACCCTCTTCAAGTTCGATTTCGTGTTCGACGAAACTACAACAACTGATATCCGCCTTATGTTTTGTAAACACATCTGCGTTCCGATTTAAGAGGCCCTGCAATTTTTCGAAATCTCCCTCACCTATTTTCCCTTCTAAATGTTCTATCTCTGGCAAAACCGGTTTGTCAGATTCTAGTTCATATGACGAGGGGCGTTCCGGAAAATTCGAGCAGCTCGATAAGCCGTCGTCCGTTTCGGATTTCATTGAAAACAATTTTTGAATAGATTTTAATTCATTAATCCTCTTTAAAATTTTATATTTATTGGCATGATAAGGACAATCTTTCACACTATGTTTCTTCAAGTTTTGTGTTTCTTCATAGTCGGTCCTCATCGGCAAAGCGTAACCAAGCTTCTTTCCAAGCTGCGTTGAAACCGTGGTGTCCAGTATGTTCAATAACACACTGACACACAGTCCATTTCGCGTTACCAGATGCTCCGGCCCAAAATCACCGAACTCTGACTATTTGGATTCCATACTAAAAAAACCTGTTTACTAGAATTTAATTTTCTCATTCTAAAAATTGCCACCACAGCTTGTCCTGGCTGTAGTTTCACTTTTCTATCTAAAAAATTGGTTACCCTGTTTTCGTCTGTTATTATCCTATTAATCGGTTTCTTAACATACTTCCGGTCCGGGTTTCTAATCCGTATCAGACCGTTGTTCAAGTCAATCATCACAACAAAATTCCTGACGAAATCTCTGCCCAAGATGAATTGGTCGGCGTCGTCCAAATTCTCCACCACCAGGAAGCTCATCCAAAGATCCCGTCCTCCCATGTCGAGAACCGTTATTGGTGTTCTTCCGGCTACGTAGATCGCTCCTCGATTGGCAGCGGCCAGTCGGAGGTTCGTCGGAATTAGATCTTCCCTCATGAAGCCCATTCTTTCCCAAGTTTTTGTCTTTACAACTTAGTTTTTAGCCTAACAACCTCTAATACGTCACTCAGCCTATACTTAAGTAATATTTCTGATGTAAACATACTCGTATATTAGTATCAGAGAATATCACGTGTACAAGTGCGTACAATTCCCGAGGATGCAGTCGTCCTCTGTTTGGATCATACACAGGAAGCGAGAGCTCCTTCACGTCCATTTCCACGAGGAAGTCTCTCAACTTCGTCAAGGACAAGACTAGGTTCTCTGGGTCCACGTGCTGCTTATCCGTCGCCCTCGTCACCAAGAAGCATAGGTATTTTCCCGGTATCTGTGACGCCGCCGGAGGTAAGGCCACTATGCCCCCTATCCCTGGTCTTTGCTTCCGAAGGAATTCCACGTTTCTGTTTTCTCTCTTAAAATCTGCCGCTAAGGCTGTCCTAAAACCCATGTCTGCAGTGATTGCTATCGCACATGTTCTGTTTGTGAGTATGAAATCACTGTCTGTTAATATTATGTTACTTGAATACTCATTTGGTAAGTTAAAATTTGACTCAACTACCCACCCTATGTCAGGTTTCTTAGGTTCTTTGCCTGTTTCTGATTCTAAGTCTCCTGTCTCTCTTGTATTCTTAATTTTTTTATTATCAAGTTTTCAGTGTGGGTAAGTCCTACCCCCACTCCCCGGACAAAAATATCCATCGACGTCCCCGTCGATTGCATACCGGGTACCAAATCGAGATTGGAAGCCGGATTGAGTAATCGGCCTTCCTTGGCAGCCCAGGAAGGATCATCTCGTTCGGTCTTCATGTATTTTATGCTTTCACGAACTACTTCTTGAATTGTGACACTGGTCTCCTCCGGGTCCGACATTCAGCCATTCTAAGACACGCAGGTTCGTCGAGCCTTGTTCATATGACTGCTGTTGCTTGTCGTCGAATTCTACCTCGGGTTTCGACCGGTGGTCGACCCACTCATCATCGTGATCATCGACTATATCAATGTCTTGTGACACAGTTATTTCTTCTAGACCCACTACTTCTTACACTATCTTCTTCAGATCTATCCTATCCACAACAAAGTCGTCACCGTAAGGGTTATACTTCTTTCTTGGTCTTGTGCCGTCACTCTGACTAGTCTGCATCGTGAACGGAAGATCTGGTTCAAAATTCTTGGGAACCTCCATCTGTTCGGGATCCTGCCAATCCTATCGTCCTCTTCGATCACCTCGTTTGGATCCAGGTCCAGCGGTGTATTCGTTACTTCCTCCACAATTTCGTTTCCATCGTTCTTCTCCCTGGTGCCCTTCTCGTTGACCTCACAAGCAGGATCCATCATTAGATAATCCCCTTCTTCCATGTCTGCAGGTATACACCAGTATTCTGTCGATGGATTGTGTGGCTTAATTTTTTCGTAATGAGCGGCTCGACCAGTACTCAGCCTTAAAAGCGTCCCTCGTGATGCACTTCCGTAATCATGAATGGTCCCCTCCACTTTAGGAGCTTTTTCGTTCCTTTCGGTGGTATAACGTTACCCATACGTAGTCCCACGCCGAGTAAGCTTTTGCACCAGCTGCTTTCTTGTCGAATTTTGTCCTCTGCCTTGCCTGTGCTTGCTGAGTATTTTGTCTACATAAATCGTTCAACTCCTGTTGACGCCTGATCACATCTCTCACGTAGACCTGTGGAGACGTTTTCTTTCCCTCATACTCTGTGTAGAAAAAGGTTAAGGGTAAAGACTTCTCGTGTCCAGTTAGCATCATGTGTGGACTAACTCCAGTGGTGGAGTGTTGTGCTATTATAGGCTCCCATCACCTGTGGAAGGTATCTGTCCCAATCGGTCATGTACCTGGAACAATATATTCTCAGCATCGACACTAACGTCCTATTCTGTCTTTCCATTAAGTCATTCGTCTGTGGATGGTATGTCGTGGAGTGAGCCTGAGCAACCTGTGAGCGTCTCATAAGCTCTTTTGTAAGCTCTCCCACAAAAGCTGTTCCATTATCCGATTGAAACGTCATCGGACAACCATGTCTCGCTATCCACGTATTGATCAGGTGGTCGCATGTGTCTTCCGTCGAGGCAGTTATGCAGGGCACGGCCTCTGCATACTTCGTGAAATGATCTATCATGACCAACACCTGATTATAACCACTGTCTGTCATGCATATCTTCTGGTGATCTATCTACACCACCTCGTTGAATTCAGACGACTCCATCGATTGTAAAGGAAATCGCAACTTCCTTGGATTCTTGACCTGTTGGCATGACAGACATGCTGTTACCCACTTCTCGCATGCCTTTTTCATCCCTTTTTCAGGCCACTCGAAGCGCTTCAGGATCCTCTGATATACTTTGTCGATCCCCTGATGGCCCATCTGATCATGCGACCTGAATAATAGTTCTGTCTGATAGAGTTACGGCAACACTATCGCGTTATACTTGTATAGGACTCTGTCTTCTTCTCTTCTTTTGCAAGCCACAATCCCGTCCTTGTTCAAATATAACCTCCCCTCCTTCTGCATGAAGTACTGTCTCAGGATACGGTAACTGTCTTCCTCGAGGTCCCCTTTATCCGGAGAACCATTCTCGATCCACCTTTTCAGGTTGCTTGTCATGCGATCATTTCTATGCGCCCTTAGAAGATCCGAGAGTCTGTATCTCGCCTTCAAGTACGTCTTCTTGACCCTCATCTGACTATTCAGCTCATTGGGCTGGTGTGTGTCTTCTTCCATCTTAACGCACCAAACTTTCGCCAGCGGCTGTGTTTCTTGCTTGAACGGCTGAAGATCAGTCCTGACTACCTCTTTTTGTGACAACAGACTTATCGAACGTTTCGATACCGCTATTGTTTCCAAATCATCCGCTGCGTTGTCAAAGACTCTTTCGCTTGGTATAAGGTAGCGATCACTGTCAGGATCCTGGTACACCTCTCTATCCAGATCCCTTGCACGAGTTTCTACTAGTAGTGTGTGGATTGCTAGTTCAGACAGTTCTGATCCCGAGCTCGAGTTCCTGTCTGAATAGGTGTCAATTCCTGAGTTTCGGGATTTGTCATCTGTTGAAGAGGTTGTGATGGAGTCTGCATTCTCCTCCAGATCATGTCTGTGCCTTCTTCGCATCCATCTGAACTCCCCGGACTAAACCTTGTTCCCCAGGTCCTGTTTCTCATCAGGAACTTTTTCATCTAACTCAGTTTCCCCGGACAAACTTTCTTGTCCCGGGTGTTGATCTTGTACTCGCTGGCACTTCTCATCGTTCGTCTCCCCGGACAAACAATCTTGCAGCAGGTTTTGTTCTACCTTCTCACCTTCTTTATCCTGGTCCACAAAGGTAACGGTTTTCCTTCGCGTACTGCTTCCCTGTCTTTCCGTCCGTAAGAAGTACTGGTTAAAACCTCGTGTGGTATTGAGGAAACTAGTTGCTGAACTATTGTCCTACAATCCCTCTCGTTCTCTTCGTGTTGTCGTCTGGACGGTTGCCCTGGAATTGGATGTCCAGACTTATCCAACCATCTCGTTAAAGGAAGCGCTTCATAAGTTTCTTTGTCCAGAAACAAAAATCCTTCCTTTATTTCTGCCTGATTGGCTTGCTTCTGCTCCAATCTTTCATAGAACTCAATTTTTTGTTGAGGCTGTCAGCATTCTGATGTTTGTCACGCATTCTGTGTTCGATAATCATATGGTAGCCATCAAATCTTACTATCTATCTACCAATATGACTCTGATCCATCGAGTAGGTCTTCAACCAGGGTAACGCTCTGTTGTCTACGCGTAACTTAAAGGGAGTGCTCCCCAAATATGCGCGGTATTTTTCCACAAATGTGACTACTGCAAACATTTCTGCTTTTGGTGCGCCATATTTCATCTCAGTGTCACTCAAGACCTTGCTGCCGTATGCAATGGGACGGAGAACCGTTCTTCCATTCCATTCTTGCTCCTGATGCAATATTCCTGAGATGGCTACTACTGATGTGTCTGTGTCAAGAACATACATGCCCTTTTACGTAGGCATGCCTAGCACTGGCGCTTCGCACAGTTCCCGCTTTATGTTCTCGAAGGCAACTTGTGCTTCATCGTTCCATTCGAACTTTTCCCCTTTGTTGCGCATCAGCTTCTGCATCGGATACACCTTGTCCGCATATCCTTTTATGAACTCCCGGTAGTAGTTGGCAAATCCTAGGAAGCTCAGGAGCTGTGTGTCCGTTCTGGGAGCCTTCCATGTCAACACTGCTTCTACTGCTTCCGGGTCCGGCCTCACACCATGCCTGTCCACCATTCTTCCCAGGTACTTGATTGAATCCCTAAGGATTTCACGTTTCGATGGTTTGCACTTCAAGCCTGCTCTTTTCATGCATCCAAAGACCTCATCGAGCCGATCAATATGGTCATCCAGGGTTGGTGTCGGTATGACCACGTCGTCCACGTAACACATCACAAGGTTCCCGTACTTCTTTGTCACTCTGGTCAAAGCCTGAGCCATCAGTCTTTGAAAAGTTGCCGTTGCGTTGTACAAGCCGAAGGGCATCCTCTTCCACTGGTACAACCCTAATTCGCATGCGAATCCGGTTTTTTCTCTGTCCTTCTTCCCCAGAGGGACCTGTCAGAAGGCAGAACCCAAGTCCAATGTGGTGAAGAACTTGGCGTCACCAAGCTTAGAGAGGCTCTCGTCTAGTCGCGGTATCGAGTACGCAACTTTTATCGTTACCGCGTTCAAGTAACGAAAGTCGCAACAAAACCTAAGCTGCCCCTTTCTTTTTTGCCATTACTACACCGCAAGCCCATGGCGATTTAGAGGGTTCTATCATGTCGTATTTGAGCATCATTTTCATTTCCGCTCGACACGCTTACGACTTGTGTGGCGTCATTCGTCTTGCGCCTGCCCTATGGGGAACGGCACCCTCTTCAAGTTCGATTTCGTGTTCGACGAAACTACAACAACTGATATCCGCCTTATGTTTTGTAAACACATCTGCGTTCCGATTTAAGAGGCCCTGCAATTTTTCGAAATCTCCCTCACCTATTTTCCCTTCTAAATGTTCTATCTCTGGCAAAACCGGTTTGTCAGATTCTAGTTCATATGACGAGGGGCGTTCCGGAAAATTCGAGCAGCTCGATAAGCCGTCGTCCGTTTCGGATTTCATTGAAAACAATTTTTGAATAGATTTTAATTCATTAATCCTCTTTAAAATTTTATATTTATTGGCATGATAAGGACAATCTTTCACACTATGTTTCTTCAAGTTTTGTGTTTCTTCATAGTCGGTCCTCATCGGCAAAGCGTAACCAAGCTTCTTTCCAAGCTGCGTTGAAACCGTGGTGTCCAGTATGTTCAATAACACACTGACACACAGTCCATTTCGCGTTATCGAGAAGCTCCGGCCTAAAATCACCGAACTCTGACTATTTGGATTCGGTACTAAACAAACCTGTTTACTAGCACTTAACGAATTTAAATTTCTCATTCTAAAAATTGCAACCACAGCCTGTCCTGGCTGTAGTTTCACTTTTTTATCTAAAAAAATTGGTACCTTGTTTTCGTCTGTTATTATCCTATTAATAGGTTTCATAATATACTTCCGGTCCGGGTTTCTAATCCGTATCAGACCGTTGTTCAAGTCAATCATCACGGCAAAATTCCCGACGAAATCTCTGCCCAAGATGAATTGGTCGGCGTCGTCCAAATTCTCCACCACCAGAAAGCTCATCCAATGATCCCGTCCTCCCATGTAGAGAACCGTTATTGGTGTTCTTCCGGCTACGTAGATCGCTCCTCGATTGGCGGCGTCCAGTCGGAGATTCGTTGGAATCAGATCTTCCGTCGTGAAGCCCATTCTTTCCCAAGTTTTTATTGGCATCACACTCACTACCGCCCCTGTGTCCAGAAGCCCTGTGACTCCGATTTTCTTTCCGTTGGTGTCGAGCAGATGTGCGGTCACATCTGCTTCATACCCAATGTGTTCTGCATCGTGTTCCATCATGGCGTCATGGCCTATCCTGCGGACTTTGAGTTCCTCCTCACCCAAATAGATCTGCCCTATCTGGTCACTGTCTGTTGTTACATAAGTCCCAGTGTAGATACTGATCCCATCCACGTTCAGCATCACTTGATACGGCCCATAGACCTCCAGGTAGCGTCCATGAAGTTTCTTTGTGCGAGGGCCACCCGTTGTTAGTAGTGCTCGCACAGCTCTCGACTCAGTGCGTGGCTCCACCTGCCTCAGATAATCTGCATCTGTGTCCAAATGCATCAAAGTGAACTCGGATGGTTCACTCAGATTTCTGATTACCTGGTGTCCAGCTACTGAGATTATCGAATGTATCTTACTTCCTTGTGGCACCATGCCGAACCTCTGACCGGAGATCACATTAAGTTTCATGCTCAATTTGCTTGGTGCTTTAGTCTCCTCTACCTCCGTTGCTTCGAAGGTATTTAGTTGCTCCTGTAGTTTCTCATTCTCAAGTTCGATTTTCATTTTTTGTTCGATCTCTTTCGTCACCAGTTCCTGCTGCACTCTATTTAGAGCATCCCTCGCGGCTGCGCTATAATCAATCTTGAAGTCATCGGCCGCAGTCACTGGCTCCGGTTCACGTGTTTCTTCAGTTACCGCTCGCATTTTCGTCGTCGCCAGCTCTTGCGGTTTATCTTTTCTGCGCGCCTCCGCTTCACTCAACAGGCGAGCCTTGCTGGCTTTCGCTCCTGATAAAGCTTCCTCATGCCTTGAATGCTTGATGTCTGCCACTGCATCCCTGAATTGCGGACAATCTGATTTATAATGACCTTCCAAGTTGCAAAAGAAACACCTTGGGCCGAATTTCGCAATTACTCCTCTCATGAAATCCTCATGGTCAACTTCAGACGCATCTTCGTCCTCGAGGCTAAAGCCTATTGCTTTCATGCCCTGTTTGTAAGTTGGGCATGCTGACACATAATGGTCCGTTGAACTGCAATTGGCACAAGAATGTCTCTTGTCCATATCATCCCCCGGTTTGTACCAATTGTTCCCTTGGTTTGCTGGTCCGTTGTTAAAGTTTCCATAATTGTTCTTATAGTATCCAGATCTCGAAGGAGGTTTCAACAAAAGATATTCTTTTTAATTGAGCCTCAACTCCTCTGGTGTTGGCGCATTGGTTGATAGTGGTGTGTAATGCGTTGCTAGCATGGTTCGAATTTCATCATTCTTCACACCATCGATGAACTTTGAGGCTACTGCCAGGTTCATCCTTCGGTTCGACCCATCCGGTTGGCTGCGTCTTCTCAACATTTCCAAGTCATCTAGAAACTTTTCTATCGTTTCATCTTCTCGTTGCCTCCGTTTCTCGAAGCGCTTCATCGCTTGGTGCCCCTGCACCCCTGATGCAAAACGGTTCAACAAGATTTCGAAGATTTTCTTGGCTGTGTCACGCTGATATTGCTTCATGGCCATGACACAGTTCAGGGCTGTCCCTTCCATGTTAATGGTGAGTGCACTGCACTCTTGTCTTTCCGACAAGTCCTCTTCTTCGAAATGCAGTTTCATTACCTCTATCCAGGTATCAATACAGCCATCAGATTCGTCTTTGTAGCATCTTGGTTTCTTAAAGACTCTTCTGGACTTCTCACTGCGTTCATTGGTTTTGGATAACCTTGTAAGGAATGTCTCTAAAGACCTGTTTAGGGGTTCAAAGGCTATGGCCAGTGCCGTAGCATCTCTCGAGTGCCCCGCCTGAGTGTCATCACACCTTGTTAAAAGCTCTGTATTCGGTGCATCCCTGCAATCCGAATCGCCGTGCGTGTTTCCCCCTTGGCCCACATAACTCCTCCCTCGGCTCGCATGTCTCCTGTTACCGGAATCATCTCTCCCAGTCGCATGTGTGCCTTGCGTTGGTCGTTCGTTAGAGGTCTGTCTGTTCCACTTTGAACTTGCTCTACTGTTCGGGCCCCATGTTCTATTATCCCTTGTGGCGTAACCTGATGAACTGCCCCTACCTCTAGTTGATCCATATGTCCTCCTCCTTTGATGTCATTGAAGTTCACCTTCGGCTCCCTGCTGGGACCTCCCGAGTTCGGTTCCTCTTCTTCTAGTCCACTCTTGCTGCCTAGTAGCCCATCCAACCTATCCATGATAGCCTGAGTTCGCTTCTCCATCATCGCATCTATCTTTGTGTCAAGAGTCCCAAGAGACTGCTCTTGCTGAATTCTTAAATTCTCCATGTCGTCTCTTCAGCGTAACTCTCTCTGTTTCGCTTCTCTTGTCATCCGCGACAAGTTCATCGCTATGTGCTCGTCCGTTCTTTCTTTCAAGCGTTTTTCGCTCCTACCAACTTCTTGTCTATTGCGGTTTATTTCTTCCCGCAGAATTTCTCTTTCAATGCGAACTGCTCTTTCTAGTTCACTAATTCTTATGGACATCTGTTCATTTTGTTCTCCTATACTGCCCACTATGTTGTTCAAGGATTCTTCTAATGCTGCCCCGTTATCCACGAGTGGCGTCACTAGTGACGGTGTCACCCTGTCGGCCCCATGTAGCTTCGTGCTGGTCGAGATTCCGGCCTTGACTCTCTGCCTCGACGTCTTTTCATTATCCACTTCAGGATCCGCCAATGCATTGCCTAGCCCTTTGTTTCCACTCTCCCCAGTTCGCGGGTTGAATTTGTCATAATCGCGAAGCCGCGAATTCGATTGCTAGTGACTCTATAGTTTGACTATCAATAATAATGACACAACACAATAAATTTCACAAGATTCTATTAAATAGTGACCACGAATCCCTGTTTGTTATCAGAGTAAAGCTTGTATATAATTTATTCACACTAACCGATTATCGGTCTTAAGATCTGAGCACTACCACAATATGATGTTATCAGTCAATTTAAAAGATAGTGTACTCAGTACCCAATCAAGCACAAATTATGTTGATTAAAAAAAAATTTTTTTTTTAAAGAACAAGAATACCTCTTTGAAAAACGCATGTGTATTGTACTTTTAGTCGGTCGCAGTACAATAGTCGAACTTGTCTTTTAAAGAAAAAGCTTCCCTGCATGGTGTTGCACCAAACAGACAAAACTTTGAAGGCAGTAATTTTCTCAAGTGGGCGTCTCTTGCACCCACCGAGTACTGAGTTACCTATCTGCCTTCGGACTGCCCGAGCAAGACCTACTAAAATCCTCAGGGCAGTCACTTTTCACCAAAACGTATTGGGTTTCAATTTCAATCCACACCAATGAATTACGCTCTTTTTAGTTTAGACTTAGTGTCGCGAATATCCGAGTTCGGACCTGTTCTGTTTTGGTCTGGTCTTTATTGAAAGGCAAGTTACCAGTGCAGTCACTGATTCCTAGCCTGTCTGCTAATAACCTAATACCTCTCACTATAATCTTTTCTTGTGTTTACCTAAGTCCTTTAATAAAATAATACCCCTTTGGATTGGCAAAAATAGGACCTTCCGGATTGGCAAAAATAGGACCCCTCCTGATTGGCAAAACTTAGACCCCCCCGGATTGAGACCCCTCTGAGTTAAGAATTATAGGACTCCTCCGCATTGGGACGCCTCCGGTTTTGTGAAAACAAGCCCCCTCCGGTTTGGGACCCCTTGGAGTTAAAAAAAAATTTGGACCCCTCCGGATTGGGAGCCCTTTGGTTTTGTAAAAATAGCTTTTCGGAGATTTCCTTCTTTCAACCTATACCCATCCGGATACGTTCTCCGATGCTATTATGCTTTTTAAATTAACTAGGAAGGGTATATAATGCTTTCCTAGACCCTCCCGGATTGAAGTTAAACCTCTTATTTAACAATTCACGCTAACGGTGAAGGGTCTTATCGCTAGCCTAACTTCGGCTCGATTAAGGTTTTCTTGTGCCTTTAGCCTTCCCTTTCCGTCTAGAACAGCCTAAAGTTACTTTATTCAACCGCTATTACCTTTTGGTAGGGGTGTAAGGGCTTTCCTTAAAAAAATTTATAAAACGTGAAGGGTCTACACTCACAAATTGGTGAGTTTGCGAAAAAACAATATCAAAAACTTTTTACGCTAACTTTTTCGAAAAACGTTTGTCCCTATCAGTAAGCTCAGCTAATGTTTGATCTATTGAAACAAAGATCAACTGAATCTGTCCAGTTGTTCTAAAGTTATTAACCAAAACGTCTTTTTTCTAAAGTCAAAAAATTTCTCTCTTAAAGGTTCCGCCTAACTTTTTCCGCAATTCTGTTCTTGTCGACCTAAAAATTATTGATCCGAGCTCAGAAGGCCTATACTCTTCTAGTTTAATGCCAAAGACCCGATCTAAAACGCTTTAGCTGAAAAAATTTGCGAAAAACTATGCTACCTAGACCCCTCCGGATTGATGAATCCACCAAATCAAACACGTTAAGTTCGATTTCTCTGCAACCCGGAAGGCTTTCGGGTAGCGGGTTTTAAAACTTGTAGATTCACTAGTGAACGTTGTCCGAACAACTATTTTAACTGTCCTAACTCAAAAATTTCAAAAAATTTTCTGAATTTATAGTGTTCCGTTTTCTCAAACATCACGAAAATTCGGTTTTTGGTTCCAAAATAGTTCCAACCACTTCCGAACTAAACTTAACCGGTTCTATCTAGTATAGTCATGTAGTTACGATGTAACAAACTAATTTAGTTTTTTTTCCGCTTCAAAAAACAACGATATTTCAAAATATCGCTATTTTGACCCTAAAAACCCGTCTTTTACTGTGTTTTTCACTGAAAAACGATATAAGAATACTAATATAGGCTATATAAGTAATAATATTAGTGTTACTATACCCCTTCGGGTTTGTTTAATATCCGAATTAAGGTGCTTAACTCGGATATTCGCAGTTCGGTGAAGGGTCACTACAGTGCAGCACTGTCGAGCCCCCACAGATTACTATCTTAATTTTTGTACCAAAAGGGATACAAAACTCGTTAACGATACCCAACAGTCGATTGTTGTTGTCATTGAGCCCCTTCTTGTTGCTCCTTGTACTGCTTACCGGATCAGTCTTCTCCCAAGACCCCTCAGAGTTGAGCGCAAATCAGCTGACCCTTCCGGATTGAGCGCAATTTATCATTAACGTGCTTAAATGCTCAAATAACCCTACAGTACAAGCCTCACAAACGGGCCACAAAATTGATCGTAATGATCCTGACTGATATAAATGCTTGTAACAACAATATATCTATCAACAACAAACGGGAGGGTCGGATCACGTCTTGTCTGCGGGGATGATTTCTACTGATTTTTTTTTACTTTTTTTTTACTGTTTTTGGTATTTTCGGTTACTTTTTGTGTTTTTTGTTTTTTTCTTGGGTACAATACTACTTTTTGTTTGGTTATTTATATATCTTTAAGTGTTTTTGGTCACAAACCTCTCAGGGAACGAGGGGATGGCCGATCCCCCCACCCTTCCTGATTCGTGAAAGTTTGGTCTTAACTAGGTTAAAAAGCTATTCACGGTAATCCGGAAGACTTCCGCGTTCCGAACTACTCTTCCGCCCCGGCGGTTTAGGTCTATTAATGGCGTTAATGTTGCGGAGTGCTCGTTAACGGTTCTGCCGGTCCTGATGTTAAAAAAGAAAAACATCCAGGAGCGCCATAAAAACATCTATGTAACATTCGCCCGGAAGACACAAATCGACGGAAAATAAAGCTAGGTTCTAAGACGACTGGCCAACGTCTAAAAAGAGCTCTACATGCTTTTCACCGTCTCAACCAAGCCAGTACTTTCGGTGGTCTTTCTAACATCGGGTCGACAAAAACGTTACTGCTTTCGGCTTCGGTCAAAACACTCAAATTAACTTAACTACATGCAGAAATAGTGAGCTCATGGCTGGGTCTCAGTATCCCCAGACCACGAGATCACTTCTAAACTCAGGGCTACTACTATTTAATGAATTGTTATTGTTTTTGTTCAGTAGATAAAAATCATCATCTCCGTCGAAGATGGATCGACCCTTTCCCCCAACTCCTAGCTTCTCATTTTAGCAGAATGAATTCAGATGTTAATTAAATTCATTTCAGGACATAATAGGGAAGCTAAACGTTTATATAAGATGATAAAAATTCCAGTTCCGAGACCCCTCCGGATTCTTGAATCCGGGGAAATAAGACTCCCCCAACACCGTTGTTCGCAACGTCCTTGCAACTATTGTAGCGACACAATAGTTGCAACTCGGAACGGTCTCTGCTACTTCTGCAATTTGTTGTTGTTTTCCAATCACAATTCTTGTCGTCTGCATTTTGGTCCATTCTGGTTGAATGTCACAGAAAAGGTTGATCCATCTTCGATGGAGATGATGATTTTTCTCTACTGAACAAAAACAATAGTAATATAATAAATAGTAGTAGCCCCGTTTTTAGGAGTGACCTCGTGGTCTGGGGATATTGAGACCCAGCCGTAATAGTTGATAACCTCCCTTCAGGAAACGCTGGAAAGCTGTTTATCAGGGAGCTCACGTTCTGGCTGAAACAGTTTAATTCTTCAAACTCAAAATACAAATCCATGGCCATGAAAGTTTTCATGGTGCTACCCGGATTACTGCTACAGAAACCCTTCCAGGCCTCCAAATGCAAAGATCACACTGAACCACTTTCTCGGCGCTTAGAAACGTGGATCCGCAGAGATATAAAGTGTCTAGCGGATGAAGTTTATTATATTCAAAAACGACTAAAGACCACGCAACGCAACAACTCAACTGAAGACCAAGCTCGTGTCTTTGCCAAACTACTTCTTCAGGGGAAAGTCAAAAACGCATTGAAGCTATTAGAAGAAGATCCGAGCGTTGGTTGCCTTCTCTTCACAGAAACGGTTGAGAAGGAACTGAAGCTGTTGCACCCAACCATGGCAGTTCCCGACAGAACAGCACTTCTTTTTGGGCCAAAGGAAACCAATCCCGAAGTAGCATATAAGTCCATCACAGAATGGTATTAGATGCTGAAGTATTCAAGAGAATGCTTTGTTCAAAAAATTACGCCCAAGACGGAAAAATGCTGAGAGAAGAAATCTCTTTGATGTGCTTCAGATTGTGCACCATGCACCACTGCCCCGGATTACTTGCGCCTTTGACGTCTTGTCGTCTTTTAGCCCTTGATAAGAACCCTGGAGTGCAACCAATCGGGGTTGGGGAAGTTCTCCGTAGACTTCTAGGGAAATGTATTGTCCACGCATTCAAAGATACGATCAAGGAAGCCACAAGAAACCTGCAAACATGTGCCGGATTCGAAGCTGGTGCAGAAGCTGCTATTCATGCTATGAAAGAACTCTACGAGGAAGAGAACTCGGAAGCTGTGATAATGATCGACGCCTCAAATGCCTTCAACTCCATGAACAGAGCAGTGGCTCTAAACAACATACAAGTACTGTGCCCAACGATTGCCACGTATTTAATAAACACATACAGGCAGCCATCGCGCTTATTTGTGATAGGAGGTAGGGAATTAAAATCAAGTGAAGGAACCACGCAAGGAGATCCACGCGCGATGCCCTGGTTCTCCATCAACACCAGACGACTAATCAATGTACTTGCCGAACAAACTGAGGTAAAGCAAGCATGTCTGGCAGATGATGCCACCGGATGCGGAAGCATTGCGAACTTTTGGAAGTGGTACGGGAAACTAATTGAAAAAGGAAAGAAAGACGGTTATTTTGTTAACAAACTGAAATGCTGGCTGGTGGTGAAATCGGAGAGTCTGAGTGAAAAGGCAAAAGTGATGTTTAATAGAACAATAAAGGTCACTACGGCCGGCAAAAGGCACTTGGGGGCAGCACTTGGGCCTCAAGATTTCAAGACTGCTTACTGCAAAGATAAAATTGAAAAATGGGCTAAGGAATTGAACGTGTTGAGTGGGATCGCCGTTTCACAACCACATCCAGCATTCTCTGCGTTTAGCAAAGGATTTAAATCAAAGTTTACATACTTCTTTCGGACTATGCCTGAAATAGCTGATATGCTCGAACCAATTGAATGTGTTCTGGAGAACAAACTTATTCCAGCGCTCTTTGGGTCTGAGTCCCCACTGGAGAACAATTAAAGACAAATTATTGGGTTACCAGTAAGCAAAGGCGGTCTTGGTTTCGGAGCGCTGAAAGAAGAAGCAAGATTTCAAAATTAAAACTCAAAAATCTTCTCAAAGCCCCATAAGCAAGCCATCATTGACCAGCTTTCGGATACCACTCTCGAGTATTGCGGCGGAAGAAAACAAATAGCAACTCGGAAACGCGAAAGAGAGAAAGAAATAGAAGAAGCAGTTTCACAATCATTTACCGCCGAAGAAAAAAGGAAGTGGAAAGAAAACACAGACAAGGGAGTTAGTACCTGGCTAACCGCCCAACCTCTAAAAGGCCAAGGAATGAACCTCTCAAAAAGCGATTTTCGGGACTCGCTGAGATTACGATACAATATTCCCCTGCAAAATATCCCCCGCAATTGCCCATGCGGAAAAGCTTTTTCCGTAGACCATGCCCTGTGCTGTAAAAAAGGTGGTTTCATATCCGCGAGGCATGACAAACTTCGGAACCTTCTTGCAGGGTCGCTAACAAGGGTATGCAACAATGTGGAAGTCGAACCACAACTGACAAAAATTGATAACGAAGTATTCAGATTACAAACCACATCAACTGAAGATGACGCGAGGCTAGACATCAAAGCTAGCGACTTTTGGGAGACTGGACAGACTACGTTTTTTGACGTTCGGGTCACACATGTTAACGCTCCCTCACATGGCACCAAGGCTACAACTGAAATCTTCAAATCACAAGAAAAGGAGAAAAAAAGAAAGTATCTGGAAAGAATTGTCGAGGTGGAGAACAGTTCCTTCATGCCGCTGGTCTGCGGCACTAACAGGGGAATGGGAAAAGAATGCAGCATTTTTCTCAAACAATTAGCTGTTAAACTTTCCCGGAACGAAGATGGCAACTCTTATTCAACCTGTATCAACTAACTGAGAACTCGTCTATCATTCTGTATATTAAAATCTGTTATAATGTGTATTCGAGGTACCCGTACTCCATTCAACAGTAGTTCAGTATGCCAGGAATAATCATTAGCGGAAGATTTTCTGTTGAACTCAGCAGCTGCGGATATAATAAAATTAATATGAATTTAGCGTACGCAAGGGGTTTCCCCCACAGTTTCAGTTCAGTTAGTTAGACATATTTCTGCATTTGTTTTGGGTACAGTCGCACAGAATTTTCCAGCTACAGGGGTTGGAGTCATCGAATCTTTTCTCGAAATGCTCCCACATCCATTGCAGCAACCGTCTTTTGAGTCCTATCGTGTTGGTAAAGTCCACTTTTTGAGGAACCAAATTAGCCAGCCTCTTTGCATGAAATCAGAATTTTTTTCACAAACAAATTTTGCAGGTCGTGTACATTCAAATAAACGAGATCTTGTATTAGCTAGGTCTTTTTTTCGCGGAAAACGGTCAAAAAAATTGAAGTCGTAGTGATTATTGAGGATTTTAGATAGTAGAAGTAAATTGTTGAGCTGAACGTACATGGGTAAAGGCAGTATTCCTAGACGCTGAAGCGACGTTTTGTAGTTAGGATCTGTTGCAATCCATTTGCAAGCTTTGCGTTGAACACCTTCTCAGACTTTCATTTCTTCGACGTTCAATTGATAGCTGAACCGTATAGCAAAACTGGAATTACTATCGATTTGAACAGATTAAGTTTGGTCTTGGTATTAAGAGACAGTGGGTTGCGCTTCAGCATGCATAGAGTGCTGAGGGCTTTTCTTCTTCTAAGTTTAATATGCGATGTCCAGCCTAGATCCGATTTTACAATTATTCCAAGCTCTTTTTCCTCTGAGACTTTTTAAATTAAAATTGAGTCGAAGTAAAAATCGCTACTTGTGGCACGTTTAACTGGTAGGTGAGTGCATTTTGACGCATTGAACGCAATCTGGTTTTGTTGAGTCCACGTGAAAATGTTATTTAGGTCTTTCTGAAAATCTGCGTTAAGTGTACCAATTCGTAAGAACTTTGCGTCGTCTGCGTATAGAAAGCTGGTGGAATGCTTACATACACTTGGTAGGTCGTTAATCATGACAAGAAAAAACAATGGCCCGAGGATTGATCCTTGAGGAACACCGCTTGTGACGTAGAATGATTGGGACAGACAGTCTTTGATTTTGACACATTGTTTGTCAGGTAGTTATAAATTAGCTTTAAAATTTTGCCTCTGATTCCCAGCGAATAGAGCTTATCAATCAGAACACCGTGATCTACTTTGTCAAAAGCTTTCTCAAAATCGGTATATATTACGTCTACTTCCTCATTTTTGCTTATAGCTGAATTTATGGTATCAAAATAGAGCAGCATTTGGATGATCCCTGACCTTTTCGCGCAAAATGCGAATTGGTTGTTGTGCAACATAGGTTCTAGATGTTTATATAGATCGATGAAAAGAACTTTTTCGAAGATTTTGCTGGCAATATTAAGTAGTGATATTGGTCTGTAATTACTTATCGAGGCCTTGCTTCCTTTCTTTTTGAATATTGGGCTGACAATAGAGTGTTTACATTTATCAGGGAAACACATGTCTGGAGTGCTTTATATATGATATGGTAGAGAGAGGGCGTTAAAGATTCAATACAAAGCTTAAATAAAACAGGAGGTAGTAGATCGAGACCTCTCGACTTACTTAGATCTAGATCATTACACAGTTTGGCAATCAGATTCCTGTCTGTTTCTATACTATGAATTATTTGTATAACTGAGTGCTCTTGTTTTTCAGGACAGGATGGTTGAGAAGGGATTATAAATGCTGAGTTAAAAAACTTGGCGAATAGATTATCTTGTTCTGGCAAGGTTTTTGCAACTGAATTATCAAGTTTCATGACGGACGGTAGTTCTGAGTTACGGAATTTTCTATAGTATTTAAACAGGGCTTTAGTATCACGCGAGTTCGACAGATGTTGTACGTATTCGCTTCTGTTATTCTCTACGGCGGTTTGTACCTTTACATTCATTGCAATCAGCGAGGCACATTGTGAACCTTTTTGTTTGCGTAATGTTGACAGCCGTTTCATTGAATTTGACGTCTCAGGAGTTATCCAGGGAGGAAGATTTTGTCTATGTTGAGTTCTACGCGGGATGAATTTTTGCAGAAAGCTATTAATCCATTCGTACCAAAGGTCGACTATTTTTGTAACATTTGACCAGCAGTAAGGTGAGAAGGTGTTGATTGAAAACGCCTCGCTTAAACCGTTGAAGTCAGCTTTGCAATAGCTATAGAAACTGGTTTTACTAAATGTGGAGTTTTTCTCGAGTTCCTTATGCGGATTATTGAGTTAATAGGTTTGTGATCAGATTTTGGTGCAGTAAATACGTCGAGTGGTAGGGTGTCGATTTTTTCAACTTGGTTGCTAACAAGGACTAAGTCAAGTATATTAGCGTTCGTTGTTTTGAAATGAACAGTTTGAGTTAAGCTTAATTTATCTATTTTGTCAAGTATGCATTGATGGAACGGTTCTGAGGTTTGAATGGACCAGTCAATTGAAGAAAGATTAAAGTCTCCGTTTTTTATACGATGATTTGCATTGCAGTTCGACAAGAACACCCTTAGCTGACAAATGCGGAACGGCTCTAGATAATATTTGCTGTTAGGAGGGGGTAAATAGCATGTGGCAATTAGTAATGTGGTTTCGGAAGATTCCCAGATTATAGCGGTGCAATAACCTTGAAATTGGTCAGGAAGAAAGATTTCATAGCATTTTAGTGCAAGCTTTGTTGCAATAAGGACCCCACAGTGGGCTGTTTTTTCATTTTGTTTGGTGTTTCTGTCAGAACGAAAGATTTTGAAGCCAGGGAGGAATAGTTCGGAGTTGTTGATGTTAATTGTGAGCCATGTTTCGCTTAAACAGATGATGTCAAAGTTGTTAGTGAAGACAGAGATGTGCGCCTAGTTTGATAGAGATGTGCGCCTACTTGAGTTCACTAAGCTTCGGGTATTGAACGTAAGAATCGAATAATCAGTAAATTGGTCAGTTTCGTAACTCAAAGAAAGTCATGATTCACTTAGATCTAGTACTGCTCCATCTAGGAAGAGTTCTAAATTACGAACTTTTAATCGGCTAGGATGTGTGTTTTCTTCGATGTGCCAGTCGGTCATATTTGGAAGTTTGACCTTGAGGGACACGAGAACACTTAATTTTGGAGTGAAATTTAATTTTTCAAAAATTCGAATAGGGCCTGTCATGCACGATTTTCTCGCGACAACTGAAAACAGAATAAATGAAATCAGAACGATCGAATAACAATCGCGGGAAAGTTGTCAGATAAAAACATAGTGAAATTGCTATTCGCAATTTCCATCATAGTCAACAAGAGTAGAGCTGTCCTATCTGAAATAGAAGACAGAGTATTCCCGAGAGAACAACTTTTCGAACTGGACCAGAGTGAACCTTCGATGGAAAGGTGGACAGCTTGAGTGTCCCATTGGTTCACATAAAACTCCATTCTAGAGTTGAAACCTACCTCTGCCATTCAAACTGATTAACATTGAACTTATCTAGTTATCTTAGTTAATTCTAGAGTTGCTCACCATTTAATTGCTCCCTGTGCTTGAGTGCATCAACATGTGAGTCCCTAATTTAAATTTCTAGAGTGTGTTTTATGATTGTTATGTTGAGGTAAGGCGAGTTTTAGGTTGATCCATCTGAAATGGATCAAAGCTCCACTGTCTAATAAAAAGTAACGTAACGGATTGTTCCGACCCGGTTTTTAACGGCGTTCGCGTATTTTGGGTATTTTGAGACCTAAGTATGGGGACGTTCTCATTTCTAGAGTGGGGGGGATATTTCCGTAGTAGCCTTTGAGCTGTAACGGGTCGTAGTCTCATGTCACAAGCGAACCGAATTGGCTCCGACCGTTTTGAGGTAGAAAAACACAAGAGATAGTGTCCCTGACTCTTGAGCCAATGGTTATAGGGCTTATTTTTCTTAAGCCTCATATGTGACCGCAGTGCACGAATGTTACATAGTGTTTTTATGGCGCTCCTGGGTGTTTACGACATCAAGACTACGGAGTCGAACCCACTTGAAACAGCTCCGGGCTGCATGCCCATTCTAGAGTACCGGTGGTACGGTTCGGCGGGAACGTGCAAACCTTCCGGTTGTACCGTGATAGCTTTTTAGGAAAACTCGAGAAAACTTCCTGGTACGCTCTCCGAACGAGGCTTAGCTAACCGAGTAAACGGGGGCAACTAGGGGGACAAAAACACGAGCAAAAAGACAAAAAGCGAAACAAAACCCAAAAAAGAATTGAAAAAGGAACAAAAACCATAAAACGAAAAAAGACAGTGACTTTGACACCAAATTAGTTGGATCAAACCTTTATATTAATTAAATAGTATACCCAAACTGTTTTACAAGTCCGATCATTTCGATCAATCTAGCAATTTAAACCAGTAACCACAATAAAGTGCCCGAGTGTGGGGCGTTGTCAAGGGTTTTCAGTTAGCTTGGAACTTAGCTGAACCAATAAGAGACTTGGCTGGAAGAGGTGACCAGTCGAGTGGGAAAGTGGTTCAGGAGCATCTGGGCTGAACCAACAGGAGACTTGTCTGGAAGAGGTGACCAGTCGAGTGGGAAAGTGGTTCAGGAGCATCTGGGCTGAACCAATAGGAGACTTGACTGGAAGTGGTGACCAGTCGAGTGGGAAAGTGGTTCAGGAGCATCTGGGCTGAACCAATAGGAGACTTGACTGGAAGAGGTGACCAGTCGAGTGGGAAAGTAGTCAAGAAGGATTTGGCAGTTCTCGAGTTCTCAAGTTGGTCAGAACGGGTATCGTTAAAATCCACATTACATTATAGGAGATAAGTGTAAAATTGGATAAGCGAAATCCCCCGGTTTTGAGGAACGTTTTTACATGAGCAGGCCTGGATACAGGTCTACGGTTTTCTCTTGAGAGGTTTAGCACCCGGCGCTTAAGGTAATTTTAGGCTTAAGAAGGGGGGCTAAAAAGGGGGGAGGTTAGAAGGGGGCTGGTTAGGTTAGAGGTTGGCGGTTGCAAATTGTAAAAAGGGGGGGGGGGAAATTAGAGTAACTAATTAATCGACATCGTTGATTTAGTTACATTAGTCATTAACACGCGTTGGTAATAATAGGTGGATATCCAAATTTAAACATCGAGTTAAGGTAGGTACCCTGGTCGGATTGGTAGGGGGAACGGACATAGACAATTTTTGTGATACCCAATAAGATCATTAGTTGGGGGGAGGAAAACGCGTGGCAATTAGGTACCAGACATTTTTTCGATAGAAGGTAGACACTTGTCACCTTTGAATTTTAGGTGGGTTCATCTCTCTGTTTTTATTACTTTTTCTTGTTTAGATTTTTTGTTGCAATTTGGTGAGGATTTGTGTTTGGTTTTTATACGAACAGGTGATCACAAGATACCTGCGCACAAGTTTTGGTTTCAAGTTGCTTGGAACACTGAAAAAGAGGTAACTACAAAGGGGGTCAGCATTTGGCCATTAAGAGAGGATTTTTGGGAAAAATTTTACTAGAGCTTGAGTGGTGGTACAAGGTACAGTGAATCAAGAAGTCCCTACAACGAAGAACAAAGAGGTCCCACCGCTCAGACACTTGTTGACAGTCTTGGGACAGTGCCAGAGAAGTCTTGGGACAGTACCAAAGAAGTCTTGGGACAGTGCAGTCTGGGGACAGTCTTGGGACAGTGCAGTCTTGGGACAGTCTTGGACCAGAGCAGTCTTGGTACAGTCTTGGGACAGTACAGCCTTGAGACGGTATAGTCTTGGGACGGTACGGTCTTGGGACAGTGGTCTTGGGACACTAGTCTTGGGACAGTGGTCTTGGGATAGTGTTCTTGGGACAGTGGTCTTGGGACACTAGTCTTGGGACAGTGGTCTTGGGACACTAGTCTTGGGACAGTGGTCTTGGGACAGTGGTCTTGGGATAGTGGTCTTGGGACAGTGGTCTTGGGACAGTAGTCTTGGGACTGTAGTCTTGGGACAGTAGCCTTGGGACACTAGTCTTGGGATAGTAGCCTTGGGACACTAGCCTTGGGACAGTAGTCTTGGGACAGTAGTCTTGGGACACTAGTCTTGGGACACTAGCCTTGGGACAGTAGTCTTGGGACAGTAGTCTTGGGACAGTAGTCTTGGGACAGAAGTCTTGGGACAGTAGTATTGGGACACTAGCCTTGGGACACTAGTATTGGGACAGTAGTCTTGGGACACTAACCTTGGGACAGTACTCTTGGAACAGTCTTGGGTCAGTGGTCCTGGGATAGTACTCTCGGGACAGGTGTCTTGGGACACTGACAAAAAAGTACTGGGACAGTACCGAACAGTCTTGGGACAGTAGAAAGAAAGCCTGGGACGGTACAAAGAAGAGTAGGGACAGTAACTGGAAGTCTTGGGACGGTATAAAAATTGGAGTAAAGCTACAATAAGTGTTTTAAGACAGAATTAAACAGAATAAGACTAGCCAGAACCCGGTACGGTTGTGACCACAAATAAAGAAAGTTTTTCGAAAGGATTTGAAAGAGAACTGGAAACATTGTTTTTATCACGTTGTATATTTCCTTTTATCAATTGTTTCACAAAATATTTTATTCTTAGAATAGAACTGAGTATATAGTAATACTGTAAAAAGGAACAATTGTAAACAAAAATAATGAGACGGAGTAGGGTACCGGTGCTCGAAAAAAGGTCAACCTGATCGAACACGAAATATAACTCGTCGCTACGCGGAACGACATCAATGGGCCCAAAGATAACAAAAGGGAACTTTTCAGTTAGCATGGTCAGCACGAGGAGTAGTACTGAGAACAAGACGAAAGAAGGTGCTAAAGACAAACAGGCGGAGCCTACAATTGAAATCGATCTAGAGACACCAGACCAAAGCGTAGATGAAGTGGAGAAGAAGACAACGGAATCCACACCGATGCCCCATATGGAAGATCAAAATCCATAAACCATGGAGATTTCGCCGATAGACGCCTTGGAAGACACAACAGGCAACACCCAAGAAACGGTGAAAAACGACTCTCAAGTAAAGAAGACATCTTTTACAGAAAAGTTGGCGATGATGGTCGGAATGAAATCGAGAGACAACACGGCTGAAGAACCAAAAACTGAAAGAGCACGAACATTTGGGACAGTGAGCACGAAGACGACAGAAGCCAACCTAAAAGAAGAGCAAGCCAGAAAAGAAGCTACAGCCGAAAACAGGACAACGGCTGACCATGAAATAGCTACTCTTGAGCTTGGCGACTTGATGATAAAACTAAATCAGATCGACAGAAAACTAAAGCACAGTGAGGAGGATAGAGAAGTAAAAAGAAAAGAATTAAGATACAACAAGCACGAGTATCTGGATAGTTACTTTAACCTGGCCAAGGCGACAGAGGAGAGACTCCAGCAGATGTCAGACAAGGTAGATGCCACTAATGAAGAACGAGACAAGAACATCAAAAAAGATATGCAACAATTGAAAAACCGATATGATGATGTCAACAGCCAATTAGGGAGCCTGGAAACAAGAATGGACACAATGAGCAGGAATCAGGCCGAAAGTTCATGTGCAATACAGGCGAAATTGGATGCAACCTTGAGAAATTTTACCTCACAAGAAAGACCGGCAGCGTATCGCACGCAAGGCAACAGAGTTGACTTTGTGGAACCACAAAGGAACAAACGGCAATCGACACCGTTGCCTTTAACCCGGGATGCGGTGAGTATAGCACCAACAGCTGCTAAGACAATTATGAAAAATGGAACATCAAATACAACGAGTGGTCTGAGGGACTCAACAGCTAACAGCAACGCAGGTCCGGATGCCATGACGTGGGCAAGCACTTGGGAGATGCTGAATAGGACTCTAGAGGCCTTCGCCACAAGGAACACTGACTCGAGCGATAGAAGAGAGGGAAAATCAAGAAAAACTTTCAAGAAGCCGAAAGAATTCAAAGACGACTCCGATGGATGCATTGACACTTGGGTGGAAGTGATGAGATTACATCTAGAACAAGATAACTTGAATGATGAAAGACAAGCATGCACAGCCATACTCAGCAACTTAGAAGGCACGGCTTTAAAATGCGTGGTTGCAAACAAAGAAGAAGAACGCGATACCGCGGACAAAATCTTCGAAATATTGTTGAATCGATTCGGGTCAGGCATGAAGGGTCACCAAGCGATGATGTGATTCGAAAAGAGAAGGCAGAGGGACGATGAATCAATTGATCGGTTCCTAGATGACCTTGAGAGCTTGAGAAGAAGAAGTGACCCTGAAGAGTCGACAAACAGAAGAAACTTTAGCATCGCCTCGAAGTTCATTGATGGGGTAAAGAGTGATGACTTAAGAACAATGTTAGCAACATACTACACATTGTCGAAAGACAGCGCACCGACCCCAGAAGAGATGAGACAGAAGTCAAGAGAATACATGCTGATGAAACCCAAGAAATACTCATATTCAGATAACAGAAACACGCAAGGGGGAAGCCAACCTCAAAGGTCGTCATGGTACAAGCCTAGAGATGACATGGACAAACGCAGATCATGCGCGAACTGCGGGTCGGCGGATCACCACTGCACAACTTACAAACAAGGCATGAAGAGTCTAGGATACGCACCGGATGAGGAAGACATGAGCCAGATGGAGGAACACGAGTACTATAGTGGCTTAATCATCAAGATAGGCGCGAGATGCTCCTTCTGTAACCAAGAAGGGCACTTCAGAATGGATTTTCCCTCGTTCTGAGAAGCGGTCAAGGACCAGAGTCACCCCAAACATAAGTTGGCATTAGCAGCGGTGCAGAATCAGCGGAATAGACAAAACGAGTTTGAAACGAGAAACTTAGGAGCACCGAGCACAAAACTGCCAACGAAAACAGTGAAAGCTGTAACACATGTCAATGGCGCAGTAGAAGCCATAGCCGGGAACTCTCTGGAGATAAATTACGAGAAAGCGGCGACGGAAGCAATCAACAAAGTGAAACAGGATCTGGCAGCGAAAGAAATAGAACAACGATTGAAGCAGGAGATCAAAAGACAGAATTTCAACGAAGCATTAGCTGGAATGAAGCCAACACCAGAGGCTGTATCGGGGTCGACAAAGAGTAGAAATTGTAACACTGTAAAAATGCTGACGGGAAAGCCATTCGGCATATCGAAAGTCGGGGCTACAATAATGTCGATAATCACAGAGGTAACCAGAAACTTGAGCGAACCGAGCGACCAGACAATAATGCACGTTGAAGTGTACGCTGACTACTTGAGTGGTATAAGTCCACAAACGACTTCTAGAGCAGTACGAGGGCTACTCACAAGAGGGGGTAGCAAGTCAGTCCGGATTGACAACAGGTATACAGAAGCTTATGGTCCACATGAGGTAATGCTAAATATAGATGGAATCAACATCTATACCAAAACAATGATAAAATGTGATGAAGACCTAATTTGGCAAATCTACGTGGGAAATGAAGAGTTGAAAGTGAGATCGATTGGACACTGCGCCATGCTTGAAGAAGATGCGATGCACATCGGGACAGAGGCAGATGTGACAGGGCACGTGCTAGACATAAGTGGCAAAAAGACTCACTTACGTGGGTTACTTGATACGGGAGCAGTCTTGAGTGTCATACCAATCGAAACCTGGGAACAAATGGGCTTCAACAAAGATGATTTGATAGACTCGAGAATACGGTTGTCAGCTGCAAACAAAGGGGCCCTGCGGGTGTTGGGCAGAACGCCGATAATAGCCCTCAATCTGGGGGAATGTAACCTGTGGATGAGCTTTCGTGTGGTAGAAAACCTAGATGAGTCTGACCAATTTATTTTAGGCAGAGACTTCATCAGGAACTTTGATGTAGCGATTGATCTAAACAACGCAATGTTCAGGATACGGAACCCGGATAGGAGGTACGCAATCAAACCGGTAAATTTAATAATGGCAAACGAAACCAAAGCACCGGTATTCTTGAGTAGGAGGGTGAGGCTAAATGCGAATGAAGCGGCAATCGTAAGCTTGAGGATGAAAAATTACAATGAACTAAGTGACAACAAGCAAGTGTGTGTAGTTCCAAATCCTAATAGTCAGAGTGCTGCTGTTTTAGGAAGATCCTTCTCGATAACGAAGAGCGGCCTCTGCGTCAGTGTTTTGTTGAATACTCTTGATATACCGATCACGATACAGAGAGGGAGGAAACTGGGATATGCTTTACCGGTTAAAACCCGATGTGAAATGACTGAGAACTCAAAACAAAATGAAGTTGTTGATTGTCCCAATCATAGGGACAAAATTTGTATCTTGAGACGATTACAGAAAATAAAAGGTTCTTCAGGTCTTGTTAAATCACTTAAGTCAGAGACGGACGATGGGCTGTCGAGCTGTTCGAACTTTCCAGAGCGGCCCACACTAGATGAAATGCAAACTGATAAACCGGTTCTGCCGGAGATTGAACACTTGAGGGGCAAACTGACAGATGAACAGCTCGAAGCCATCAAGGACGTACTAGAGCGGAACCAAGAGGTTTTTTCGAGGCATAAAGCGGATATCGGGTGTTGTAATTTCGTTGAGCATGAAATAGAACTTGAGGAGAATGCGGTACCGCCAGGAAGGGCGCGAGGCGCATGACCCCACATAAATCGGATGCGTGTAGAAAAGAGATCGAAACGTTACTAGAGTATGACATGATAGAACCATCCAAATCACCGTGGGCGTGTGGAGTAGTGATGGCCAAAAAGAAAGGCGACCAGTTGAGGTTTTGTTGTGACTTTCGATACCTGAACTCCGTCACGGTGAAGGATGCCTATCCCATACCTAGGATTGATGAGAGCCTCTCGAAGTTAGGTGATGCAAAATTTTTTACGACTCTTGATTTAGGCTCGGCCTTTTGGCAGGTACCACTAAGGAAGCAGGACAGGGACAAGACAGGGTTTGCCTGCGAGTTGGGTCTGTTTCAATGGAAACGGATGCCGTTTGGACTTTGCAATGCCACAGCCACGTTTCAGCGGTTGATGGCACACGCGCTGATGAGCGTGACGAAGAAGTATGGCAATCTGGTAATGTGCTACGTGGTTGACGTGGTAATAGCGACGCCCACACTGGAAGACAACATTGAGAGACTTGATGAGGTGTTTGCATGCATGAAAAGGTCGGGGCTAAAGTGTAAACCATCAAAGTGCGAGATACTCAAGGACTCAATAAATTACTTGGGCAGGATGGTAGACAAGCACGGCATCAGACCTGATCCGGACGCCGTGGAAGCAGTCCTAACTTGGAAATCACCGAAGACGGAACACCAGTTGATGAGCTTCCTGGGTTTCGCTAACTATTATAGAGAGTTCATCAAAGGCTATGCGGACAAGGTATACCCGATGCAACAATTAATGAGACACAAGGGCAAGAAGTTCACGTGGAACAACGCAGCAGAAGAGTCATTCCAGAGAATAAAGAAAGAGCTATGTGAGGCACCAGTACTAGGTATGCCGACTGAGAAAGGGATGTACGTGCTGGACAAGGATGCGTCGGTAGTTGCGATTTCTGGAATTCTCCATCAGGAACAAGAGTGGAATGGGAAGACAGTCTTGAGACCAATAGCGTACGGGACCAAAGTCCTAAGTGACACAGAAATGATGTACGGAGCACCGAAAGCAGAGTTGTTTGCGGTGGTTACCTTTGTCGAGAAATACAGGGCATACCTAGGCAGTGAGCCATTCAAGTTGCGAGTCGACAACCGGGCACTAAGCTGGCTGAAAACGTACTCAATGGACCAAAGTTACATTGGGAGGTGGATAGTTCGCCTGGACGGATACAACAAGATAATTGAGCATAGAACACGAGATAAACATCAAAACGCCGACTGCTTGAGTAAGAAGACGGAGTTCTAAGAGAGACAAGAACAAAGAGAGGCAGACAGACCTGAAATCAAAGATGGCTTCTCCTTCATGGACGAGGAAACGTACGACAGTCTTCCACTCACGAGATGGCTGGACAAATCAGGCAAACCGATTGAAGATCATCCCGAATTACCTAAAGAACCTCCAGAAAAGACCATCTTGAAGAAGAGCAGAAGGATTCCGATAGAGGTAATACTCAAGTCGAAGATCGTGAGGGAGACGCTCAAGGCAAAAGGCTATGATCTTAACCAGGTAGAAGCGGGAGCTGCACAGATAGATGATGACTTAATGAGGTTGCTCGAGAAACTATCAGATGATAAGCCCGTGATCCAAGAGAAGGGTCAAGAGGAACCGGAAGTCACTATACTTCAGAGAAAAGAAACAAAAGAAACAGTGAACAATACTGACTCCTCAAGAGGAAGCGTCACTGATAGCAAAGACGTCGTGCGGTCACTAGTTGACAAAATCCCTGAAAGCATTCTGGAGCAGACCAAGGTTAGGAAAAAGAAAGTGGCGTTCAAAGAAGAAGCTGAACACCTGGGACTAGGTCAAGAGTCCGGGGAGTGGTCCATGTTCACGGAAGAAGAAGAAACCGGAGAAAGAAAATTGTCCGGGGAGCGTGAAGAATGGGATGAAGACTCGGATGAGAGCAGCGAAAACCAAGACATCCTGTGCATGATATTGGCGGAAGAGAAGATAAGGCACCACGACAGGGAATTACAGACGGATCCATCTTCAGGAACGTATAATCTGGACATACAAGAGATACGAGGTGGTGAAGAACTTGAGAAAATTGCGGTTTCGAGGAAGCCATTCAGGGAACTATCATGCAACTCAAACGTCAGAACGAATCTGGTGCCAGAAGTGTAACATTCGCCCAAATATCACACAGCGACGGAGCGTAGAAAAAGTACCTATCAACGACTGGCAGGCGTCAGTTACCTTAATTCTACTCGTTTTTCACCGTCTCGACCTTGCCAGTTGATTTTCTGGTCTGTCTAGGGCAAAGTAAAAAGTTACTATTTTTAGGCCATCAGTCAAACGACTTTTGATCAGCTTTCGTTTGCATGCGAACACAACCACATAGCTGAGTCTCGGATCCTCAGACTACGTGATTGTCATTAAAAACACGGCTGGAACAACCTATTTTTATATGTTTTTGTGTGACAGTTTTATATTAAATCCATTGGAGATGGATTGACCTTTTCCTTTCTCTATCTACTCATACTCTGAAATATCAAATAATATCGGTGTTTAATTAATATCTAGGACATTCCAGCAACTGTTATAGCTAGTTTACACAGTCCCTTCACATATAACAGTCTCTGGGGGACCAAGCCTCCGCTCCCGTGATTTTCTTGAGATAACACTCTTATCTCCTATATTTCGTGTCCCGGGAGGGTTCCGTGGTATTTCTCTTCCCCCCACCGAAGCCTCCGTCTCCACAAATATCTGTCACTAAGGTCCTTATCGTGTGTTATTGCCACGATAAGAGGCTCCGTAATTTTCTCGTCTCGGATACAACCGTTCGTTACAAAATATGGGCGTCGTTCTGATTTTTCTCTATTTTATTCAAAATGGCCGTCTTTTTTCTATTTCTCAGAAATGTTCTCCTTCAAATCGAAATTTTAAAATTAAAAATTCCAGAACATTCTGACCCTCCGTCGCAACACTTTTTTGTTCGTAAGGCCTTTAGTCACTTTTATTTCCGTCGCGGGAAGGTTATACTGTGTCATCCGGCGGAATGGCACATACTCCCCGGACAAGTCTCCATCAATGTCCCTATTGATCGCACAACACCGGGTCATCGTCAAGTAGGTATCCAGTTTTCTGTAACCAATCTTACAAATCGCATTAGAAAATGAAATTTATCTACTCCACTTCAACTCACTACGTGTTCACAAATGGCATCGTACTACATCTCACTGCCTTTCAACATTTTCACAAAATTTGCACCATGAGGAGTGTCCTAGATAAAATTTCTTTTCTGACTACTTGCGTCGTCTTGTTATAAAACTTCTTTTCGCTCTTTGTGATTAAAAAGTGGGACGTGGCACGGCCACGCACCCGTTAAAATTAACTTAACTTCACTCACCAAGTATAATTAGTCATTTATGCGGTCCTTTCAATATTAAAACTAAGAAACTCTGTGGCTAGGAAAGTTATTGAGTTACCCACCCTTCTCGAGCGAATTTACTCAAACTTACCATGTCGCCACACAGTGAATTCGTGTCTTACACAGGTTAAAAACTTCAGTCGTGAATAAATAGGTAAATATACTCACCTATGTTCCTTATATACATACATAGATAGTAGTAACTAAAATCAACAATTTCAACAATTTTCAAAGTTTGGTCTGACCAAACTAAATCAAAACAAAAAGTTTCACAAGTTCAATAATCAAAACTTGGTTGATTTGTTCAAGTTTTTACACACAAAGACAATCAAGTTTTTTCTCCTTCTCTTCTCTTCCTCCGTCATCTTCATTCCATCATTTCTCCATCCTGATGTTCAGCGTCACTGTCTTCCAGAACTTTCTCTAACATGTCCAGAGAGTTGCGGGCCGTGCCCCAACCCTCCTGCTCCAACAGCCTCGGCTTGCAACAAGGTAGTAAGTCCACATTCACCTTCTGCTCCCGGTTCCTGCAAAAGCTGTTGTGAAGACACAGGCTCACGTTTCGTTCTAGGTCAGCTCTTAAGACCTCTTTCTTTTCATCTTCAGTAACACAAGGCGCTCCAGCTACTCGCTTCACCGCAGTGGTGACCGCGTTTCTATGCGTCAGGAAAGCTCTCTTATAGGCTCCTGGTCCTATGTCTAGCTGGAAAGATTGATAGGCTTCCGTGTTCCTTGACATGTGACGCTTCGCGCGTTCATACATCCAAGATGTCATCACTGCACGGAACCAAGGCATCAATCTTTGCCTTGACCATATTCTTTCAATGGCTTTAGGTATTCTCAGAACCTTGCAGGTGGTTCTGAAAAGATCCAATTCACTACTCATTTTCACGTTGCTCAGCTGTTCAGGAGTCGGCACGGCCGTCTCCTGCTCATTTGTGTCCGCATAAGCCTCCAACCACCTCACTGCTAGCATGGCGCTAACCACCACGATTGACACTGGTTGATTCTGATCGGGCAACCCCGTGGAGTACAACTCCTCCACGTCCCAAATTAGGATCAGGTTCCCACGTTTGGGGTACCACAACGTCTGCGCTAAGCAGTGGCAAGGATACTCCCCGTGGGTTCTCACTATGTTCCTTCGGGTCCGATACCCTGAGGCTCCCAGCAACGGTTCCACTTCCATCAGGATTCTATGTAGATCGTCTTTCTCTTCTATGGTGGGGAATTCAGTGGGTAACGCTCCACTCGCTTTCTGCTTCTGGAACTCACTCACGTTGCCTTCGTTCAGCATCATGAACTCTTCACCCACAACGTCTTGCAACTCGCCTTCGGATCTCTTCGGGACTGCCCGAAAGATCTTTGCCAACAAGTCATATGACCTCTCTGACATTCTGGCCAACCTCACGCATTTTGGCACAGAGAAAAGCTGGTCAACCAACACCTGTTGCGTCCTCGCATCCATCACCACCATGTGCGTAGGATACTTGCTATTGCAGTATGGCGCAGAGCTTGAACCCACCATATATTTTGAACCAGTAGGTCTGTGATAGGCTTCACTATCCCTCAGATTCATTTCATTCTCTAGGGCTTCTCGCCAGCCTCCAATCTTTTGCTCTGTCTGTAATGCTCCAGGGAATATCTCCACGCTGAGGGACGCCACTAGCTCATGGGCACGCTCCAAGCGCTCGAGCGATTCTATCGAACTCGTCATGCTACAAAATCCCAAGGCTGTGATCAGGTTTACGTCCGTCACCCCATGGCAGTCTGCGACCAATTCCATGGCACTCTTATCTGACATGCTTAATCTTCCATACAATCGTGCCAGTTGTCGATGCTGCTCGCTCAGCGTAATCAGGCAGTGTCCCACGTTACAAACATGTCCTTCCATCCCACTGTGTTGAGCCAAGCATATGCCTCGCTCCAACCAATCACTCGACGTACCTTCCTCGGACAGCTCCGTGGACGGGTTGCTCTTCTTCTTCATCAATCTCATGCTTAGCAGGTGATGTATCATGGCCAGATCATGTAAACTCGCATCATCATCCCTTTCCAATATGACATCCGCGGTCATGTCCCAGATTAAGCCTGCGTTAGGATGGGGACACCAGGAAGGCTTCATGAGTTCCCACATCACCACTAGACTGGTTTTCAAGGGACCGTCCCAAGAACCACAATCAAAACTCACTTGCCCTTTTAGCTCGGGAATCGAGGGTTCGACTACTCGTTCCTCCAAAATAATTCCCAGCTTGGGTTGTTCCACCATCAGCATTCCGATCTCCTTAATTCGTTCAACCCAGAAGTTGAGCACTGTGACCTGCTCGTAGTCGAAGTATGCTTCCCTGGCTTCTTCGTTCACGAAGGGATTATACGCCATCCCTGGTATGCCAGACACGTATTGGAACGACTTCAGTCTCCCTAGGGTTGCAAACTCTTTTTGTCCTCTGACCGCTTCAATCAAGTCTCGACTCACTTTCAATTCTTTGTTGGAGTATCTTCTCACTTCTTCCAACTTGCGATAGCTTTCCATATCATTCGACTCCTTGTTTGGCACGGTCAATGGCATGTCCTGATATAGCTCTAGGAGAGCCCTAAGGAAGTACCTTTCGCAATCAACTCCCTCTTGCCGAATGATCTTTACACATTCTCCCAACACAGGAGTGGGGATGCGATCCACCACAAACCTGACAAAGCAAAGGGCATCCTTCCGTTTAGCCCATGCTATCGCTGAATCGTCTTTTGAGATCAATGTCCGTAAAGCTTCCATCAATTCTAGCTCCTGTTCTCGTGATTTCGAGTCCTTGCTGGCTTCATACTCCGCCCTTTTGATGCCCATCAAGCACCAAGCCAGTCGTACTTGCAGATCAGTTCTCACGCAAGGATGAGCCAGGTATGCTGCCACAGTAGCAGGTGCATTCATCGTCTCATCGAAGTATTTCTGGAGGGCCGCCCTCCAAGAAATTTCTAGCAGTTTTTCCAATCCAATTTCGTTCGCTTCTGATGACATTACTGTGCCATACTCCCTTCGATTGAAGTTAGAGTTCTCCGTAAGCCCTTTCAAGTATTCTTGCATGGCTGGCTTCTCGTTCCAAGCCATCAGGTGCCCTCTCGCGGAGTTCCTCGCTTTCAACATTTCCACATAACCCCCTGCCGGATCCCCCATGTGGACCGATTCCGGCACGGTTATTCGACTGTACTCGACCACGTCGAGTTGTCCTTCCAGTTTCAACTTGGCCATGTTGATTCGCGAGGGCCTGTAATCTTCAAGTCCTCCAGATCCACATTGACTGATTACTTCCATTTCTAACTTGGTGTCTGCCAGGGTTCGCGCCGTCTTCTTCGACCTTGTGGCGGTCACGGTCAGACCTGCCAAGAGCATAGGGGGTATCAGATTCTCTTTTTCTCCCCCTGTCAGCGTTGTAGTATCTCCCTGCCCACTCTCGCCTGAGCGACCTGCGCTCGCTAAAGAGGTCACCACTGCGTTGGCTCTTGACTTCACCACTTTCGGGTTCATGGCTCGACTTCCTGTCTTCCCTTTTAGTCGCTTCAGCCCTTTCCTGGCTCTTCTGACAGGTAATTTCTTTGCAACATGCTGATCATCGGCACTGTCTTCTGTTACTGACTCGGTCAGAACATCCGACTCCATGGAGCTCACTATTTTCTCCAGGACCTCACGCATGATGGGTTGGTTCAATCCCACCTTCATTATGGACTGCGTCCCATATCGCCTTATCACGTCCCAAGATTTCTCCATGAAGTTTACTCGACTCCAGATTGCTCCTGTCTTGCCTTCCAACTCCATTTGATATCTTTCCCATTCTTCTTCTGGTAATGTGCTGAGGAACGATATCTTCATAGACTCTTCGATTTTCCTCCTCCTTGGCGATTCATAAAGCAGCTTCTGTGGATCCCTGCTTCGGCACTCTCTCGCCTGGCTTATTGGGTCTATCGGAGATAGATCGGCTGACGCCTCCTTTGTAGGAGACATGAAGGATGATGGTGCCATCAACAATAGACTCCCATCGACTTCCCCATCGTCATCTTCGCTGAACCGGTACTCTAGCAAGTCCCTTTCCAACGCTCCTAGATCGGTCTCTCCCGATTTCTCCGTCTTGCTTCCGGTGCCTTCATCGTTATCGTCCTGATCCATCAATTCATCGTCGTCCGCATCAGGTTTCGGCCTAGGTCCCGAGGGTCCTTGTCGTGCGTCTGCGCCCGAATCCGGCCGAGCCGGTACGGCCATGTCTCCTGCATGATAAAACAACTCATCATCGACCAGGAACTCTACTAACTCCTCACCATGTGGGGCCAGGTCCTCTATCGTTACATATGAGCCACCTCTGCTCTCACTTGCCACCTCCAGCATCACCACCTTCGCTTCTCCTGACCACTTCAGTCTTGATAAGTCGTCCGCGGAAGAATACACTTCATTCCACGTTTCAGCCGAGACCTCTGGTCTCCTGGAGGGTAGTGCTTTGATCTTCTTCCTGCTCCAGGCATCAGGAAATGAGAAGTCGAACGTGTGCGCGGCAGCGACGTTCCAGCTGATGAAGCGCGGCTCCATCCCTCCACTCCACTTCTGCATTCTCTTCTCCGCGTCACGGGCTGCTCCGATACGAGGGGCAATGATGGGAGATGTGACTCCCAACAACATCCTCCTTATCGGTGGATACCGATGGCATTGGTCCGGCAGCGGCCTGGACCCAGGAAGCCATGTCTGTTGATTCTCTCTTGCATGGGCATAGGCTCCCGGCAATTGAGGTACTACCACAGCCTCTCCTGTATCTTTCACCACTGGTCTCAGATTCCAGAGTTTCGGGTTGAACTGGATGTGGGACAGATCCTCACGACCCATTCGGCATTTGAAGTGGTTGTTGAAATCCATCAACACCCAACCTGGCTCTGCTATTCTTCCGAACAGCCTATCATCGCTAGCCAGCTTTCTCAGTTCACTCTGCTCTACCCAATTCAGCACGGAACAATCCACTACTGAGACCAGGTTGACGTACAACACTGAATTCCTGTATGCTTTAACTTGTACATCCGGGAACGCAAAGGACATCGCCGGTCCATAAACCACTGTGACGAATTCCCTTAGTCCGTGGACCAGAGCCAACGGATCAATCCGCATCATGACAGCTAAGTCTGTTAATAAGGGCATGCCACAATACTGTTTGCATTCGCTTACGTTCGTCGCCACTTTGTCCTCTCCTGTTACGCTTCTGTTCTGTTGCAGGAGGTATTGAAGTAGGAGAGTCCTCCAGTCTTTCATCTTCCTGAGCGAGGCGGTTTCCAACTGTGCATTGAACTCACGACTGGGTCCCTGCAGTTGTTCAGGGTAACGCAATAGCACAAGCAAGTCTCCCAGCCGACCATAGGTCATGGCAATCAGGGTCAAGAGTCCATCCAACCTCAAATCAGCCAACGCTTGGGTGAAGAGGTTTGCCGGTCCTTTCACAAAGTTTTCATGACCAAATGTCACGTATAAGGCTAACACCAGGCCAATCGACAACTTCCTGATGTCTTTGACAAAACTTGCGATCAGGTTCCTAGATGCCCTCGGGTAGCACGTCGATAGGAAAGATGGCGTCCATCCCACTCCCATTCCGCCCAAGATAGCATCCGATCGTTCGTACTGTGCTTTCGTGGCCAGCACGTCCGCTTGGAACTTGTCCAGCGACATCGTATTCACGTCCTGCATCAGCTTCAACATCTTGCCTCCAGCCAACTCCCGGGCATCAAGTAGACTCTTCAAATACGCGTGTATCTCCTTAATTATTGCCGGCGCATACTCAAACGCGTCTTCACCCAAGGTGCACAGCCTTGGTGACAGATACAACCATATGTTGTTGTGTGGCTTCGTACGCAAAGCCATCGCCATGAGGTCCTCTTCTGCTGACGTCATGTTCTTCCTGATCATCCTTCCCTGCTCGTTCTCTTTATGATCCATCTGCCTGAACCAGAGATCATCAGCCACCTGTTGTACTAACAGATGATCGTCACCTACCCCTGGTCTTAGCTTCAATAATCTTGCGAAGTTGGACAGCTCCAACCCCAGAACTTCGTCTAGCACCAACCGAGTTGTGCTACAATCTCTGAGTCCCTGTATGGCATTCGAGATGTCAGACCAAACAGCGGGAAGCTCAGATCGGTGCGGATAATAATTGTCCGGGTCCACCACTCTGTTTGGGGCAGGAATTATCACGTTATATATCCCCTCCGCTATCGTCGTGACCATCGTGTACACAAATTGAAGGGGTTCAGGCAACGCAGCGTAGCCTGGTGACAATACAAAGATCACCTTCACCACATTCATGGTGAACCGTTGTCTTGCTGCTGCCTCTACCTCGGCCATCGCCGAGAGCAGTGTCATGATCGCTTCCCCTATAACTTCGTTACTCGGGATCGATCCATCCGTCAGACGTGACAATAGGCCTCTGCTTTGTAGATGATCATTCGCGCCTGCAACCACTATCACCTGCGGCTCCATGCTGACCACTCTCCGTACACTTATCATCATGCCTATCGCCTGTCCCCAGTCCAGCTTAGGCGCCGTTAAGAAAATCACATCAGGCCAGAATAGAGAACGGGGTGTATAGAGATAATCGGAGCCGGCCACAACCAGATACTTGGCAGCCTTTATGTCCAAGGGATCATACGCTGCAAAAAGGCCATCACCTACTGGGGCCTTCAGATTCCCATATCTCTTGTCGTCTCCAGACACTGTTGTGGTTCGGGGATAATCCCTAGAATACTCACCCGGCGTCTGACCGGGTGGCTTAGAGAATTGTCTAAACATCTTGTGATGCTTGTTGCTGGGTTTGTTCTCCGTCTGAAACTTGCCTTTGCGCACTGGTGGTGTCCTTTCCCGGGCCCTATCTCGAACGTCGGTGAGCGACCGGGTGTTTAGAGGTCCAAAGGTGTTGTCATGAGGCAATCCATCCAAGTCCGCATGTCGGAGTGAGGTCGAGGAGCTGAATTTCTCCTGCTCTGCTAGCAGCCAATCCACGCCCGGTATCCGATAAAGTCGCGACACTGTGGGACTTTCACCGCCAGTCATTCTCATCACATCTTCCCGACACGTCAGGGTATTCATGTTCAACTTCGCCGACATGTCCGTCTTATACTGACCCCAATGGCTAGGATCTGAACTATTCCAAAGCAACCTGCTGCCGGATTCAATTCCCTCCGCTGGCACGGTGCTTGTCGACGATCCTGCCGTCGAAGCAGGATTTGTCGTGGCAGGCGAATCATTCCTCCTAGACGCGGTCTGGGAGTTGTTTCTATTACTCTGTTCCCCCGATCTGCCGAGTCGGCTTCCAATCGATTGCGGCCTGGGAGGAGGGACAGTCCCCAGCCTGTCTCTCACATTTGAGCTCGGAGCGACGGTTACGGCTCCAACCGTCTCCGTTGCCAAGGGCCCTAGGCGGTTGGCGAGGGATTCGGGCACGGTTGCCCTTACCCTACTCCCTCCGGTCGAATTGGTCCGAGCCAAAGAACCGGTCGCCCTTAATTCTTGCTCCACTTCTCTCAACTGCGTTTGAAACACATCGTTAATCCAATGTCTCCCTCGTTGGCTATTAAAGTGCACTCCATCTCTGGTGAGCTCGATGTGATCAGTCATACGTAGCATGTTTTCAAGATCCAGGAGTCGCATCTCGCCAGGATTGTTCCTCACCAGATTGCGGGTCATTTCATTCCACCGCGTTACGTTGCCATTCATAAAATCCGCAGCTGTAGTGCCCACCAAAGGATTTGGCGGTATCGTACACAGGATCACGAGCCTGGGTCTATACTTTTCCTTCAATTCATTCAACAGACACACCAACAGAGGTTCCCACTTGTTTTCTGGGGTTACGGGGGCTCTCGAGACGTCATTAGTCCCCAGCATTATTATCAATGTATCCAGACGATCCTCGCCCTGGAACTCCATCATTTTGATCACTTGAGCCACTGAGGCTCCTCCAAAGGACAGAGTGGTAGTCTGGCCATAGACGGAGATCTCATTCAGATCTCTCACCAGACTGTCTCCAATGATCAAATGGCGACTCCCTGGGGGAATCACTTGGTCGCTCGTGGCGGGGTTCCAGCTCATGTCATTCAAGCAGGCTCGAGGATGCTCGGCTGGCACTTGCGTGAACTGATGACGTGTCATCAGGTTCTTCCTGATATCTACCACGCGAGACTTCTTGAAGACTCCTCCAGGCGCAGAGCACGCTATCGTGCGGGTTGCCCGCTCGGAGCCATCTGATGAAGGATCACGACGCTGGGAAGGAACGATCCTAGCCAGCGTCCGTTCAGTGCCTCTGTTGATCTCATCCATCGCGGCTCTGGCCACTTGGTTAAATGATTCCTGAAATTGAGGAGCTAGATAGGTGTCAGAAGGGTCTGGTATCGTAAACCTCTGACTCGAGGCAGACGGTCGTGTCTGCTGAGGAGCCTCGTGCCCCTTTGATGCACGCGAATCCAGAACCTCTGGTCCTCTCGATGCGCACAACTCCTGCGCGGTTGTCCTGGGGCGTGTGTCGCTAGATCCCTCCGAGGACCTCATGCTCGCCAGGATTTCCGGTGACGCTTGGCTCACCTTCGCCATATACAGCTCCTTCAGGTGCTTTAACTCATCCTCCTTGTAGGCCACCTGCAGATCTTCGAATTTCTTTTTCCATTCATCTCTCTCCCGAGCTATGGTCCTGTACTCCTGAAGTTTGGCACACAGCTCACTCTGGTCCCTCTCCTTCTTCTCCAGTGTTTCAATCGTTTCCGACGTCTGGATCTCTATCTCGCTCACTCTCACTCTCTTCAGGGGAGGAGCAGCTGTTGGAGAGTCGACCGAGTGTGACGGGCCTGGCCCATCACGCTGTCTCTTCGCTCCGATTAATGGCTGCGCAGGTTGGACAGGTAAGGGCATCTCACCTAGCCGGTGGTCCCTTTGCTCACCTAGTCCCGGCTCACGAGCCAAGTCGTGGCCAGACATTTCTCCGCGCCTCCATCTCATCAATCGGTTTCGGCCTCTCTCGGCGGTCCCGGACTCACCGAAGGCCAACATCAACACTACTTCCGTAGGGCGATTCCCTCGACCCTCTCTTCCCAGTGCATTGAGGAGTGCGACCACAAACATCGCCAACCCCGGGTCTTCTCGTGTAAAGTCACAATCGATCAGCCGCTGATAAATCTCGTCTAGAGTCGCTCCTAGACTCGCTGAGAGGAATTCCATGAGTTCGTTAGTATCTCCCATTTCTTTTCGTGTTGATTCTTCGTGTAATCTCTTCGTGTAATCTCTTCTGATTCAGTGTCAATAAACAATTTCCGATCAATCAAGATCTAAAAGACAGGTCGCGACTTAGAACCATCATTTTAAGATGCAACATCAATCAATTCTCTAAAACTCTCCATTGAAATTCTCTTTTTCAATTCTGATTTAAAATTTTAGCACCAAGGTGGATCGTCCACCTTTACTTTCGTCAGAGTAGCATGAATGTACGCTGTCACCTTGATGACCTGGGGTGCCCCAGGTCTTTTATGACACTAACATAAAACATAACATCACAATAACATAACATAAACATCACATAAACATCACATAAAAACCTAATCCCTAATACTGTACCTAAGACCTAACCTAATCTAAAACTTGACTCTAATTCTTATCGAGCAACTTAATAAAAACCACTTATCGCCGAGCGCAATTCTTAGCATATGCTCAGATAGTATTTTTTATGTAAGTGAACCTCTATGTCAGTCTCTGAAAATATCACATGCACAAGAGCATATAACTCTCTCGGATGTAGCTTTCCCCTATTGGGATCATAAACTGGCAACGAGAGAGAGGTCACACCTCTCTCAACCAGGAAATCCCTAAGTCGAGTCAAGGCCAATACCAAGCTCTCCGGATTCACGTGTTGCCTATCAGTAGCTTTCGTAACCAAAAAACACAAATATTTCCCTGGTATCTGTGATGCAACAGGGGGCAACGCTATCATTCCTCCTACACCCGGCCTCTGTTTCCACAAAAACTCGATATTCTTGTACTCTCTTTTAAAGTCGGCCGCTAGTGCTGTTTTGAAGCTTACGTCCGCAGTTATCGCTATGGCGCACGTGCGTTCCGTGAGTATGAAATCGCTGTCCGTTATAACGATATTGTTCGAATAGTGGTTCGGGAGATCAAAATACGATTCAAAGATTCGTCCAAAAGGTGGTTTCTTAGCATTCTCGCCCTCTGTCTCTAGTTCTCCGGTTTCCCTTGCCGATTTCAATTTTTTTATTATGAGATTTTCGGTGTGGGTGAGTCCTACCCCCACTCCCCGGACAAAAATATCCATCGACGTCCCCGTCGATCGCCCAAAGTCTAGGAGACCGAGGTTGGATTGTGGAACACGTAGAGGACCATCTGGGGCGACCCAGTTGGACTCGGTATTGTCATGACTGATGTATTTGACGCTGTCTCTGTCGACGTCCTGAATCGTCAGGATCGTCTCTTTTGGATCTGTCGGCAGATCGTGGAGCCATTCGAGCACGCGCAAGTTTGTTAGTTCTTGCTCATGTGTCTGTTCCGCTTCTGGTTCGAACTCCACTTCCGGTTCTGATCGATCGTCGATCCAATCTTGATCCATATCGTTCACAAGGTCGATTTCTTCTAGCATCGCTACTTCGTCCAGCCCCACCAGCGAGTCTATGACATCACCCACTACTATCCGGTCTACAACGAAGTCCTCGCCATACGGATTGTATTTCTTCTGGTTTTTTCCCCTCTTACTTTGGCGTGTCTCCATAGTGAGCGGAAAGTCAGGCTGTATTCCTTTGTCAATTTCGGTTTGTTCCGGGCAATCCCAGTCTTCTTCGGCATAGGGTAGAGTTTCATCGTCCACCTCTACTCGCTCAGTCAACTCGAGATCCAGTGGTAGATCACAATTGTCCACCATCTCATTGCCGTCGTTCTTGTCGCGAGTACCCCTTTCATTCACTTCACAAGCAGGATCCACTATTAAATAGTCTCCCTCTTGCATGTCCGCTGGGATGCACCAATCCTCGGACGAGGCGTTGTGTGGTTTGATATTCTCGTAATGAGCCGCTCTTCCGGTGCTCAGCCGATAAAAACGACCTCCTTGATGCACCTCTGTTATTTGAAATGGACTACGCCATTTCTTTAATAGTTTCTTGGTTCCTTTTGGTGGAACCACTTCCTGGAACACCCAGACATAATCGCCAACTGAGTAGGCTTTTGCATCGGCTGTTCTTTTATCAAACCTCCTTTTTTGTCTAATTTGCGCCTGTTGCGTATTCCTCCTGCATAAGTCATTGAGGTCCTGTTGTCTTCTAATAACGTCCCGCACGTACGTTTGCGGTGCTGTCCTCTTCCCTTCATATTCAGGGTAGAAGAACGTTAACGGGAGTGCTTTTTCATGACCCGTGAGCATCATATGCGGACTTATTCCCGTGGTGGAATGCTCCGTGCTGTTGTAAGCACCCATCACTTGCGGTAAGTGCTTGTCCCAGTCATCCATGTAGCGTGAGCAGTAGACTCTCAACATGGATACCAGTGTGCGATTCTGCCTCTCGACTAGGCCATTCGTTTGCGGGTGATAAGTGGTCGAGTGGGCCTGCGCTACCTGCGACCTTTTCATTAACTCTTTCGTGAGATCACCTACGAATGCTTTGCCATTGTCAGATTGGAACGTGATGGGGCAGCCATGCCTTGCTATCCACACGTTTATCAAATGATCGCACGTTTCTTCTGCCGATGCTGTCATGCAGGGTGCCGCCTCCGCATACTTCGTAAAATGGTCGATCATTACCAGCACCTGATTATAGCCCGTTGCTGTCATGCAGATTTTCTGGTGATCAATTTGAACCACTTCGTTGAAACCTGACGATTCTATTGACTGTAGGGGGAACCTTAGTTTCCTGGGATCCTTTGCCTGTTGACAAGACAGGCATGCGGCTATCCATTTCTCACAAGCCTTCTTCAACCCCGGCCATTCGAATCGTTTTTGTATCCTGTTATACACTTTGTCCACGCCTTGATGTCCCATCTGATCATGTGAGCGAAAGAGCAACTCAGTCTGGTACAACTGTGGTAACACTATTGAGTTGTATTTATAAAGGACCTTGTCCTCCTCCTTGCGCTTACAGGCTACGATTCCGTCCTTATTCAGGTACAACAAGTCTTTTCTCTTCAGGTAAAACTGCTTCAGGATTTTGTAGCTGTCTTCTTCCAAGTCTCCCTTGTCAGATGCTCCATTCTCGATCCATCTTTTCAGACTGCTCGTCATTCTATCATTTCGTTGAGCCCTCAGGAGATCCGACAGCCTGTACCTGGCTTTCAAATACGTCTTCACCACGTTCATTTGCCCACTCATTATCTCCGGAGCATGAGCATCGTCCATCAACTTGACACACCATATCTTTTTCAAAGGCGTCGCTTCTTGGACAGATGGTTCCAGATTGGTACGGACGACCGTACCATGTGGCAGCAATCTGGTTGGGCGTTTTGAAACTGCTATCAGTTCGAGCTCGTCTGCGGCATTGTCTACCACAGTGCCCTCTTCATCTGAGGTGTATCTGTCCCTGTCTGGATCCTGATGTATTTCCCGGTCCAGCCCACGCTGCTTCCAGTCTACCAATAAGGAGTGGATCGCAATCTCCGACATGTCGGAATTGGAAGTTGTTTCAGACGTGTTGTCCCCGGACTGGGGTCCCGACTCAACACTTGAGTCGACCGATTCTCCAACATCATATTCCAAGTTGTTTGAGATGTTTCTCGACTCCCCGGACAAAACTCTGTCCATCGGTCGCCTTGAATCCGACTCCCCGGACAAAATTCTGTCCCTAGGTAGTCTAGTCAACCTCTCCCCGGACAAGTTGTCCTGCACGGGCTCAAAGGCGTTTGACTTCTCAGACAAGTCGTCCTTGACTGGATCGAAGGTGTCATACTCCCCGGACATTGTCTCGTCCAGGGACGAACAATCTGAGCTTGGCTCGTATTCCTCTTTTGCATCCGTGAAGTGCACTCTCCTCGTGAAGCTAGATTTCGACTTGATCCTGACTTCCTCAGTAGCTTGGTTTTGATTCGATGTTCCATATTCAGTGAACGAAGTTCTCAACAATACTTCTTTCGGCATCGAGGTCACCAGCTGATTGACGATCGACCTGCAATCCCGTTCAACGCCTCGGCTGCGAATGGACACTGGCCTCTTCTCTGTTCTCTCGGTGACAGTCAACCTCTGCATGGTTTCCTTCCATTCATGATCATGCCTATCCACTTCCCTATCCAACAAGTCACGGAGTTTTCCCATGACGTCCGGCGCCACGTTCACCGTCTTATTCAATAAAGCGATGCTGTTTATACCCAGCCTGGTCAGTTCTTGCTGTACCAAGTTGGATCGGACTAGCAGATCCAACGGAACGGGTTCGCCTCTGGCTAAAAGCTTTATCTCCGCAGCCTTCTCCACTGGAAGGTCAGGGTGTCCAGGTATAGGATGTCCTGATTTGTCTAACCACCTAGTAAGTGGCAGCTCATCATAGGTTTCTTTGTCCAGAAAGGAAAACCCGTCTTTGATCTCTGATTGGCTAGCTTGCTTCTCTTCGAGGCGCTCATAAAATTCTGTCTTTTTGCTGAGGCTATCTGCGTTCTGGTGCTTGTCACGGGTACGGTGCTCTATGATCATGTGGTATCCATCCAAGCGCACGATCCAACGACCAATGTAGCTCTGGTCCATCGAATAGGTTTTCAGCCAGGCAAGGGCACGATTGTCCACACGCAACTTGAAGGGAGCACTCCCCAAGTAGGCCCTGTACTTTTCCACAAACGTGATCACAGCAAACATCTCCGCTTTTGGTGCGCCGTACTTCATCTCAGTGTCACTCAGGACTTTACTTCCATAAGCTATCGGACGAAGAACCGTTCTCCCGTTCCACTCCTGCTCTTGGTGAAGTATGCCTGATATCGCAACCACTGACGCATCCGTGTCCAGCACGAACATCCCCTTCTCCGTTGGCATGCCGAGGACCGGTGCCTCGCAAAGTTCGCGCTTGATGTTTTCAAATGAGACTTGTGCCTCATCAGTCCAGGTGAACTTTTTGCCCTTATTTCTCATCAACTTCTGCATGGGGTATATTTTGTCAGCATACCCCTTGATGAACTCGCGATAATAATTGGCGAATCCCAGAAAACTCATCAACTGTGTATCTGTTTTAGGTGCCTTCCAGGTCAGCACCGCTTCAACCGCTTCGGGGTCTGGTCTCACTCCATGTTTGTCAACCAGGCGGCCCAGATACTTTATGGAATCCTTGAGGATTTCGCACTTAGAGGGTTTGCATTTCAGACCCGCCTGCTTCATGCAAGAAAACACCTCTTCCAACCTCTCGATGTGGTCTTCCAAGGTTGGTGTCGCGATCACTACATCATCGACATAACACATGATGAGATTCCCATACTTTTTAGTAACGCTCGTGAGTGCCTGAGCCATCAGTCGCTGGAATGTGGCTGTCGCGTTGCACAATCCGAATGGCATCCTCTTCCACTGGAACAGTCCCAGCTCACAAGCGAAGCCTGTTTTCTCTCGATCTTGCTTTCTGAGCGGCACTTGCCAGAATGCTGAGCCCAAGTCCAACGTCGTGAAGAACTTGGCGTCTCCCAGCTTGGATAGGCTCTCATCGATGCGGGGAATCGGATATGCGTCCTTTATAGTCACTGCGTTCAGATAACGGAAATCGCAACAAAATCTGAGTTGTCCCCCTTTCTTTTTTGCCATGACCACGCCACAAGCCCATGGGGACTTCGACGGCTCGATCATGTCGTACTCCATTAACATCTCGATTTCCTTCCTACACGCTTCTGACTTGTTTGGGGTCATTCTTCTCGCCCCTTCCCTATGAGGTACCGAGCCCTCTTCTATCTCAATCTCGTGTTCTACAAAATTGCAACAACCTATGTCGGCCTTATGTTTCGAAAAAACGTCTGCGTTCCGATTTAGCACCGCCCTGAGCGAATCTAGTTCCTTGTCGGATATTTTACCCTTCAGATGCTCTATCTCAGGTAGGACAGGCCTATTCTCTGCTAACTCTGCTTCCGTCGGTCTCTCAGGAAAGTTGGAACAACTAGACAGCCCATCATCTGTTTCCGACTTCATTGAAAACAATTTCCTAGAAGATTTCAATTCAATTACTCTTTTCATTATACATTCTTGGTTCGCATGTAATGGACATTTAGTTACGTCAAACTTCTTCAAGTTTTCCACACTCAGAAAGTCTGTGTTCAGAGGCAAAGCGTAGCCAAGTTTCTTTCCCCTCTGTATTGTCACTATTGTTGCTTCTGTGTTCAATAACACACTCACACACAGTCCGCTCTGAGTGAGTGAGAAGCTTCTTCCTAAAATAGCCGAGCTTTTACTGTTTGGATTTGGTACCAGACACACCTGTCTGTCATTGCTGAGTTCATTCAAGTTCCTCATCCTAAACGTCGCTACTACGGCTTGGTTCGGTTTTAATCTAACTTTTCGATCCAGAAAAATCGGCACCTTGGCCTGATTAATTAATATCTTATTAAGGGGTCTTTTCTCATACTTTCTTTCAGGATCCTTGATCCTAATCAATCCGTCATTGAGATCAATCGTGACGTCAAAGTTGCGAACGAAATCCCTCCCTAGGATGAACTGGTCGGATTCGTCCAAATTCTCTACTACTAGGAAGCTCATCCAAAGATGTCTCCCTCCGAGCTGCAGTGAGATGATCGGGGTTCGCCCGGTGACATAGATCGCTCCCTGATTGGCAGCTGCCAACCTGATGTTTGTCGGTATGAGATCCGACCTCTCAAAACCCATGTCGGTCCAAGTTTTGACTGGCATGACACTGACTACTGCTCCCGTGTCTAGCAGTCCCTTTACTGAAAGCTGTCTGCCTTGCACGTCCAGAACGTGTGCGGCCAGATCTGCCTCGCAACCAATATGCACAGCATCTTGCTCGAGCATCGCGTTGTGTCCGATTCGTCTGACCTTCAGCTCCTCTTGACCAATGTATATCCGGCCAACCTGATCGTTCGCATCAGTTATGTGAGCTTTCGTGTAGATATTGATGCCATCCACATTCATCAGAATCGGGTAAGGGCCATGGACATCGATATAATGTCCGTCCACTTTCATCAGCCTCGGACCTCCCGTTGTGAGCAGCGCTCGCACTGCCCTGGAGTCTAGTTTGGGATCCTTCTGTTTCAGATAGTCTGCATAGATGTCCAGGTGGACTAGTGTAATTTCGGATGGCTCGCTCAGGTTCTTGACCACCTGGTGCCCTGCGACTGAGATGATAGACATTATTTTGGTCCCTGCCTTCGTCATGCCGAAAGTCTTGCCAGATATAACGTTCAGTTTTAGTCCCTGTTTCTTGGGCTCTTTTTCGTCTTCTGCTCTTGTCGTCTTACTCAGGACATTAAGACTTTCCCGAAGATCTGTGCTCTCCAGCTCTGACCTTACCCATTGCTCCACTTCCTTCGTGGCTAGGTCTTGTTTGACATTCTGCAGAGCTGTCCTGGCCGCCAAGCCGTAATCCACCTTGAGTGGGCTAGACGACTCTGTTTCGAGGTTTGAGGCTACCCCCTCGTCAGGCCATGTCTTAACCTTTTTAGTCGTGAAAGTGCTCGGTGTCGTCTCCTTTCTCCGAGATTCAGCCTCGTTCATCAGACGTGCTCGACTGGCCTTGACACCCGAAAGCGCCTCTTCATGGCGGGGATGTTTCACGTCCGCCACTGCGTCCCAAAATTGAGTACAATCCGACTTGAAGTGTCCCTCCAAATTACAGAAGAAGCACCTCGGACCATATTTCATGATGAGCCCTCTCACATACTCTTCATGATCCTCGTCGGTCGCGTCAGCGTCCTCGAGAAAGTAGCCTATGGCCTTCATGTTCTGTTTGTATGCAGAACACGCAGAAACGTGATGGTCCATCGAACCACAATTCGCACACGACCTCCTCTTGTCCATGTCATCGCGAGGTTTGTACCAACTGGAATTCGCACCAGTGTTTGTCCCGCTATAGTTGCCATAATTGCTGTAACGGTTTTGCGCCCTCGGTTTTATCAGTAAATACTCGCGTGACTTCATACGCAAGTCATCGGGCGTGGGTACCTGGTCCAGCGACAGGGTGAAATGAGTGGCCAACATCGTCTTCAACTCCTCACTCCTTACACCATCCATGAACTTCGAAGCGATCGCCAAGTTTCGTTCGGATATTCTCTCATCCGGGTTGCTCCTCCTCCTGAGCAATTCAAGGTCGTCCAAGAATTTATCTATTGATTCTTCATCTCTCTGACGCCTCTTCTCGAACTTCACCATGGCCTGGTGCCCTTGTACTCCAGAGCCGAAACGATTCAGCAGGATGTCGAATATCTTGCGAGCGCTATCCCTCTCATTGACTCTTTTCGCCATTACACAATTTAGTGCAGTACCCTCCAAGTTGCTCGTCAGCGCGCTGCACTCTTGTTTCTTGGAGAGATTCTCTTCCTCAAAGTGTAACTTCATCACCTCTATCCAAGTATCAATGCAGCCGTCTGACTCGTCTTTATATGACTTCGGCTTTTTCAGTGTTCTTCTTGACCTCTCTCCTCTCTCGGTTGACTTCGAGAGCTTGGTGATGAATGTTTCAAGAGATCTGTTCAGAGGCTCAAACATCGAGGCATACATCGTTGTGTCTTGTGAGACTGTAGTCAGATCTGGTACTGAACTGACTTGTGGCACGGTTGGCAATCTTGTCTCCGGGGTGGCATCTGCCTCCGGTGGGACTGGATTTGTCCAGCCAGGCCTCTGCGGGGCTGCCCTTGGCCGCTCCTTGTTTCTATGTTCGTAGTTCGTTCTCGAGCCTTGCTGGGCTCTGGCACTGTTGCCCGTACCATCTCCAACATTCGCATGGCGTGAGCGCTCCCTTAAGTTGGAATGCTCCTGCCAATTATTCCCATTCAGGATCGCGTCAAGCTTCCGCATCATTAAGTCAGATTTGGCGTCCAACCTCCTTTCCAGGCTAGTCATCGTTTGGGCGTAGGTATTATCATGATCATTCAACAATCGCTCGATCTCTCTTGTCATCCTAGCCTCTCTTTCCTCTGACTCTTTGTTTGCCTGAGCCAAGCTCTCGGCCAGGCATTGATCGGTGTCACGAATCAATTGAGCCTGATCAAACCTCGCTTGCGACTTCACGTGCGTTAGCTCATCTTTCAAATTCTCTCGACCATGGTGAGCTCTCTCGTCAACTTGATCTATCCGCTTAGTCATGTCTCGCCTCAATTCATCCAGGCCATTCATCACACCAGCGAACATATCACTTATGTCACCAGCTGCCCCCAGTGGCGGGGTTAGCCCCAGAGAAGACGAGGTCAACTGTGGCTGTAGCCTAGTACTTGATGACGCACCGCCCTTTTGCTTGTGCATTGACGTCATCAGTCTGTCAAACGTTGATGATGCTCCCATCGTTATCCCATCTGACATAGGCCTGGTCGGCGAGGCAGAAGATGCCTCCCTGCTCATGTCGTTCCTTGGGCACGGTGTGAAGTTCACATCCGGATGGGTTATCTCCGGGTAGTCATCCCTGGAAGTCAAACCTACAGTTGGTAGTGACGCCATGCGTTCGTCGTACAAGGACTTCCAACTCTTCTTGGCCTTCGAGAACGTCTGCTCTTCACCCGGACTCATACTCGACATCATCGCGTTGTTACTCTGTTTGGCCAAGGATGAGTGTGCACTTGTCAGATGTGAAGGTTCCTTTCTCCATTTATAGCTCTTAGTCTCTGATCTGGACATTCCCCTGTACAACACTTCCTCCCGAGGTTCGACCTCGGAACGCTCCGAGGTCTCCTCTGTCCTCTCGACTTCCTCTCGTTCGAGGACCCCGTCTGGCTCAAAGTCGGGTCGAATGAGCGTTCGCTCCCCTTCGTCAAAGGGATCCACCGGCGTTTCGCTCGCAGGCTCGGCCTCGGCGCTCCGCCCTTGATTGCCATCAAGGTTTTTCTCGCTCCTTAGTCTCATTTCGATCACTGAAAGATCAGGTTGACCTTTAGTCGATTCGTCTTCAGCAAACGCGTCGGAAGCGCTGCTAAACGAGGTTTGGCTACGCCTAGTTCTAAATTTCCGCGTGCTTCCCTTGCTTAGCCTGGGAATTTTAGTAGTCGATCCTAACGAGTCCCTGCGCTGCATAGTTTTGTACAGAATGAAAGTATTCGTAATTTGATGGCAATGCAAACGTACCACAAACAAGATTTAGTTAAATCACTTAACGCTGCCTACTCGATTCCGTCAGTATCAAAATGTCTCTTAGATCTCTCACGACTAAATTAGTGACTCAGCTAAAGTTACACACAGGGTCTACCCAGTATTGATATAATGCTAACTCAACCCGGTTGTATAGTATAACAGTATCACTAAGTTTCCACAAGATATAATCGACACACAACACACAATCGATAATCAGATAAGAATATCCTACAGGTGACAGCGACCTTTCGTCAGTATCAATTTATCGCCACACAATTTATCAAGTCACTGCTTCGTTAAAATTAAACAATCTTCGATAAAAAGCAGTGATGATTCAGAAATAGATAAATAAAACTTAGTCTTAAAGAAAAAGACTTCCCCCAATCGGAACGATCCGAAAGAACGAAGCCCAGGACACAGTCTTCTCAAGTGGGTGTGTATTTGCCTAATACACCCACCGAGGTCTTCTTTTGGGTGTCCTGCGATTGCCCGAGCTGTCCTACTAAGTAGCTCAAGGCAACCTCTTGGTCGAAAATTCGTCAAATCTATGAAAAAGCTCTCCCACACTCGGACTGCTCCAAGTGCACGAGAGTAGGGAACAATTCTTCTTCTCAAGTGGGTGTGTATTTGCTTAATACACCCACCGAGGTCTTCCTTTATTTGTTCCCGGATTGCCCGAACTTTCCTATTAAGTAGCTCAAGGCAACCACTCAACCAAAATCACAATCAAAAAAAAAAAATAATCTTGTTCGGGTACTTCTAATACACCCAATGTAGAATCCAAAGTTGATCACGAATTTCCGGGTCAGAATGGGTTCTTATGACCCTGATAAGCACGCCTAATATCCTAATATGATCCTAATTAAATGGATATTTTCCGTTTCCCAAATTGCCACAGAAGGTTTACTCAAGTCTCTTACAAGGAGGGTCGCTAGAAGGTTTAGGACACTCTGGAGGGTTACCTCGGAGGGTACCTCAATCACTCAAGTTACTTAGGAGGGTATCTTAATCACCCAAGCTACTTCGGAGGGTCCCCCTAAATTTACTAAGGAGGGTCAATAAGATGCTTAATACGCTCCGGAGGGTCACTTCGGAGGGTACCTCCAAAATTTTCAAATTTTCTGATCTCACTTGGAAGGTTCTCCTACTAGCTTCAAAAAGCGTCGAAATAAGCTAAGGGTTCTAGGGGGAGCTGTTTCAACTTCTTAGGGTGATCTCGTGGAAATTTTCCACTAAGGAGGGTTGCTAAAGGGCTTAGCTGACTCCGGAGGGTCACTTCGGAGGGTTCCCCCAAAATCAAGAAAAAGGGTTAAATCACCGCAGTAAAGCCTCTGAAAGCGGTCTACCTGACTTAAAACTAGGTTGGCTGACACGGTCAACCTTCCCAGTTGAATAAAAAGATGTTTTGATAAAATTTTCTGCCGCTCGGAGGGTTGCCCGTTACTTGGACCCTCCGAACCAACAAATTCTAAAAAATTTTTCTTTTCCGAAATAATCAACCCAAAAACGGTTGCGATTCGGAAAAGTGGTCAAAAACGTCGACTTATGGTACCAAAATTATCCCGATCGGATAACTAGTCTTTGAGAAATCGCCAAAAACGCGTTCGTCAAAATGGCCTTTTTCACCACCTGTATAGGATCTGAAAGACTTTTTTCGCAATTCCGGTCGAAAGTGCCTAAAAATACTTGAAATGAGCGTAGTAGCCCTGTACGGCACTGGAATAATGCAAAAAACCGGACCAAAATTGGTTTAGAAACAAAAATTTGGCCAAAAACTATCAAATTTGGACCCTCCGATTCCTTCTTTTTCCAAACCTTAAGTCGTTAGCTCTATCCACGGAGCTACTCGGAGGGTTGCCCGTTAATTTCTCTAGTAACCGAGCACGTTATGCTAGCACGCTCCTAACGCAAAAAATTTTATTGCTCTAACTCTAAAAACTCAAAAACTCGATCCCCAAAACAGATTGACAAAATGCAGAAAATTATCAAAATTTTGGTCGAAAAATTCTGGATTTTTCCAACTTCTACTGAGTCTTTTCTCACGCAGTTTCTTTAGTTAGGGGGATCGAACTACGTAGCTACTCCCTATATGAAAGCTTTTTGTTGTTCGGAAAAGCTCGGATATCCAAAAATTTGGGGGTCTACAGTTTGATCGAAAATCGATGATTTTCGACAAAATTGGGTGCTTTTTGGATCTAATTGAGGAGATAAGTAATATATAATAAGGATAATAATCTATTAATAGTCGTTAATGAATAGTACTATACCCTCCTTTGCACCAAAATATCCGAATTAAGACCCTTAACTCGGAAATTTGTAATCGATGGAGGGTACAATCGGACCGCGCCAATCGAGCCCCCCACCACTTAAGTTTTAAGGAAATAGTACCCGAACGATACTAAAATTGCTTCAACGATACCCAACAGTCGTTGCGGATGTTGTCCTTGGTGTCCCTGTTGAGTGTGGAACACGTTGATCAGCCTGCCACTCTACCCTCCGGTCACCGGCAAAATCACCATTAACGTGCTTAAACACTCAAATTACACTCGAGGGAGGGTATCCAACCCTTCACCAAAACACACAATCTTTCTATCAGAAAGATATAAATCAATCTGAAACAACAACAAATAGGAAGGTCAGATCACATCTCGTCCGGAAATAACATATAAACTGTCACTTTTTTGGATTTTTTACTGTTTTTGGTCTTTTTTGGATTTTTTACTGTTTTTTGTACTTTTTTGTTTTTAAATAAATTTATTTTTGGCTTTTTCTTGGTTATACGCTATTTTTGTTTGGTTTTACGCTTTCTCTTTAATTGTTTTTGGTCCCGGGACCTCGGGATAAGCGGGTTCATGACTTCCCACCTAACCCTCCGGCCCCCGGAATTTTCGGTGTTAACTAAGTTAAAAAGCTAAATCGTACTAGACGGAGGGGTACGCACCTTCCCCCTAGTACAAAAACGGTCATTAAGGCCTCTAACTCGGGCATACGCCCGGAGCGGAGGGTACGTCGCTGAAACGCTTGCTGATCATGATGGTTTCATGCCTTTAACAGGCCCACCCAGGAGCGCCATAAAAACGTCTATGTAACATTCGCCCAAATATCACACAGCGACGGAGCGTAGAAAAAGTACCTATCAACGACTGGCAGGCGTCAGTTACCTTAATTCTACTCGTTTTTCACCGTCTCGACCTTGCCAGTTGATTTTCTGGTCTGTCTAGGGCAAAGTAAAAAGTTACTATTTTTAGGCCATCAGTCAAACGACTTTTGATCAGCTTTCGTTTGCATGCGAACACAACCACATAGCTGAGTCTCGGATCCTCAGACTACGTGATTGTCATTAAAAACACGGCTCGAACAACCTATTTTTATATGTTTTTGTGTGACAGTTTTATATTAAATCCATTGGAGATGGATTGACCTTTTCCTTTCTCTATCTACTCATACTCTGAAATATCAAATAATATCGGTGTTTAATTAATATCTAGGACATTCCAGCAACTGTTATAGCTAGTTTACACAGTCCCTTCACATATAACAGTCTCTGGGGGACCAAGCCTCCGCTCCCGTGATTTTCTTGAGATAACACTCTTATCTCCTATATTTCGTGTCCCGGGAGGGTTCCGTGGTATTTCTCTTCCCCCCACCGAAGCCTCCGTCTCCACAAATATCTGTCACTAAGGTCCTTATCGTGTGTTATTGCCACGATAAGAGGCTCCGTAATTTTCTCGTCTCGGATACAACCGTTCGTTACAAAATATGGCGTCGTTCTGATTTTTCTCTATTTTATTCAAAATGGCCGTCTTTTTTCTATTTCTCAGAAATGTTCTCCTTCAAATCGAAATTTTAAAATTAAAAATTCCAGAACATTCTGACCCTCCGTCGCAACACTTTTTTGTTCGTAAGGCCTTTAGTCACTTTTATTTCCGTCGCGGGAAGGTTATACTGTGTCATCCGGCGGAATGGCACAAAGACGATATGAAAATCGTGAAGAGGATGGTATGCGTGAAGCTGAGTGATGACATCCACAACCCTGGTGAGATGAATGGACAGATCATGGCACTAAAGGAGCATGTCAATGCGAGATATAGGCTGTCAGACCCAATAAGAGCCCAAAAGAATGACAAAATGACAAGTAAACTCTCCAAATGGATCCAGTCGGGGGTCAAAGAGAAGGGGGAACTCGAGGAAGACAGCTACAAGATCTTGAGCCAGTTCTACAAAGAAAAGAAAGACTTACTCTATCACACAGCTGATGGGGTGGTAGCATGCAAGAGGAAAGATGAGGAGAAGATATTACACAAGCACAACCTCATCATACTACCACAATTGTATCAAACGGAGGTGCTTTTCAGATCGCACGACCAGATGGGGCACCAGGGGATAGATAAAGTACAACAAAGGATACTTCACAGGTTTGATTGGCCAGGAATGAGAAAAGCTTGCGAGAGGTGGGTGAATGCCTGCCTGGCATGTCTCCAGGTAAAGGACCCAAGGAAGATGAAGTTCCCCCTCAAGTCCGTTGAGAGCTCAGAGTTCAATGAAGTGGTGCAGATGGACCATCAAAAAATCTGCATGAAGGAGTCGGGATATAACCAGATACTGGTTATAATAGATCATTTCACAAAGTTGGCGGAAGCGGTTCCGTGCCAGACAGCCTCGGCCGAGGAGACATGTGATCATCTGATAACGCATTGGATATCGCGGTATGGTTGTCCAATGACTTTCCAGTCGGACAACAAAAAAGCTTTTGTGGGGGACCTGACAAAAGAGTTGATGAGGAGATCGCACATTGCTCAAGCACACTCGACGACCTACCACCCATAGACCAACGGGTTGGTAGAGAGACAGAACAGGACATTGGTCAACATGTTAAGGGTGTACTGCTCAAGATACATGACGGACTGGGATAAATACCTGCCACAGGTAGTAGCGGCCTACAACAGTACACAGCATACAACGACGGGCATCAGTCCTTTCATGATGTTGACGGGCAGGGAGAGAGCGATGCCTCTGACATTCTTTTACCCGGAATACGAGAGGAAAAGGACGTCGCCTCAAGCATACGTGAAAGAAGCGATCAAAAGACAACAGGAGCTAAACGAGCTATGCAGGAGGAACACGGCGCAAGCGCAAATGAGACAACGCAGAAAATATGACGAAAAAATATCACAAGCAAAGCCATATGAAGTGGGCCAATACGTGTGGGTCTTCCAAAATGTCATACCGCCCAAGGGAACAAAGAAACTATTCAAGAAGTGGAGGGGACCATTCATGATAACTGAAGTACATCAAAATGGACGGTTCTACCGCTTGAGTACTGGGCGAGCAGCACATTATGAAAATCTGTAGCCTCACGTCCCGTCCCGGAGGACTGGTGCATACCAAAGGACATGGAGGGTCTCGAGTACCTGGTGGTAGAGCCAGCGTGTGAAGTGAATGAAAAAGGCACCAGAGAGAAAAATGATGGTAATGATAACTTGAGTTTGGGCGACAATGAAAAGATAGAGGTGGAATCTGAAGCAGGATCGTTTGTAGAAGAAGACTGGAACGACCCGGAGCAAAATGAGGTGCCGAAGTGGATGGAGCCAAATCGACCAATACCACCGGGAACCAGGACTGGCAATCGTAAACGGACAGGCATGAGGTACAACAGATACGGGGATGACTTTTTGATTGATAAGATACAGCCAGACAAATTGGGCGAGGAACTACTGAGTGCAGGCGATCTGGAAGCAGAAGAAGAATGGCAGGTCATTGATGATGGTGGGCAATATCCGCAGGAAGACTACTCGACACCAAAATTGCAGACGGATCTCGAACAGAGTGAGATAGAGAGGAGGGAGAACACGAACCTGAGGATACTAGAGTGGATGCGCGATGTCAAAGACGAAAGCCACGAAGGACAAAGCATTCAACAAGTCGACGTGTCATCGGAAAAATATATGAAGGCAGAGGACACTCTCTTCGGCTGGACGGCAACAGACAGGCCACTGGACATTCCGCCGGACAATTCAGACCCGACAACATCGACGGGGGCGTCGATAAATATTTTTGTCCGGGGAGTGGGGGTAGGACTTACCCACAACGAAAATTTGATGATAAAGAAGCTCAAGGAAGTGAGAGAAACAAGCGAATTGGAACTGGAAGAAGAAGAGCCAGAGCCTAACATAGGTCGGAATTTCAAAACGAAATTTGAAATACCCAATCAATCCTCGGAAAACATTATGATAACAGATAGCGACTTCATCCAGTCAAACAGGACTAGCGCGATCTGCATCACGGCAGACATGAGTTTCAAGTCGAGACTGGAGGCTGACTTCAAGAGAGAGTACCAGAACGTGGAGTTTCTATTCAGACAGAGACCGGGGCTGGGAGGAATGGCGGCACTTCCCCCATCAGTAGCGCAAGTCCCAGGCAAGTACCTGTGCTTCCTAGTGACGAGGGTCAACGAGAGGAATACCATCGACCCTGAACACGTGATGTTGGCACTGACCAGACTACGAGACTTCATGATTGAAAGAAGGATAACGGAGGTCTCAATGCCGGTCTATGACCAAAACAGAGGCAAGTTGAGCCCAAGGAAACTATATGCTATCCTGCACGTGGTCTTCGCAGAAACGGAGATAATGGTACATCTGCACAAGAAATACTACTTGAGCGTCGCCTGAGTTGGGTACATGGGGGTCTCGAGTAGGACAGGAAGGGATCTCAAGTCGGGTACTGGGGTACGGCACAGGTAAAGGGATCTTAAAACGCGATTGGCATGACAATTGAATTTTAGAAAAATTGACGGTGCTAAAACATAAAATGAATCTGCATGCTTTTAGGGAACTTTCAATTGAAATGTTTTAAGTGGAATGAAAATGATAAGGTTTTAACCATACTGGTAAAAGGGGGTTTCCAGGTTAGGAACACGAAATGTTGGTCTTAATATGGATTTTGTTTTTTCAGATCAAGTTTGATAAACAAAGTTGATAATTCAACTATACTCAAGCGAAAGACAGGAAAGAAAATCTTGATTGAGCTCGCGACAATCAACACTTGCAGCAAGTTTTTGCAAAAAGATATTTCTGGAGTATTCAAGTTGAGACGGTAATTCTTGAGTTGGTAAGGTAATTCTTGAGTTGGTTAGGTAATTCTTGAGTTGGTAAGGTAATTCTTGAGATGGTTAATACTTGAAATCATCCCGAAGTCACAGAAATGGCAGATAGGTTCTGGAAGTCCATGCCCGCGGCCCTGAAGAAGCCTACTCTTGATGAGCTGTACAGACGCCTGAGGGACCTGTATTACACCCAAGTAGACGAGAGAATGGCGGTAATGCTGAACGCCATCCTTCAGTTAGAAGAACAAGGTGAATGCAGGGAGTCTGCAACGGAAGCTGTCTTGATGGTCGGCTATACCACCGAGGGAATATCAAATCAGGAACAAACCAGGTGGTTGTCATGGAATGTGGATGGAGGAGTAAGGGGCTTTGACTTGGCAAGGAACCCTGGCCTGAGTAACAACACCGAATATGGCGCAGGAGAATTCCCACTACCAACTAGGCCATCAGCAAGATCGACAGGCCAAAGCGCTAGTAAGGTGCCATCGATGACGCGAGCGCAGCAGACGGAAGAGGCGTATCCGGACCTTAGTGTTCTAAAGAAAGAGCTCGAGAAGACGCAAAGGGAGAGGAACAAGGCGAACCTCGATCGGGATCAAGTAAAGCTGGATCGGGAACAGGCTCAGCTGGAAAGGGGCCAAGCGGTCATCGAACGAGACCAGACACTGAGGTTGCTTTAGATGCTGCGGGCCGAACATCAGCAGGAAATAAGGGTGCGGGAGAATGTCGCGAAATGTGAACAACTGAAGTCGGAGATGGAGAGAATCCAACAACGACAACGTGAACTTGATGCACAGAAGGGAGCCAGGCCAAAGGAACGAGTGGTTACCAGCTCGAGGCCAGAGTCACGCATGGAGGTGGATGAAGCTCCCAGGGCAAGGGGACGGTTCAACCTTGACCGCGCGGCTCGAAAACACATGAGTGAGGGGTTGGAAGTGTGGATACCGACTGAATCAACGTCCTCCCTGCGCGGCCTAGAAACACAACCCATACGCCCGCTGATGGGTGTGGTACTGCCAGGATATACCCCAACCTCAACCTCGAGCGGCAGTCAGGTGAGCGGCAGCTCATCGCGTCTGAAGGAATTGAACGAGAGATTACATCTGAGAAGTCGTGAAAGTTCGGCAAGGGCGGAGCTTCCCCCGACGTGGAGGGAGCAGCCGGTCAGGAGCGTGATGATCTCGAGTTACAAGAAGAATACTGAAAAGAGATACCACAGGCACAATCGCCTGGATTGGAGTTCAGAACAAAGGGCCAGGAGGGATTGCTTTCATGATGCAGCCTGGGTGGAATACCTTTCGCCACCCCGTGTGCCAGAAGGCGCAGTCCACCTAATTATAGGGGATCGCCTGTTGCGGGTGTTGACCCGGATCCAATCACATTGGCAGACAGGAATCTTGAGTTTCGCTGGAGCTGCCACGCCACAAATATTGGCAACACTTGAGATGCTAGGGATGGCAAGAGTATACACGGTGACTCTGATGATCGGAACGAATGACGTATCAAGGGGAGAGGCGAGAAAAGTGACGAGGTTGCACGACAAGATGAGCTGCCTCCTCGAGGAGTTGAGGATCCAGATGGATCCTATCCTGCTCACAGTATGTACTGTCCCTTATAACATGAAGTTCGACCAGCACGCCATGGAGATGAACGAGAAGGTGCGGAATCTAAACGAGGTGATCAGAGAAATCCACCGGAAGAGCGTGCTCCCCATTGGGTTATTGGATGTGGCGGAGCGGATGGAACAGGCTGGATTCCCTGACGATGCATCCGCAGATGGAATCCACTTCGACAGACCGAAGGGAGTGGAGTGGTTAAATGACGTCTTTCAGGGACACATGAATGCGCTAGAGGCGGATCTGCTGGAGACGGCCCAATTCACATTCAGGCCACCTCCAAACCCACCATTCCTTGCCTCGAGGGCTTTGTCTAGTCGTTTGGGACCGAGGGTCGACTCTAGAGACAGCTCAAGAAGCAATCAGGCCAGATTGCCGAGTGCCGTACCAATGGAAGCTGAGGAGGTGACGTCATCAACGCCCCCGGGTTCGGTAGTATCCTCAGTGGTAGTGGCAGAGAGCAAGCGGGTGGAGAGGCCAGTGGAAACCACTCGCTTGACATATCCAGAGAAGGTGAGAGGGTAGGACCTGGAAGATTTGGAATGCAGGCGAGAATTAGCGGAGACTCTGGGTATTGAACGAATGTCGCACGAGGACTTGAGTAGACATCATTGCGTGGACTGGTTGAAGGCTCATGAGACGCACTTCTCGAGGGCAAAATTGATGGAGACCGCGGACCTGACCGGGATTCCCACGAAAACGATCATGGGACCCATCAACTACAGACCTCTCAAGCTGCTGGGAAGTCCGGGACTCATAGCGGAACCCCCCAAACATCGAACGAGCATTGCCAGGATCAGATTGGCGACCCCGGCACAGTTGAGGGTGGTGGATAAGCTGCTGAATCCAAGGGAAATGGAATTGCCAGATGCCGCCTATGAAGGCACGAAGTTGGCGGAAGATCCTAGATACGGGAAGCCCTGTGGGAGCACCCAGCTGGCCAAGACCTTGGCAGTTTACGAAAGAGCAGATCCAGCTGCTGCGAGGTTGGTCATCGTGGCGGGATCAGACTTCGAAGGAACGTCTCCTAAGTTGTTCTGGCCAGAGACTCTGGTATACTCATTGCCAGGAGCTGAACTAAACCAGATGTTAACCCTAGTGGTAGCAATAAAATCAGAGATGCCCTGTGAGCCTGAGCTGCTATTATTTGCGGGAATGAATGATCATTTGCAGGCGACTGGGTTTCTTGAGCAGCTTAAGGGCAACGAACCAGCACCGAGGAAAATTTGGGAAGCCATTCAGACGTTGTTTGCAGCGATGAATGAGGTGCAAGAAAACGTTGTCTCGAGATTCGGGTCCAAACGAAGGTGGTGTTCACTACGTCCCCCGGATACGCGAATATGCCTCCCGCCCTGCAATTCGTGTACGCAGTCTTGATCCTGATAGCCGAGGGAAATGAATGGCGAATTCTAATGGCAGCTCCCAATCGAGAATTGGAACCAACGAACCTGAGGCTCCGCAAGTCAGAATTGGCAGCGGCATGGGCGGACATATCTCATGCGCTGAGGGGCTTCTATGGATTAGCCGACATCCTAATTGTATTGGACGAGGTCCTCTTGCTAGAGATATCGAACTTTGCCAGGCAACTTAAGTTCAGTCCAGTCATCGGGGACGATCACCCGGCGATAAATCAATTGACGGCCAGCTTGTGGTTTTGGAGTATGGAGGTGACAATCACAAGTTCCACCAGCAAATCTAGAGGCCCGAGCGAGAGAAAAAATGTGGCCGCAACGGAATAACAACTGGAATCGATGGCATATCGTCTGACGCAAGAGAACGGCTGGTGGCCATTTTTGACACCAAGGCTGGAGAATGCCACAGATAAAACGAGAGAGGATGCGCCACCTCTCGTGAAGCAAGTCTGGAGTTTTCTTGAGAAGCAACTGGAACTGGCCGAAGGAAGAGAGATGACGGTGGCTAGATTTGTCTCAGCCGCCAATGAGGTGACAATCGGAGGAATCTGGAGAGAGCACGCAAAGGGCGAGCTGAGGACAAGAAGGGATCACGAGATTCTTAAGTTCTTGAGTCCTTGCTGGAGGAAAGATTTCATGGCGGAAATGTTCGGCACAAAAGCGACCATCCTTAGAGCCTTCGTGCAGGAGATACTGGGCATGCCCATCAGCCTGCTTTTGACTTGTACCTGGTTTACCCCAGATACTTGTTCAACATGGGCCCAGCGTACATGTTCAGTCGAGGAGTAGAAACACTCCGGATTGATGGGTATCTGGCACTAGTGCTCTTGACCCATGGTGAATTGGTGTCATTTCATCGACTGATGAAATATGGGTAGCCCCTGTCGATGAGGAAGGTCCACTCGAGCATCGACACCTATTCCTATAAGTGTGCAGCGGGGCTGAAGACGCTGTTAGTGCAATACCTCATGATGCAGAATCGACACATGACGGGTGAGGAGAAGAACCCAAAGACGAGAGAGGAGTCGAGGAAGATGAATGGAGGCATGCCTTTGTTGACTGACCTATGCCTGGCAATGAGGTCGGACCCGATGGGGATAATCCGGGGTCTAGAGGAGGTCGTAACCTGCATTTATGGACCAGCGGTGACGTATGCATTTCCAGATCCCCTAGTGACGGCGTATCGTTACTCCGTAACGCACTTGAGTCTCATAAGTGTGCTGGACGGGACGGCACTCAATTGGTGTCAGCAGGAGGTGCTGAGGGCACATATGAGCAATACAGTACTCTTCGGAAAGGTGAAAGATGCCGAGTTGATAGCATATAATTTCCGGGGACAACTGCAGTGTAGAATGGGAGGCAAACGTGAGGGCCCCATCGAAACATATCCCAGGTTCTGGAACTTGAACACTCTGACTGCTGATGGGCGGGAGATCTTGAGGATTCCTGCTTGGAAGAACAGCTTTGAACTGGTTAAGAGGGAGCTAGAGGCCATAATGGAGAAGGAAATCTTGCCAGCCACCATACCTGAGTTCCCGATAGTCAGGAGGATGACCTTGGGAATGAACAGTCCCTTAGTAGTTCCATCCATATTCGCGAGAGCGACAACAGAGGAACTGCAGAAGAACTTCACTGATGGCTGGGACCCCCTGTTCATCGGCTACACGGCGGCAGTTTATTTCCACACTAGTGAGAAGAAGATAAATTCGTGGACGACGCAAGCGAAGAAGATGAGAGGCTCGCTGCCCCCTGGGTTTGAGGTGCGAAAGGTCTTGAGAACTCTTGAGCAGGAGGGATTCGAGAACATGCTGCCGGTGTGGGACGATGGCAGGATGTTCGTGAATGAGGGACATATTGCATTGACGGACGACATGAAATTCGCGACAAGAAAGTATCGGGCACCCTATGGGCTGCAGCAGGTGGAGATGAGACAAGAGGGAAGAGAGCTGGATGCAGCAGGTCAGCTGTATGTGGCCCTGACGGAGTATAAGAAATTGGACCCTGCGACGCCATCACCGCTGTCGGTAGATACACCTGGAGACAAGAGGAGCGGACCTGTGGAAGACCGGTTCAAGAGAATTCTTGAGAGAAGAAGAGTCGAGTCAGGAGAAGAGAGCATGGACGAAACTCTCAGCGAAGCCGGAGAGGACATGGAAGTGGGAAATACGCCAGAACCAAAGCCATCGGGGGAGGAGTTCACCACTCAAGAGCTGTTGAAAGACCTGAGCGAAGAGAATTGGGCAGACACTGCCACTCCACCTCTGACCCCGTCTCCCCGAAAAAATCTAGAATTGCCATTGACGAGTGAGACTTCCAATATGGGAATGATACTCTTCAGTTCGGAAGAAAGGGAAAAGAATACGTTCGAAGGAAATAAGGATATGTTCCTGGGGACCCTGGATGACGACGCTTGGCGAAAGTTCTTGAAAGAGTTCAATCAAGAAGTGGGCAGCGAGACTACGCTGGACAAATTCAAAGATGAACTGTGGGACACAGTTGTGAAGTTTGGAGAGCCGCTTCTGATGGGGACAGGTCTGGATGAGAAGGCGAGAAAGGAGCTGCTGAGCAAGCTGGTCGAGCTGAGAAAGGCACGATCGAGGACCAGAGACGACAAATGTAAAGACAGCTGTACTCTGAAACTAAAAACTGTAGTTAAAATCGTTGATGATGTAAAAGGGGATAAGTTTGGGACTAGTAATATGATTAAAAGTATTAATATCCTTAAGGCTCGAGCAGGGGGAGGCAAGAGCTGGAAGGGTTGGATACAGACAAAGAGGTTGAATCAGTGATGATAACGACAACGCCCTCAAGCAGAGATGTGAAAACTCGCAAGAGAAAAATAGAGGTAGAGGGATTGAGTAGTCCTTCAGCGGATGCTGTCTCGGAGGGAAACTTGAGAGAGACGGCGCCCATAGTTTTGGGGCGACGCAAGACGGCGGCCTACAAGAGCAACAAGGAGCTCAGAAGACCACTCGAAGTGGAGAGGGATATAGAGGTTTCCACCAGTTCGACATCGGAGGAGGACTTCAGGCCCCAGAAGACAAACGTGAGAAGAGGTTCAACGAACGGACAGACATGGGAAGTGGATGTCGGCAAGGAATGGGTCTCGAAGGGGCACCAGGCCACTGGGAAGCAAATAACGAATGATCCCCTGGAAAGGAATAAAACGAGGAACACCTCCCGGCCATGGTGGGTGGCCCTCGAGACATTGAAGGAAATGGAAGACTGCTTGAAGAAGTTGGACAGTGGAGTGGCTCGCAAGCGACGCAATTGGGCCACCCAGTAAAAGGCTGAGGTTAACAAGATAGAATTGGGAAACCAACTGAAGAGGACCTGGCAGAACTTATTAAAGGATCATTTTGAAGAAGCAATGAGGACATCCTCGTCATCACCGCCATTGATGGTGAATCCCTTCATTAGAACCGCAGGACAGTTGATGTTCACATGGAGTCTGGTGGGAATAGAGTTGGAGACACTGACCTCGTATGACAGGTTGAAGTTGGGAGGCAAGAAACTAGAGGTGTATCAAGCACTGATGCAACACGTTGCCAGGGATAATTCAGGCTTGAGCCTGGCTAGGAGGTAAGATGCCACCTGTTTCTTGAGATGGATAATGTCAATGATGTCTGATAGCACCATCTTGGCGTGTCACCAAAGAGCAAGCGGAAGTAAAACCGTGGAAAGGAGAGTCTCAACAGTCATCTTAAACGTATATCTGGAATAGAAAAGGAGTACTGGAATAGAAAAGGAGGATGGTTCCAGACTATCCCAAGAGAGCCACAGAAAGCTGGACGAGGTACGGAGTTTTTACAACAAGAAGTTCGAAGAGGAGCACGATGTTCACCGTAACCTGGCCTCGCCAGAGCAGTACTCGAGACTCAGTGAGAAAGGGGAATATCAGTACGTGTCGGGAGTAATGGGGATAGCCTACAACCCCTTCTTAGACTCAGAAGCTGGAGGTGCTCACAGGAACCACGAGGTAGCGGAGCTGCTGAAGTTTTGGACAGAAAAAATTGTAACATTCGCCCAAATATCACACAGCGACGGAGCGTAGAAAAAGTACCTATCAACGACTGGCAGGCGTCAGTTACCTTAATTCTACTCGTTTTTCACCGTCTCGACCTTGCCAGTTGATTTTCTGGTCTGTCTAGGGCAAAGTAAAAAGTTACTATTTTTAGGCCATCAGTCAAACGACTTTTGATCAGCTTTCGTTTGCATGCGAACACAACCACATAGCTGAGTCTCGGATCCTCAGACTACGTGATTGTCATTAAAAACACGGCTCGAACAACCTATTTTTATATGTTTTTGTGTGACAGTTTTATATTAAATCCATTGGAGATGGATTGACCTTTTCCTTTCTCTATCTACTCATACTCTGAAATATCAAATAATATCGGTGTTTAATTAATATCTAGGACATTCCAGCAACTGTTATAGCTAGTTTACACAGTCCCTTCACATATAACAGTCTCTGGGGGACCAAGCCTCCGCTCCCGTGATTTTCTTGAGATAACACTCTTATCTCCTATATTTCGTGTCCCGGGAGGGTTCCGTGGTATTTCTCTTCCCCCCACCGAAGCCTCCGTCTCCACAAATATCTGTCACTAAGGTCCTTATCGTGTGTTATTGCCACGATAAGAGGCTCCGTAATTTTCTCGTCTCGGATACAACCGTTCGTTACAAAATATGGCGTCGTTCTGATTTTTCTCTATTTTATTCAAAATGGCCGTCTTTTTTCTATTTCTCAGAAATGTTCTCCTTCAAATCGAAATTTTAAAATTAAAAATTCCAGAACATTCTGACCCTCCGTCGCAACACTTTTTTGTTCGTAAGGCCTTTAGTCACTTTTATTTCCGTCGCGGGAAGGTTATACTGTGTCATCCGGCGGAATGGCACATACTCCCCGGACAAGTCTCCATCAATGTCCCTATTGATCGCACAACACCGGGTCATCGTCAAGTAGGTATCCAGTTTTCTGTAACCAATCTTACAAATCGCATTAGAAAATGAAATTTATCTACTCCACTTCAACTCACTACGTGTTCACAAATGGCATCGTACTACATCTCACTGCCTTTCAACATTTTCACAAAATTTGCACCATGAGGAGTGTCCTAGATAAAATTTCTTTTCTGACTACTTGCGTCGTCTTGTTATAAAACTTCTTTTCGCTCTTTGTGATTAAAAAGTGGGACGTGGCACGGCCACGCACCCGTTAAAATTAACTTAACTTCACTCACCAAGTATAATTAGTCATTTATGCGGTCCTTTCAATATTAAAACTAAGAAACTCTGTGGCTAGGAAAGTTATTGAGTTACCCACCCTTCTCGAGCGAATTTACTCAAACTTACCATGTCGCCACACAGTGAATTCGTGTCTTACACAGGTTAAAAACTTCAGTCGTGAATAAATAGGTAAATATACTCACCTATGTTCCTTATATACATACATAGATAGTAGTAACTAAAATCAACAATTTCAACAATTTTCAAAGTTTGGTCTGACCAAACTAAATCAAAACAAAAAGTTTCACAAGTTCAATAATCAAAACTTGGTTGATTTGTTCAAGTTTTTACACACAAAGACAATCAAGTTTTTTCTCCTTCTCTTCTCTTCCTCCGTCATCTTCATTCCATCATTTCTCCATCCTGATGTTCAGCGTCACTGTCTTCCAGAACTTTCTCTAACATGTCCAGAGAGTTGCGGGCCGTGCCCCAACCCTCCTGCTCCAACAGCCTCGGCTTGCAACAAGGTAGTAAGTCCACATTCACCTTCTGCTCCCGGTTCCTGCAAAAGCTGTTGTGAAGACACAGGCTCACGTTTCGTTCTAGGTCAGCTCTTAAGACCTCTTTCTTTTCATCTTCAGTAACACAAGGCGCTCCAGCTACTCGCTTCACCGCAGTGGTGACCGCGTTTCTATGCGTCAGGAAAGCTCTCTTATAGGCTCCTGGTCCTATGTCTAGCTGGAAAGATTGATAGGCTTCCGTGTTCCTTGACATGTGACGCTTCGCGCGTTCATACATCCAAGATGTCATCACTGCACGGAACCAAGGCATCAATCTTTGCCTTGACCATATTCTTTCAATGGCTTTAGGTATTCTCAGAACCTTGCAGGTGGTTCTGAAAAGATCCAATTCACTACTCATTTTCACGTTGCTCAGCTGTTCAGGAGTCGGCACGGCCGTCTCCTGCTCATTTGTGTCCGCATAAGCCTCCAACCACCTCACTGCTAGCATGGCGCTAACCACCACGATTGACACTGGTTGATTCTGATCGGGCAACCCCGTGGAGTACAACTCCTCCACGTCCCAAATTAGGATCAGGTTCCCACGTTTGGGGTACCACAACGTCTGCGCTAAGCAGTGGCAAGGATACTCCCCGTGGGTTCTCACTATGTTCCTTCGGGTCCGATACCCTGAGGCTCCCAGCAACGGTTCCACTTCCATCAGGATTCTATGTAGATCGTCTTTCTCTTCTATGGTGGGGAATTCAGTGGGTAACGCTCCACTCGCTTTCTGCTTCTGGAACTCACTCACGTTGCCTTCGTTCAGCATCATGAACTCTTCACCCACAACGTCTTGCAACTCGCCTTCGGATCTCTTCGGGACTGCCCGAAAGATCTTTGCCAACAAGTCATATGACCTCTCTGACATTCTGGCCAACCTCACGCATTTTGGCACAGAGAAAAGCTGGTCAACCAACACCTGTTGCGTCCTCGCATCCATCACCACCATGTGCGTAGGATACTTGCTATTGCAGTATGGCGCAGAGCTTGAACCCACCATATATTTTGAACCAGTAGGTCTGTGATAGGCTTCACTATCCCTCAGATTCATTTCATTCTCTAGGGCTTCTCGCCAGCCTCCAATCTTTTGCTCTGTCTGTAATGCTCCAGGGAATATCTCCACGCTGAGGGACGCCACTAGCTCATGGGCACGCTCCAAGCGCTCGAGCGATTCTATCGAACTCGTCATGCTACAAAATCCCAAGGCTGTGATCAGGTTTACGTCCGTCACCCCATGGCAGTCTGCGACCAATTCCATGGCACTCTTATCTGACATGCTTAATCTTCCATACAATCGTGCCAGTTGTCGATGCTGCTCGCTCAGCGTAATCAGGCAGTGTCCCACGTTACAAACATGTCCTTCCATCCCACTGTGTTGAGCCAAGCATATGCCTCGCTCCAACCAATCACTCGACGTACCTTCCTCGGACAGCTCCGTGGACGGGTTGCTCTTCTTCTTCATCAATCTCATGCTTAGCAGGTGATGTATCATGGCCAGATCATGTAAACTCGCATCATCATCCCTTTCCAATATGACATCCGCGGTCATGTCCCAGATTAAGCCTGCGTTAGGATGGGGACACCAGGAAGGCTTCATGAGTTCCCACATCACCACTAGACTGGTTTTCAAGGGACCGTCCCAAGAACCACAATCAAAACTCACTTGCCCTTTTAGCTCGGGAATCGAGGGTTCGACTACTCGTTCCTCCAAAATAATTCCCAGCTTGGGTTGTTCCACCATCAGCATTCCGATCTCCTTAATTCGTTCAACCCAGAAGTTGAGCACTGTGACCTGCTCGTAGTCGAAGTATGCTTCCCTGGCTTCTTCGTTCACGAAGGGATTATACGCCATCCCTGGTATGCCAGACACGTATTGGAACGACTTCAGTCTCCCTAGGGTTGCAAACTCTTTTTGTCCTCTGACCGCTTCAATCAAGTCTCGACTCACTTTCAATTCTTTGTTGGAGTATCTTCTCACTTCTTCCAACTTGCGATAGCTTTCCATATCATTCGACTCCTTGTTTGGCACGGTCAATGGCATGTCCTGATATAGCTCTAGGAGAGCCCTAAGGAAGTACCTTTCGCAATCAACTCCCTCTTGCCGAATGATCTTTACACATTCTCCCAACACAGGAGTGGGGATGCGATCCACCACAAACCTGACAAAGCAAAGGGCATCCTTCCGTTTAGCCCATGCTATCGCTGAATCGTCTTTTGAGATCAATGTCCGTAAAGCTTCCATCAATTCTAGCTCCTGTTCTCGTGATTTCGAGTCATTGCTGGCTTCATACTCCGCCCTTTTGATGCCCATCAAGCACCAAGCCAGTCGTACTTGCAGATCAGTTCTCACGCAAGGATGAGCCAGGTATGCTGCCACAGTAGCAGGTGCATTCATCGTCTCATCGAAGTATTTCTGGAGGGCCGCCCTCCAAGAAATTTCTAGCAGTTTTTCCAATCCAATTTCGTTCGCTTCTGATGACATTACTGTGCCATACTCCCTTCGATTGAAGTTAGAGTTCTCCGTAAGCCCTTTCAAGTATTCTTGCATGGCTGGCTTCTCGTTCCAAGCCATCAGGTGCCCTCTCGCGGAGTTCCTCGCTTTCAACATTTCCACATAACCCCCTGCCGGATCCCCCATGTGGACCGATTCCGGCACGGTTATTCGACTGTACTCGACCACGTCGAGTTGTCCTTCCAGTTTCAACTTGGCCATGTTGATTCGCGAGGGCCTGTAATCTTCAAGTCCTCCAGATCCACATTGACTGATTACTTCCATTTCTAACTTGGTGTCTGCCAGGGTTCGCGCCGTCTTCTTCGACCTTGTGGCGGTCACGGTCAGACCTGCCAAGAGCATAGGGGGTATCAGATTCTCTTTTTCTCCCCCTGTCAGCGTTGTAGTATCTCCCTGCCCACTCTCGCCTGAGCGACCTGCGCTCGCTAAAGAGGTCACCACTGCGTTGGCTCTTGACTTCACCACTTTCGGGTTCATGGCTCGACTTCCTGTCTTCCCTTTTAGTCGCTTCAGCCCTTTCCTGGCTCTTCTGACAGGTAATTTCTTTGCAACATGCTGATCATCGGCACTGTCTTCTGTTACTGACTCGGTCAGAACATCCGACTCCATGGAGCTCACTATTTTCTCCAGGACCTCACGCATGATGGGTTGGTTCAATCCCACCTTCATTATGGACTGCGTCCCATATCGCCTTATCACGTCCCAAGATTTCTCCATGAAGTTTACTCGACTCCAGATTGCTCCTGTCTTGCCTTCCAACTCCATTTGATATCTTTCCCATTCTTCTTCTGGTAATGTGCTGAGGAACGATATCTTCATAGACTCTTCGATTTTCCTCCTCCTTGGCGATTCATAAAGCAGCTTCTGTGGATCCCTGCTTCGGCACTCTCTCGCCTGGCTTATTGGGTCTATCGGAGATAGATCGGCTGACGCCTCCTTTGTAGGAGACATGAAGGATGATGGTGCCATCAACAATAGACTCCCATCGACTTCCCCATCGTCATCTTCGCTGAACCGGTACTCTAGCAAGTCCCTTTCCAACGCTCCTAGATCGGTCTCTCCCGATTTCTCCGTCTTGCTTCCGGTGCCTTCATCGTTATCGTCCTGATCCATCAATTCATCGTCGTCCGCATCAGGTTTCGGCCTAGGTCCCGAGGGTCCTTGTCGTGCGTCTGCGCCCGAATCCGGCCGAGCCGGTACGGCCATGTCTCCTGCATGATAAAACAACTCATCATCGACCAGGAACTCTACTAACTCCTCACCATGTGGGGCCAGGTCCTCTATCGTTACATATGAGCCACCTCTGCTCTCACTTGCCACCTCCAGCATCACCACCTTCGCTTCTCCTGACCACTTCAGTCTTGATAAGTCGTCCGCGGAAGAATACACTTCATTCCACGTTTCAGCCGAGACCTCTGGTCTCCTGGAGGGTAGTGCTTTGATCTTCTTCCTGCTCCAGGCATCAGGAAATGAGAAGTCGAACGTGTGCGCGGCAGCGACGTTCCAGCTGATGAAGCGCGGCTCCATCCCTCCACTCCACTTCTGCATTCTCTTCTCCGCGTCACGGGCTGCTCCGATACGAGGGGCAATGATGGGAGATGTGACTCCCAACAACATCCTCCTTATCGGTGGATACCGATGGCATTGGTCCGGCAGCGGCCTGGACCCAGGAAGCCATGTCTGTTGATTCTCTCTTGCATGGGCATAGGCTCCCGGCAATTGAGGTACTACCACAGCCTCTCCTGTATCTTTCACCACTGGTCTCAGATTCCAGAGTTTCGGGTTGAACTGGATGTGGGACAGATCCTCACGACCCATTCGGCATTTGAAGTGGTTGTTGAAATCCATCAACACCCAACCTGGCTCTGCTATTCTTCCGAACAGCCTATCATCGCTAGCCAGCTTTCTCAGTTCACTCTGCTCTACCCAATTCAGCACGGAACAATCCACTACTGAGACCAGGTTGACGTACAACACTGAATTCCTGTATGCTTTAACTTGTACATCCGGGAACGCAAAGGACATCGCCGGTCCATAAACCACTGTGACGAATTCCCTTAGTCCGTGGACCAGAGCCAACGGATCAATCCGCATCATGACAGCTAAGTCTGTTAATAAGGGCATGCCACAATACTGTTTGCATTCGCTTACGTTCGTCGCCACTTTGTCCTCTCCTGTTACGCTTCTGTTCTGTTGCAGGAGGTATTGAAGTAGGAGAGTCCTCCAGTCTTTCATCTTCCTGAGCGAGGCGGTTTCCAACTGTGCATTGAACTCACGACTGGGTCCCTGCAGTTGTTCAGGGTAACGCAATAGCACAAGCAAGTCTCCCAGCCGACCATAGGTCATGGCAATCAGGGTCAAGAGTCCATCCAACCTCAAATCAGCCAACGCTTGGGTGAAGAGGTTTGCCGGTCCTTTCACAAAGTTTTCATGACCAAATGTCACGTATAAGGCTAACACCAGGCCAATCGACAACTTCCTGATGTCTTTGACAAAACTTGCGATCAGGTTCCTAGATGCCCTCGGGTAGCACGTCGATAGGAAAGATGGCGTCCATCCCACTCCCATTCCGCCCAAGATAGCATCCGATCGTTCGTACTGTGCTTTCGTGGCCAGCACGTCCGCTTGGAACTTGTCCAGCGACATCGTATTCACGTCCTGCATCAGCTTCAACATCTTGCCTCCAGCCAACTCCCGGGCATCAAGTAGACTCTTCAAATACGCGTGTATCTCCTTAATTATTGCCGGCGCATACTCAAACGCGTCTTCACCCAAGGTGCACAGCCTTGGTGACAGATACAACCATATGTTGTTGTGTGGCTTCGTACGCAAAGCCATCGCCATGAGGTCCTCTTCTGCTGACGTCATGTTCTTCCTGATCATCCTTCCCTGCTCGTTCTCTTTATGATCCATCTGCCTGAACCAGAGATCATCAGCCACCTGTTGTACTAACAGATGATCGTCACCTACCCCTGGTCTTAGCTTCAATAATCTTGCGAAGTTGGACAGCTCCAACCCCAGAACTTCGTCTAGCACCAACCGAGTTGTGCTACAATCTCTGAGTCCCTGTATGGCATTCGAGATGTCAGACCAAACAGCGGGAAGCTCAGATCGGTGCGGATAATAATTGTCCGGGTCCACCACTCTGTTTGGGGCAGGAATTATCACGTTATATATCCCCTCCGCTATCGTCGTGACCATCGTGTACACAAATTGAAGGGGTTCAGGCAACGCAGCGTAGCCTGGTGACAATACAAAGATCACCTTCACCACATTCATGGTGAACCGTTGTCTTGCTGCTGCCTCTACCTCGGCCATCGCCGAGAGCAGTGTCATGATCGCTTCCCCTATAACTTCGTTACTCGGGATCGATCCATCCGTCAGACGTGACAATAGGCCTCTGCTTTGTAGATGATCATTCGCGCCTGCAACCACTATCACCTGCGGCTCCATGCTGACCACTCTCCGTACACTTATCATCATGCCTATCGCCTGTCGCCAGTCCAGCTTAGGCGCCGTTAAGAAAATCACATCAGGCCAGAATAGAGAACGGGGTGTATAGAGATAATCGGAGCCGGCCACAACCAGATACTTGGCAGCCTTTATGTCCAAGGGATCATACGCTGCAAAAAGGCCATCACCTACTGGGGCCTTCAGATTCCCATATCTCTTGTCGTCTCCAGACACTGTTGTGGTTCGGGGATAATCCCTAGAATACTCACCCGGCGTCTGACCGGGTGGCTTAGAGAATTGTCTAAACATCTTGTGATGCTTGTTGCTGGGTTTGTTCTCCGTCTGAAACTTGCCTTTGCGCACTGGTGGTGTCCTTTCCCGGGCCCTATCTCGAACGTCGGTGAGCGACCGGGTGTTTAGAGGTCCAAAGGTGTTGTCATGAGGCAATCCATCCAAGTCCGCATGTCGGAGTGAGGTCGAGGAGCTGAATTTCTCCTGCTCTGCTAGCAGCCAATCCACGCCCGGTATCCGATAAAGTCGCGACACTGTGGGACTTTCACCGCCAGTCATTCTCATCACATCTTCCCGACACGTCAGGGTATTCATGTTCAACTTCGCCGACATGTCCGTCTTATACTGACCCCAATGGCTAGGATCTGAACTATTCCAAAGCAACCTGCTGCCGGATTCAATTCCCTCCGCTGGCACGGTGCTTGTCGACGATCCTGCCGTCGAAGCAGGATTTGTCGTGGCAGGCGAATCATTCCTCCTAGACGCGGTCTGGGAGTTGTTTCTATTACTCTGTTCCCCCGATCTGCCGAGTCGGCTTCCAATCGATTGCGGCCTGGGAGGAGGGACAGTCCCCAGCCTGTCTCTCACATTTGAGCTCGGAGCGACGGTTACGGCTCCAACCGTCTCCGTTGCCAAGGGCCCTAGGCGGTTGGCGAGGGATTCGGGCACGGTTGCCCTTACCCTACTCCCTCCGGTCGAATTGGTCCGAGCCAAAGAACCGGTCGCCCTTAATTCTTGCTCCACTTCTCTCAACTGCGTTTGAAACACATCGTTAATCCAATGTCTCCCTCGTTGGCTATTAAAGTGCACTCCATCTCTGGTGAGCTCGATGTGATCAGTCATACGTAGCATGTTTTCAAGATCCAGGAGTCGCATCTCGCCAGGATTGTTCCTCACCAGATTGCGGGTCATTTCATTCCACCGCGTTACGTTGCCATTCATAAAATCCGCAGCTGTAGTGCCCACCAAAGGATTTGGCGGTATCGTACACAGGATCACGAGCCTGGGTCTATACTTTTCCTTCAATTCATTCAACAGACACACCAACAGAGGTTCCCACTTGTTCTCTGGGGTTACGGGGGCTCTCGAGACGTCATTAGTCCCCAGCATTATTATCAATGTATCCAGACGATCCTCGCCCTGGAACTCCATCATTTTGATCACTTGAGCCACTGAGGCTCCTCCAAAGGACAGAGTGGTAGTCTGGCCATAGACGGAGATCTCATTCAGATCTCTCACCAGACTGTCTCCAATGATCAAATGGCGACTCCCTGGGGGAATCACTTGGTCGCTCGTGGCGGGGTTCCAGCTCATGTCGTTCAAGCAGGCTCGAGGATGCTCGGCTGGCACTTGCGTGAACTGATGACGTGTCATCAGGTTCTTCCTGATATCTACCACGCGAGACTTCTTGAAGACTCCACCAGGCGCAGAGCACGCTATCGTGCGGGTTGCCCGCTCAGAGCCATCTGATGAATGATCACGACGCTGGGAAGGAACGATCCTAGCCAGTGTCCGTTCAGTGCCTCTGTTGATCTCATCCATCGCGGCTCTGGCCACTTGGTTAAATGATTCCTGAAATTGAGGAGCTAGATAGGTGTCAGAAGGGTCTGGTATCGTGAACCTCTGACTCGAAGCAGACGGTCGTGTCTGCTGAGGAGCCTCGTGCCCCTTTGATGCATGCAAATCCAGAACCTCAGGTCCTCTCGATGCGCACAGCTCCTGCGCGGTTGTCCTGGGGCGTGTGTCGTTAGATCCCTCCGAGGACCTCATGCTCGCCAGGATTTCCGGTGACACTTGGCTCACCTTCGCCATATACAGCTCCTTCAGGTGCTTTATCTCATCCTCCTTGTAGGCCACCTGCAGATCTTCGAATTTCTTTTTCCATTCGTCTCTCTCCCGAGCTATGGTCCTGTACTCCTGAAGTTTGGCACACAGCTCACTCTGGTCCCTCTCCTTCTTCTCCAGTGTTTCAATCGTTTCCGACGTCTGGATCTCTATCTCGCTCACTCTCACTCTCTTCAGGGGAGGAGCAGCTGTTGGAGAGTCGACCGAGTGTGACGGGCCTGGCCCATCACGCTGTCTCTTCGCTCCGATTAATGGCTGCGCAGGTTGGACAGGTAAGGGCATCTCACCTAGCCGGTGGTCCCTTTGCTCGCCTAGTCCCGGCTCACGAGCCAGGTCGTGGCCGGACATTTCTCCGCGCCTCCATCTCATCAATCGGTTTCGGCCTCTCTCGGCGGTCCCGGACTCACCGAAGGCCAACATCAACACTACTTCCGTAGGGCGATTCCCTCGACCCTCTCTTCCCAGTGCATTGAGGAGTGCGACCACAAACATCGCCAACCCCGGGTCTTCTCGTGTGAAGTCACAATCGATCAGCCGCTGATAGATCTCGTCCAGAGTCGCTCCTAGACTCGCTGAGAGGAATTCCATGAGTTCGTTAGTATCTCCCATTTCTTTTCGTGTTGATTCTTCGTGTAATCTCTTCTGATTCAGTGTCAGTAAACAATTTCCGATCAATCAAGATCTAAAAGACAGGTCGCGACTTAGAACCATCATTTTAAGATGCAACATCAATCAATTCTCTAAAACTCTCCATTGAAATTCTCTTTTTCAATTCTGATTTAAAATTTTAGCACCAAGGTGGATCGTCCACCTTTACTTTTGTCAGAGTAGCATGAATGTACGCTGTCACCTTGATGACCTGGGGTGCCCCAGGTCTTTTATGACACTAACATAAAACATAACATCACAATAACATAACATAAACATCACATAAAAACCTAATCCCTAATACTGTACCTAAGACCTAACCTAATCTAAAACTTGACTCTAATTCTTATCGAGCAACTTAATAAAAACCACTTATCGCCGAGCGCAATTCTTAGCATATGCTCAGATAGTATTTTTTATGTAAGTAAACCTCTATGTCAGTCTCTGAAAATATCACATGCACAAGAGCGTACAACTCTCTCGGATGTAGCTTTCCCCTATTAGGATCGTACACTGGCAACGAGAGAGAGGTCACACCTCTCTCAACCAGGAAATCCCTAAGTCGAGTCAAGGCCAACACCAAGCTCTCCGGATTCACGTGTTGCCTATCAGTAGCTTTCGTAACCAAAAAACACAAATATTTCCCTGGTATCTGTGATGCAACAGGGGGCAACGCTATCACTCCTCCTACACCCGGCCTCTGTTTCCACAAAAACTCGATATTCTTGTACTCCCTTTTAAAGTCGGCCGCTAGTGCTGTTTTGAAGCTTACGTCCGCAGTTATCGCTATGGCGCATGTTCGTTCCGTGAGTATGAAATCGCTGTCCGTTATCACGATATTGTTCGAATAATGGTTCGGGAGATCAAAATACGATTCAAAGATTCGTCCAAAAGGTGGTTCCTTAGCATTCTCGCCCTCTGTCTCTAGTTCTCCGGTTTCCCTTGCCGATTTTAATTTTTTTATCATGAGATTTTCGGTGTGGGTGAGTCCTACCCCCACTCCCCGGACAAAAATATCCATCGACGTCCCCGTCGATCGCCCAAAGTCTAGGAGACCGAGGTTGGATTGTGGAACACGTAGAGGACCATCTGGGGCGACCCAGTTGGACTCGGTATTGTCATGACTGATGTATCTGACGCCATCTCTGTCGACGTCCTGAATCGTCAGGATCGTCTCTTTTGGATCTGTCGGCAGATCGTGGAGCCATTCGAGCACGCGCAAGTTTGTTAGTTCTTGCTCATGAGTCTGTTCCGCTTCTGGTTCGAACTCCACTTCCGGTTCTGATCGATCGTCGATCCAATCTTGATCCATATCGTTCACAAGGTCGATTTCTTTTAGGATTGCTACTTCGTCCAGCCCCACCAGCGAGTCTATGACATCACTCACTACTATCCGGTCTACAACGAAGTCCTCGCCATACGGATTGTATTTCTTCTGGTTTTTTCCCCTCTTACTTTGGCGTGTCTCCATAGTGAGCGGAAAGTCAGGCTGTATTCCTTTGTCAATTTCGGTTTGTTCTGGGCAATCCCAGTCTTCTTCGGCATATGGTAGAGTTTCATCGTCCACCTCTACTCGCTCAGTCAACTCGAGATCCAGTGGTAGATCACAATTGTCCACCATCTCATTCCCGTCGTTCTTGTCGCGAGTACCCCTTTCATTCACTTCACAAGCAGGATCCACTATTAAATAGTCTCCCTCTTGCATGTCCGCTGGGATGCACCAATCCTCGGACGAGGCGTTGTGTGGTTTGATATTCTCGTAATGAGCCGCTCTTCCGGTGCTCAGCCGATAAAAACGACCTCCTTGATGCACCTCTGTTATCTGAAATGGACCACGCCATTTCTTTAATAGTTTCTTGGTTCCTTTTGGTGGAACCACTTCCTGGAACACCCAGACGTAATCGCCAACTGAGTAGGCTTTTGCATCGGCTGTTCTTTTATCAAACCTCCTTTTTTGTCTAATTTGCGCCTGTTGCGTATTCCTCCTGCATAAGTCATTGAGGTCCTGTTGTCTTCTAATAACGTCCCGCACGTACGTTTGCGGTGCTGTCCTCTTCCCTTCATATTCAGGGTAGAAGAACGTTAACGGGAGTGCTTTTTCATGACCCGTGAGCATCATATGCGGACTTATTCCCGTGGTGGAATGCTCCGTGCTGTTGTAAGCACCCATCACTTGCGGTAAGTGCTTGTCCCAGTCATCCATGTAGCGTGAGCAGTAGACTCTCAACATGGATACCAGTGTGCGATTCTGCCTCTCGACTAGGCCATTCGTTTGCGGGTGATAAGTGGTCGAGTGGGCCTGCGCTACCTGCGACCTTTTCATTAACTCTTTCGTGAGATCACCTACGAATGCTTTGCCATTGTCAGATTGGAACGTGATGGGGCAGCCATGCCTTGCTATCCACACGTTTATCAAATGATCGCACGTTTCTTCTGCCGATGCTGTCATGCAGGGTGCCGCCTCCGCATACTTCGTAAAATGGTCGATCATTACCAGCACCTGATTATAGCCCGTTGCTGTCATGCAGATTTTCTGGTGATCAATTTGCACCACTTCGTTGAAACCTGACGATTCTATTGACTGTAGGGGGAACCTTAGTTTCCTGGGATCCTTTGCCTGTTGACAAGACAGGCATGCGGCTATCCATTTCTCACAAGCCTTCTTCAACCCCGGCCATTCGAATCGTTTTTGTATCCTGTTATACACTTTGTCCACGCCTTGATGTCCCATCTGATCATGTGAGCGAAAGAGCAACTCAGTCTGGTACAACTGTGGTAACACTATTGAGTTGTATTTATAAAGGACCTTGTCCTCCTCCTTGCGCTTACAGGCTACGATTCCGTCCTTATTCAGGTACAACAAGTCTTTTCTCTTCAGGTAAAACTGCTTCAGGATTTTGTAGCTGTCTTCTTCCAAGTCTCCCTTGTCAGGTGCTCCATTCTCGATCCATCTTTTCAGACTGCTCGTCATTCTATCATTTCGTTGAGCCCTCAGGAGATCCGACAGCCTGTACCTGGCTTTCAAATACGTCTTCACCACGTTCATTTGCCCACTCATTATCTCCGGAGCATGAGCATCGTCCATCAACTTGACACACCATATCTTTTTCAAAGGCGTCGCTTCTTGCACAGATGGTTCCAGATTGGTACGGACGACCGTACCATGTGGCAGCAATCTGGTTGGGCGTTTTGAAACTGCTATCAGTTCGAGCTCGTCTGCGGCATTGTCTACCACAGTGCCCTCTTCATCTGAGGTGTATCTGTCCCTGTCTGGATCCTGATGTATTTCCCGGTCCAGCCCACGCTGCTTCCAGTCTACCAATAAGGAGTGGATCGCAATCTCTGACATGTCGGAATTGGAAGTTGTTTCAGACGTGTTGTCCCCGGACTGGGGTCCCGACTCAACACTTGAGTCGACCGATTCTCCAACATCATATTCCAAGTTGTTTGAGATGTTTCTCGACTCCCCGGACAAAACTCTGTCCATCGGTCGCCTTGAACCCGACTCCCCGGACAAAATTCTGTCCCTAGGTAGTCTAGTCAACCTCTCCCCGGACAAGTTATCCTGCACGGGCTCAAAGGCGTTTGACTTCTCAGACAAGTCGTCCTTGACTGGATCGAAGGTGTCAGACTCCCCGGACATTGTCTCGTCCAGGGACGAACAATCTGAGCTTGGCTCGTATTCCTCTTTTGCATCCGTGAAGTGCACTCTCCTCGTGAAGCTAGATTTCGACTTGATCCTGACTTCCTCAGTAGCTTGGTTTTGATTCGATGTTCCATATTCAGTGAACGAAGTTCTCAACAATACTTCTTTCGGCATCGAGGTCACCAGCTGATTGACGATCGACCTGCAATCCCGTTCAACGCCTCGGCTGCGAATGGACACTGGCCTCTTCTCTGTTCTCTCGGTGACAGTCAACCTCTGCATGGTTTCCCTCCATTCACGATCATGCCTATCCACTTCCCTATCCAGCAAGTCACGGAGTTTTCCCATGACGTCCGGCGCCACGTTCACCGTCTTATTCAATAAAGCGATGCTGTTTATACCCAGCCTGGTCAGTTCTTGCTGTACCAAGTTGGATCGGACTAGCAGATCCAACGGAACGGGTTCGCCTCTGGCTAAAAGCTTTATCTCCGCAGCCTTCTCCACTGGAAGGTCAGGGTGTCCAGGTATAGGATGTCCTGATTTGTCTAACCACCTAGTAAGTGGCAGCTCATCATAGGTTTCTTTGTCCAGAAAGGAAAACCCGTCTTTGATCTCTGATTGGCTAGCTTGCTTCTCTTCGAGGCGCTCATAAAATTCTGTCTTTTTGCTGAGGCTATCTGCGTTCTGGTGCTTGTCACGGGTACGGTGCTCTATGATCATGTGGTATCCATCCAAGCGCACGATCCAACGACCAATGTAGCTCTGGTCCATCGAATAGGTTTTCAGCCAGGCAAGGGCACGATTGTCCACACGCAACTTGAAGGGAGCACTCCCCAAGTAGGCCCTGTACTTTTCCACAAACGTGATCACAGCAAACATCTCCGCTTTTGGTGCGCCGTACTTCATCTCAGTGTCACTCAGGACTTTACTTCCATAAGCTATCGGACGAAGAACCGTTCTCCCGTTCCACTCCTGCTCTTGGTGAAGTATGCCTGATATCGCAACCACTGACGCATCCGTGTCCAGCACGAACATCCCCTTCTCCGTTGGCATGCCGAGGACCGGTGCCTCGCAAAGTTCGCGCTTGATGTTTTCAAATGAGACTTGTGCCTCATCAGTCCAGGTGAACTTTTTGCCCTTATTTCTCATCAACTTCTGCATGGGGTATATTTTGTCAGCATACCCCTTGATGAACTCGCGATAATAATTGGCGAATCCCAGAAAACTCATCAACTGTGTATCTGTTTTAGGTGCCTTCCAGGTCAGCACCGCTTCAACCGCTTCGGGATCTGGTCTCACTCCATGTTTGTCAACCAGGCGGCCCAGATACTTTATGGAATCTTTGAGGATTTCGCACTTAGAGGGTTTGCATTTCAGACCCGCCTGCTTCATGCAAGAAAACACCTCTTCCAACCTTTCGATGTGGTCTTCCAAGGTTGGTGTCGCGATCACTACATCATCGACATAACACATGATGAGATTCCCATACTTCTTAGTAACGCTCGTGAGTGCCTGAGCCATCAGTCGCTGGAATGTGGCTGTCGCGTTGCACAATCCGAATGGCATCCTCTTCCACTGGAACAGTCCCAGCTCACAAGCGAAACCTGTTTTCTCTCGATCTTGCTTTCTGAGCGGCACTTGCCAGAATGCTGAGCCCAAATCCAACGTTGTGAAGAACTTGGCGTCTCCCAGCTTGGATAGGCTCTCATCGATGCGGGGAATCGGATATGCGTCCTTTATAGTCACTGCGTTCAGATAACGGAAATCGCAGCAAAATCTGAGTTGTCCCCCTTTCTTTTTTGCCATGACCACGCCACAAGCCCATGGGGACTTCGACGGCTCGATCATGTCGTACTCCATTAACATCTCGATTTCCTTCCTACACGCTTCTGACTTGTTTGGGGTCATTCTTCTCGCCCCTTCCCTATGAGGTACCGAGCCCTCTTCTATCTCAATCTCGTGCTCTACAAAATTGCAACAACCTATGTCGGCCTTATGTTTCGAAAAAACGTCTGCGTTCCGATTTAGCACCGCCCTGAGCGAATCTAGTTCCTTGTCGGATATTTTACCCTTCAGATGCTCTATCTCAGGTAGGACAGGCCTATTCGCTGCTAACTCTGCTTCCGTCGGTCTCTCAGGAAAGTTGGAACAACCAGACAGCCCATCATCTGTTTCCGACTTCATTGAAAACAATTTCCTAGAAGATTTCAATTCAATTACTCTTTTCATTATACATTCTTGGTTCGCATGTAATGGACACTTAGTTACATCAAACTTCTTCAAGTTCTCCACACTCAGAAAGTCTGTGTTCAGAGGCAAAGCGTAGCCAAGTTTCTTTCCCCTCTGTATTGTCACTGTTGTTGCCTCTGTGTTCAATAACACACTCACACACAGTCCGCTCTGAGTGAGCGAGAAGCTTCTTCCTAAAATAGCCGAGCTTTTACTGTTTGGATTTGGTACCAGACACACCTGTCTGTCATTGCTGAGTTCATTCAAGTTCCTCATCCTAAACGTTGCTATTACGGCTTGGTTCGGTTTTAATCTAACTTTTCGATCCAGAAAAATCGGCACCTTGGCCTGATTAATTAAGATCTTATTAAGGGGTCTTTTCTCATACTTTCTTTCAGGATCCCTGATCCTAATCAATCCGTCATTGAGATCTATCGTGACGTCAAAGTTGCGAACGAAATCCCTTCCTAGGATGAACTGGTCGGATTCGTCCAAATTCTCTACTACTAGGAAGCTCATCCAAAGATGTCTCCCTCCGAGCTGCAGTGAGATGATCGGGGTTCGCCCGGTGACATAGATCGCTCCCTGATTGGCAGCTGCCAACCTGATGTTTGTCGGTATGAGATCCGACCTCTCAAAACCCATGTCGGTCCAAGTTTTGACTGGCATGACACTGACTACTGCTCCCGTGTCTAGCAGTCCCTTTACTGAAAGCTGTCTGCCTTGCACGTCCAGAACGTGTGCGGCCAGATCTGCCTCGCAACCAATATGCACAGCATCTTGCTCGAGCATCGCGTTGTGTCCGATTCGTCTGACCTTCAGTTCCTCTTGACCAATGTATATCCGGCCAACCTGATCGTTCGCATCAGTTATGTGAGCTTTCGTGTAGATATTGATGCCATCCACATTCATCAGAATCGGGTAAGGGCCATGGACATCGATATAATGTCCGTCCACTTTCATCAGCCTCGGACCTCCCGTTGTGAGCAGCGCTCGCACTGCCCTGGAGTCTAGTTTGGGATCCTTCTGTTTCAGATAGTCTGCATAGATGTCCAGGTGGACTAGTGTAATTTCGGATGGCTCGCTCAGGTTCTTGACCACCTGGTGCCCTGCGACTGAGATGATAGACATTATTTTGGTCCCTGCCTTCGTCATGCCGAAAGTCTTGCCAGATATAACGTTCAGTTTTAGTCCCTGTTTCTTGGGCTCTTTTTCGTCTTCTGCTCTTGTCGTCTTACTCAGGACATTAAGACTTTCCCGAAGATCTGTGCTCTCCAGCTCTGACCTTACCCATTGCTCCACTTCCTTCGTGGCTAGGTCTTGTTTGACATTCTGCAGAGCTGTCCTGGCCGCCAAGCCGTAATCCACCTTGAGTGGGCTAGACGACTCTGTTTCGAGGTTTGAGGCTACCCCCTCGTCAGGCCATGTCTTAACCTTTTTAGTCGTGAAAGTGCTCGGTGTCGTCTCCTTTCTCCGAGATTCAGCCTCGTTCATCAGACGTGCTCGACTGGCCTTGACACCCGAAAGCGCCTCTTCATGGCGGGGATGTTTCACGTCCGCCACTGCGTCCCAAAATTGAGTACAATCCGACTTGAAGTGTCCCTCCAAATTACAGAAGAAGCACCTCGGACCATATTTCATGATGAGCCCTCTCACATACTCTTCATGATCCTCGTCGGTCGCGTCAGCGTCCTCGAGAAAGTAGCCTATGGCCTTCATGTTCTGTTTGTATGCAGAACACGCAGAAACGTGATGGTCCATCGAACCACAATTCGCACACGACCTCCTCTTGTCCATGTCATCGCGAGGTTTGTACCAACTGGAATTCGCACCAGTGTTTGTCCCGCTATAGTTGCCATAATTGCTGTAACGGTTTTGCGCCCTCGGTTTTATCAGTAAATACTCGCGTGACTTCATACGCAAGTCATCGGGCGTGGGTACCTGGTCCAGCGACAGGGTGAAATGAGTGGCCAACATCGTCTTCAACTCCTCACTCCTTACACCATCCATGAACTTCGAAGCGATCGCCAAGTTTCGTTCGGATATTCTCTCATCCGGGTTGCTCCTCCTCCTGAGCAATTCAAGGTCGTCCAAGAATTTATCTATTGATTCTTCATCTCTCTGACGCCTCTTCTCGAACTTCACCATGGCCTGGTGCCCTTGTACTCCAGAGCCGAAACGATTCAGCAGGATGTCGAATATCTTGCGAGCGCTATCCCTCTCATTGACTCTTTTCGCCATTACACAATTTAGTGCAGTACCCTCCAAGTTGCTCGTCAGCGCGCTGCACTCTTGTTTCTTGGAGAGATTCTCTTCCTCAAAGTGTAACTTCATCACCTCTATCCAAGTATCAATGCAGCCGTCTGACTCGTCTTTATATGACTTCGGCTTTTTCAGTGTTCTTCTTGACCTCTCTCCTCTCTCGGTTGACTTCGAGAGCTTGGTGATGAATGTTTCAAGAGATCTGTTCAGAGGCTCAAACATCGAGGCATACATCGTTGTGTCTTGTGAGACTGTAGTCAGATCTGGTACTGAACTGACTTGTGGCACGGTTGGCAATCTTGTCTCCGGGGTGGCATCTGCCTCCGGTGGGACTGGATTTGTCCAGCCAGGCCTCTGCGGGGCTGCCCTTGGCCGCTCCTTGTTTCTATGTTCGTAGTTCGTTCTCGAGCCTTGCTGGGCTCTGGCACTGTTGCCCGTACCATCTCCAACATTCGCATGGCGTGAGCGCTCCCTTAAGTTGGAATGCTCCTGCCAATTATTCCCATTCAGGATCGCGTCAAGCTTCCGCATCATTAAGTCAGATTTGGCGTCCAACCTCCTTTCCAGGCTAGTCATCGTTTGGGCGTAGGTATTATCATGATCATTCAACAATCGCTCGATCTCTCTTGTCATCCTAGCCTCTCTTTCCTCTGACTCTTTGTTTGCCTGAGCCAAGCTCTCGGCCAGGCATTGATCGGTGTCACGAATCAATTGAGCCTGATCAAACCTCGCTTGCGACTTCACGTGCGTTAGCTCATCTTTCAAATTCTCTCGACCATGGTGAGCTCTCTCGTCAACTTGATCTATCCGCTTAGTCATGTCTCGCCTCAATTCATCCAGGCCATTCATCACACCAGCGAACATATCACTTATGTCACCAGCTGCCCCCAGTGGCGGGGTTAGCCCCAGAGAAGACGAGGTCAACTGTGGCTGTAGCCTAGTACTTGATGACGCACCGCCCTTTTGCTTGTGCATTGACGTCATCAGTCTGTCAAACGTTGATGATGCTCCCATCGTTATCCCATCTGACATAGGCCTGGTCGGCGAGGCAGAAGATGCCTCCCTGCTCATGTCGTTCCTTGGGCACGGTGTGAAGTTCACATCCGGATGGGTTATCTCCGGGTAGTCATCCCTGGAAGTCAAACCTACAGTTGGTAGTGACGCCATGCGTTCGTCGTACAAGGACTTCCAACTCTTCTTGGCCTTCGAGAACGTCTGCTCTTCACCCGGACTCATACTCGACATCATCGCGTTGTTACTCTGTTTGGCCAAGGATGAGTGTGCACTTGTCAGATGTGAAGGTTCCTTTCTCCATTTATAGCTCTTAGTCTCTGATCTGGACATTCCCCTGTACAACACTTCCTCCCGAGGTTCGACCTCGGAACGCTCCGAGGTCTCCTCTGTCCTCTCGACTTCCTCTCGTTCGAGGACCCCGTCTGGCTCAAAGTCGGGTCGAATGAGCGTTCGCTCCCCTTCGTCAAAGGGATCCACCGGCGTTTCGCTCGCAGGCTCGGCCTCGGCGCTCCGCCCTTGATTGCCATCAAGGTTTTTCTCGCTCCTTAGTCTCATTTCGATCACTGAAAGATCAGGTTGACCTTTAGTCGATTCGTCTTCAGCAAACGCGTCGGAAGCGCTGCTAAACGAGGTTTGGCTACGCCTAGTTCTAAATTTCCGCGTGCTTCCCTTGCTTAGCCTGGGAATTTTAGTAGTCGATCCTAACGAGTCCCTGCGCTGCATAGTTTTGTACAGAATGAAAGTATTCGTAATTTGATGGCAATGCAAACGTACCACAAACAAGATTTAGTTAAATCACTTAACGCTGCCTACTCGATTCCGTCAGTATCAAAATGTCTCTTAGATCTCTCACGACTAAATTAGTGACTCAGCTAAAGTTACACACAGGGTCTACCCAGTATTGATATAATGCTAACTCAACCCGGTTGTATAGTATAACAGTATCACTAAGTTTCCACAAGATATAATCGACACACAACACACAATCGATAATCAGATAAGAATATCCTACAGGTGACAGCGACCTTTCGTCAGTATCAATTTATCGCCACACAATTTATCAAGTCACTGCTTCGTTAAAATTAAACAATCTTCGATAAAAAGCAGTGATGATTCAGAAATAGATAAATAAAACTTAGTCTTAAAGAAAAAGACTTCCCCCAATCGGAACGATCCGAAAGAACGAAGCCCAGGACACAGTCTTCTCAAGTGGGTGTGTATTTGCCTAATACACCCACCGAGGTCTTCTTTTGGGTGTCCTGCGATTGCCCGAGCTGTCCTACTAAGTAGCTCAAGGCAACCTCTTGGTCGAAAATTCGTCAAATCTATGAAAAAGCTCTCCCACACTCGGACTGCTCCAAGTGCACGAGAGTAGGGAACAATTCTTCTTCTCAAGTGGGTGTGTATTTGCTTAATACACCCACCGAGGTCTTCCTTTATTTGTTCCCGGATTGCCCGAACTTTCCTATTAAGTAGCTCAAGGCAACCACTCAACCAAAATCACAATCAAAAAAAAAAAATAATCTTGTTCGGGTACTTCTAATACACCCAATGTAGAATCCAAAGTTGATCACGAATTTCCGGGTCAGAATGGGTTCTTATGACCCTGATAAGCACGCCTAATATCCTAATATGATCCTAATTAAATGGATATTTTCCGTTTCCCAAATTGCCACAGAAGGTTTACTCAAGTCTCTTACAAGGAGGGTCGCTAGAAGGTTTAGGACACTCTGGAGGGTTACCTCGGAGGGTACCTCAATCACTCAAGTTACTTAGGAGGGTATCTTAATCACCCAAGCTACTTCGGAGGGTCCCCCTAAATTTACTAAGGAGGGTCAATAAGATGCTTAATACGCTCCGGAGGGTCACTTCGGAGGGTACCTCCAAAATTTTCAAATTTTCTGATCTCACTTGGAAGGTTCTCCTACTAGCTTCAAAAAGCGTCGAAATAAGCTAAGGGTTCTAGGGGGAGCTGTTTCAACTTCTTAGGGTGATCTCGTGGAAATTTTCCACTAAGGAGGGTTGCTAAAGGGCTTAGCTGACTCCGGAGGGTCACTTCGGAGGGTTCCCCCAAAATCAAGAAAAAGGGTTAAATCACCGCAGTAAAGCCTCTGAAAGCGGTCTACCTGACTTAAAACTAGGTTGGCTGACACGGTCAACCTTCCCAGTTGAATAAAAAGATGTTTTGATAAAATTTTCTGCCGCTCGGAGGGTTGCCCGTTACTTGGACCCTCCGAACCAACAAATTCTAAAAAATTTTTCTTTTCCGAAATAATCAACCCAAAAACGGTTGCGATTCGGAAAAGTGGTCAAAAACGTCGACTTATGGTACCAAAATTATCCCGATCGGATAACTAGTCTTTGAGAAATCGCCAAAAACGCGTTCGTCAAAATGGCCTTTTTCACCACCTGTATAGGATCTGAAAGACTTTTTTCGCAATTCCGGTCGAAAGTGCCTAAAAATACTTGAAATGAGCGTAGTAGCCCTGTACGGCACTGGAATAATGCAAAAAACCGGACCAAAATTGGTTTAGAAACAAAAATTTGGCCAAAAACTATCAAATTTGGACCCTCCGATTCCTTCTTTTTCCAAACCTTAAGTCGTTAGCTCTATCCACGGAGCTACTCGGAGGGTTGCCCGTTAATTTCTCTAGTAACCGAGCACGTTATGCTAGCACGCTCCTAACGCAAAAAATTTTATTGCTCTAACTCTAAAAACTCAAAAACTCGATCCCCAAAACAGATTGACAAAATGCAGAAAATTATCAAAATTTTGGTCGAAAAATTCTGGATTTTTCCAACTTCTACTGAGTCTTTTCTCACGCAGTTTCTTTAGTTAGGGGGATCTAACTACGTAGCTACTCCCTATATGAAAGCTTTTTGTTGTTCGGAAAAGCTCGGATATCCAAAAATTTGGGGGTCTACAGTTTGATCGAAAATCGATGATTTTCGACAAAATTGGGTGCTTTTTGGATCTAATTGAGGAGATAAGTAATATATAATAAGGATAATAATCTATTAATAGTCGTTAATGAATAGTACTATACCCTCCTTTGCACCAAAATATCCGAATTAAGACCCTTAACTCGGAAATTTGTAATCGATGGAGGGTACAATCGGACCGCGCCAATCGAGCCCCCCACCACTTAAGTTTTAAGGAAATAGTACCCGAACGATACTAAAATTGCTTCAACGATACCCAACAGTCGTTGCGGATGTTGTCCTTGGTGTCCCTGTTGAGTGTGGAACACGTTGATCAGCCTGCCACTCTACCCTCCGGTCACCGGCAAAATCACCATTAACGTGCTTAAACACTCAAATTACACTCGAGGGAGGGTATCCAACCCTTCACCAAAACACACAATCTTTCTATCAGAAAGATATAAATCAATCTGAAACAACAACAAATAGGAAGGTCAGATCACATCTCGTCCGGAAATAACATATAAACTGTCACTTTTTTGGATTTTTTACTGTTTTTGGTCTTTTTTGGATTTTTTACTGTTTTTTGTACTTTTTTGTTTTTAAATAAATTTATTTTTGGCTTTTTCTTGGTTATACGCTATTTTTGTTTGGTTTTACGCTTTCTCTTTAATTGTTTTTGGTCCCGGGACCTCGGGATAAGCGGGTTCATGACTTCCCACCTAACCCTCCGGCCCCCGGAATTTTCGGTGTTAACTAAGTTAAAAAGCTAAATCGTACTAGACGGAGGGGTACGCACCTTCCCCCTAGTACAAAAACGGTCATTAAGGCCTCTAACTCGGGCATACGCCCGGAGCGGAGGGTACGTCGCTGAAACGCTTGCTGATCATGATGGTTTCATGCCTTTAACAGGCCCACCCAGGAGCGCCATAAAAACGTCTATGTAACATTCGCCCAAATATCACACAGCGACGGAGCGTAGAAAAAGTACCTATCAACGACTGGCAGGCGTCAGTTACCTTAATTCTACTCGTTTTTCACCGTCTCGACCTTGCCAGTTGATTTTCTGGTCTGTCTAGGGCAAAGTAAAAAGTTACTATTTTTAGGCCATCAGTCAAACGACTTTTGATCAGCTTTCGTTTGCATGCGAACACAACCACATAGCTGAGTCTCGGATCCTCAGACTACGTGATTGTCATTAAAAACACGGCTCGAACAACCTATTTTTATATGTTTTTGTGTGACAGTTTTATATTAAATCCATTGGAGATGGATTGACCTTTTCCTTTCTCTATCTACTCATACTCTGAAATATCAAATAATATCGGTGTTTAATTAATATCTAGGACATTCCAGCAACTGTTATAGCTAGTTTACACAGTCCCTTCACATATAACAGTCTCTGGGGGACCAAGCCTCCGCTCCCGTGATTTTCTTGAGATAACACTCTTATCTCCTATATTTCGTGTCCCGGGAGGGTTCCGTGGTATTTCTCTTCCCCCCACCGAAGCCTCCGTCTCCACAAATATCTGTCACTAAGGTCCTTATCGTGTGTTATTGCCACGATAAGAGGCTCCGTAATTTTCTCGTCTCGGATACAACCGTTCGTTACAAAATATGGCGTCGTTCTGATTTTTCTCTATTTTATTCAAAATGGCCGTCTTTTTTCTATTTCTCAGAAATGTTCTCCTTCAAATCGAAATTTTAAAATTAAAAATTCCAGAACATTCTGACCCTCCGTCGCAACACTTTTTTGTTCGTAAGGCCTTTAGTCACTTTTATTTCCGTCGCGGGAAGGTTATACTGTGTCATCCGGCGGAATGGCACAAATAGTGGAAATAGACGCGGTGGAGAGAGAGAGGCCGAGCCTGGGCTTGATTCTTGAGAAAACACTGAAGGTGGTGAGCATACCGCGCTCGGACAAGAGAGTTGAGCTGAAGATGGGTAATGGCAATGGCTTGTTGATCACGAACTTGGGAGTGGTATGGAAGTTACTAAGGCCCTCCTGGTGCCCACATCCCCACGCGAGTCTGATCGAGGAGACCACTGAGCGGGTGAGGTTAGCACCAACGGAAGATGAATATCTAACAAAGTTGAGTGTGGTGCACAAACTGATCTTACCTCAGGTGAAGGAGTCAGGCGAAAAGACGAACAACCTTGGGTCAGCAAAGAAGATGGAGCCGGGTAGCTGTCTGGATTCGACGTGTGGGAGTGGAGAGCACACCTGCGATGGACAATCATGCGTCAGGATACTGTCCTTTCAAAAAGAAGATCTGGTCACTTGGTTTGAAGACATCACGGAGAGGGAGAATAGTGAAGTACAAATAGTGGCGGAGTGTTACGCGAGAACTACGGTGAACATAGCAACAGCTCTCGGATTCTTCCCGAGAGTGTGCAGTTTGCAGTCACTGGAGAGGCTGGAGTCTGAACAACATTTAGTGACTGCGTTGAGCGTGGAATCATGGCCTGGGGTGTTGCAGGTGACTCAAAAGCACATCCGGAGCTGGAAGGTCGGTCTCGAGGCGGAAATGGGATTTCCCATGAGCGAATCCTATGGTCTGCCATTGAATGCGAAATCCCTGATAGGGTCAGTGATGGCCAATTTGTGTGGAAGCCACTACCCACTGCACATGGCGATGGTGGAAGCATCCAGCCAGAGAGTATTAGTGGACAAGGCCTTCTCAGTGCCCAAGTGCGTAAGGTTGGCTCGGGTATCGCACCACTCACACAAGTTGTTGAGAAAAATCCGAGGGACAGTGCCAAAAGAATTGAGAGATGACTTGAGTGAAATCTGGGGGGAAGAGCTTTTGAAGTTGGAAAGTGGGGGGTGCTCCAAACATGGAGGAGAACGACACGATGCATGAGAAAATGATGGAGCTTGAGCCTCTCTTGGAAACCTTGGGAGAGCGCAACCTCAGGAGCATTGAGATCACCCATGGAGAATGCCCATGCCACTGTCTGGCACAAGCGGTGTGGTATCCAGATCACGCGAACCTCTGCCTGGTATGGGATATGGAGGAAATTCGGTCGATAGGATTACCGGATCACCGGTAAAAGGTGACGCTCTTGGTAGTGAGTACGATGCTGGCTCTGAGATGGATAGAAGAGAATGAAACGAAGTATCGGGAAACAAAGACGCCAACGGGTGAGTCATTATACGCGATAGATTAGGGCAGGAGACTCGAGTTGTTTGAGACTGCATGCAAGGTATTCGCCATACCAATGGAAGTCAGACACGTATGGAGCCGCTTGAGGTACTTTCCCTGGTTTCGAGCGACACTGACGTCTTGGTGATATATGACAACGAAAGATCACATGAGAAAATATCAAAAGGAGTATCGACAGTTCCAGGCCGAGATTGGACCGGAAGTTTTCAAGAGACCTCTGTAAACCCATCGAAATGCGATCACGACGGGATGGAAGAGAGTGGGTAGAGTGTCTAGAGACAACACCAAAGCGAGGGAGTCAATACTAGAGGAGGACTTGGCGAAGAATGTGAGCCTGAGCCTTCACAACTCCTTCTGTTTGAACCGGGAATCGAGGGTGAAGGGACTGCCCAACCAGGCGAAGAGATTGCAGGAGCAAAGGGAATGGATGCGATCCTATGTACAACTGAAGGCTTGGGAGGAGATCGTGATTAGCTCCGATGATGAAGAAGCACTGTTGAGACAGTTTGCGGTGTCTAGTACTTCTGGGTCTGGCACCTCCAAGGCGAAGAGTGCGAAATGAGCGGGTGGCTCAAAGAGAGTCTTGAGTCTTGAGAAGGAAGGGGGGCTTGAGCGTGAATTCGGATGAAATCTGGGTTCACGAAAAAGAAATTTTAACGAATCAGATATTGTTATTAATATGCTATATTTACTATATAAATCAAAATGCTGCATGACAATTTCCTGATTGAATGGGACAAAAGAAATTTTAAATAATTGGCTTGAAAAGCGAGAATTCAAGGGTGCAGGTGTGTGCAGATTTTGATTGCTGTTTAGCGGTAGTGTGAAAATTTTACATGGCTGTGAATTTTGGGGTGTAGATAAGCTTGAGTCTGCTGCAAACTTCTGTAAATGACCACTGGCAATGTACCTTGAGCAACACTCGGGTTTTCTGGGACTCACGGGCAGACGACAGCACGCGATGAGGACATCGATCTCGAGTCCAGAGAGTATGTGCCAGTCGGTCATATTTGGAAATTTGACCTTGAGGGACACGAGAACACTTAATTTTGGAGTGAAATTTAATTTTTCAAAAATTCGAATGGAGCCTGTCATGCACGATTTTCTCGCGACAACTGAAAACAGAATAAATGAAATCAGAACGATCGAATAACAATCGCGGGAAAGTTGTCAGATAAAAACAGTGGGAAATTTCTATTCGCAATATTCATCATAGTGAACAAGAGTAGAGCTGTCCTATCTGAAATAGAAGACAGAGTATTCCCGAGAGAACAACTATTCTAACTGGACCAGAGTGAACCTTCGATGGAAAGGTGGACAGCTTGAGTGTCCCAATGGTTCACATAAAATTCCATTCTGGAGTTCAAACTTACCTCTGCCTTTCAAACTGATTAACATTGAACTTATCTAGTTATCTTAGTTAATTCTAGAGTTGCTCACCCATTTAATTGCTCCCTGTGCTTGAGTGCATCAACATGTGAGTCCCTAATTTAAATTTCTAGAGTGTGTTTTATGATTGTTATGTTGAGGTAAGGAGAGTTTTAGGTTGATCCATCTGAAATGGATCAAAGTGTGACATTCGACCAGAATGGCCAAAATGCAATTTCTGCAGACTTCGGATTTTTAGCAGTAAGCCTTCCGAGTTGGTGATTATTAGAAGTTAAGAACGTTAATTGAACGATTGAACAAAACGTGAAGGTTGAAGGATTTGGGAATTCAAAATTTTAAATTTTCGAAGTGATTACGTAACATTTCTGAGAAACGTCAGAAACGGCCATTTTGGCAGAAAAGCTAAAAAACAACAGAACAACATTAGCTGCGCTAACAACAACTGCGAAATCGAGATTGAAAAACGACAACGAGTTACAGAGTAACAGAGAACACTCCGAGTTGCAACAATTGTGCCTCTACAATAGTTGCAAGGCCGTTGCGAACAACGGTGAAGGGTTAAAGCCTTCCGGATTAAGAAGAAATCAAGATTAACGAGCTTGATTCAGCGGATTCGTCAATCCGGAAGGGCAAAGGAACTGAAACTTTTATCCTGTTACATAAATTTTTAGCATCCTGTCATGTCCTGACCTGAATTTAATTGATATTCGGATTAGTTTTGATAAGGATGAGGAGCTAGGAGTTGGGGGGAAAGGGTTGATCCATCTTCGATGGAGATGATGATTTTTATCTACTGAAAAAAAACAATAATTCAATAAATAGTAATAGCCCTGTTTTTAGGAGTGACCTCGTGGTCTGGGGATACTGAGATCCAGCCATGAGCTCATTATTTGCATGCAACCTAGTTGATTTGAGCGTTCTGGTCGAAGCCGGAGAACAGTAACGTTTTGTCGACCCGATGTAAGAAAGACCACCGAAAGCACTGGCTTGGTAGAGACGGTGAAAAGCATGTAGAGCTCTGTTTAGCTATGTAGGCCAGTCGTCTTAGAACCTAGTTTTCTTTTCCGTCGATATGTATCTTCCGGGCTAATGTTTTTATGGCGCTCCTGGGTGTTATTCTTTTAACAACATGACCGGCAGAACCGTTAACGAGCACTCCGCGCCGAGCGGATGCTCACATTAACGCCCTTAATAGGCCTAAACCACCGAGGCGGAATAGTTTTTTAACCTAGTTAAGACCGAAAATTCACGAACCAGGAAGGGTGGGCGGATTGGCCGTCCCCTCGTCCCCTGAGTGGTTTGTGACCAAAAACACTTAAAGATATATATAAAACCAATTAAAAAGCAGTATAGTACCCAAGAAAAACAAAAAACATAAAAAATAACCGAAAAAACCCAAAACAGTATAAAAAAAGTTTAAAAAAAAATCGGTAGAAATCATCCCCCCAGACAAGATGTGATTCAACCCCCCCGTTTGTTGTTGATAGATATATTGTTGTTACAGGCATTTATATCAGTCAGGATTGTTTCGATCAATTTTGTGGCCCGTTTGTGAGGCTTGTACTGTAGGGTTATTTGAGCATTTAAGCACGTTAATGATAAGTTGCGCTCAATCCGGAAGGGTCAGCTGATTTGCGCTCAATTCGGAAGGGTCTTGGGAGAAGACTGATCCGGCAAGCAGTACAAGGAGCAACAAGGAGGGGCTCAACGACAACAACAATCGACTGTTGGGTATCGTTAACAAGTTTTGTATCCCTTTTGATACAAAAAGTAAGATAGTAGTCTGTGGGGGGCTCGACAGTGCTGCACTGTAGTGACCCTTCACCGAACTGCGAATATCCGAGTTAAGCACCTTAATTCGGATATTAAACAAACCCGGAGGGGTATAGTATTACTACTATTATTACTTATATAGTTTATATTAATAACCTATATCGTTTTTCAGTGAAAAACAGAGAAAACAAACCGGTTTTTAGGGTCAAAATAGCGATATTTTGATCCCCCCACAAATCGCGATTTTTGATATATCATTATTTTTTGAAACGGAAAAAAGCGCTAAATTAGTGCGTTACATCGTAATTGCACTACTATAATAGGTAGAACCGGTTAACTTTAGTTCGGAAGTGGTTGGAACTATTTTGGTAAAAAATACCAAATTTTCCCATTTTTTGATAGTACGAAACACTATAAAATCAGAAAATTTTTTGAAATTTTTGAGTTAGAACAGTAAAAATAGTTGTCTGGATAACGTCCAATGGTGAATCTACGAGTTTTAAAACCCGCTACCCGAAAGACTTCCGCGTTCCGGAGAAATCGAACTTAACGAGTTTGATTTGGTGGACTCATCAACCCGGAGGGGTACAGGTAGCATAATTTTTCGCAAATTTTTTCAGCTAAAGCGTTTTAGATCGGGTTTTTTTGCATTGAACTAGAAGAGTATAGGCCTTCTGAGCTCGGATCAATAATTTTTAGGCCGAAAGGAACAGAATTGCGGAAAAAGTTAGGTGGAACCTTTAAGAGAGAAATTTTTTGAGTTAGCAAGAAAGACGTTTTGGCTAATAACTTTTCGACAACTGGACAAATCCGGTTGATCTTGGTACCATTAGATCAGAAATTAGCTAAACGTACTAGTAGGAAAAAGAATTACTCGAAAAAGCGAGCGAGAAAATTTTTTGAGATTGTTTTTAGCAAATTACTCAAATAGGAGGTGTACACCCTTCACGTTTTATAAATTGTTTTTGAAAAACCCTTAAACCACTACCAAAAGGTGATAGCGATTGAACTAAGTAACTTAGGACATTTCTAGACAAAAAAGGGAGCGCTAAAGGCACAAGAAGACCTTAATAGAGTCGAAATTAAGCAAGTGATAAGACCCTTCACCGTTAGTGTGAATTGTCAAATAAGAGGCTTAACTTCAATCCGGAGGGGTCTAGGGAAGGATCATATACCCTTCCAAGTTAATTCGAATAGCATAATAGCATCACAGAACGTACCCGGAGGGGTATAGGCTCAAATCAAGAAAACTCCGAAAAGCTAGTTTAAAGAACCAAAGGGCTCCCAATTCGGAGGGGTAAAAATTTTTCAAAGTCGGAGGGGTCTGAATCCGGAGGGGTCTAGTTTCCACAAAACCGGAGGGGTCCCAATCCGGAGGGGTCTACTATTTACTGACTCAGAGGGGTCCTAATTCGGAGGGGTCTTAATTTTACCAATCCGGAAGGGTTCTAATTCGCCAAATCCGGAGGGGTACTGTTTTTGTCAACTCGGAGAGATAAAATTTTATTTTAAGGACTTAGGTAAAACAAAAGAAAGACACTAGTTAGAGGCCTTAGGTTATTAAGACCCAGGCTAGGAACCAGTGACTGCACTGGTAACTTGCCTTTCGAATAAGACCAGAACAAAACAAAACGGGTCCGACCTCGGATATTCGCGACACTAGGTCTAAATTAAAGAATAGTGTAACTCATTGGTGTAAATTGAAAACCAATACGTTTTTACGAGAAGTGACTGCACTGAGGATTGTAGTAGGTCTAGCTCGGGCAGTCCGAAGGCAGATAGGTAACACAGTACTCGGTGGGTGCAATAGACGCCCACTTGAGAAAATTACTGCCTTGAGAGTTTTGTCTGTTTGGTGCTGCACCAAGCGGGGAAAGCTTTTTCTTTAGTAAACTAAAGTTCGACTATAGTACTGAGACCAACTAAAATACAATATACATACGTTTTTCAAAGAAATATTCTTAGTCTGTTACTATTGATTTTAAATCAACATAAACTGTGCTTGATTGGGTAGTGAGTACACTATCTTTTAAATTGACTGATAACATTATATTGTGCTAGTTCTCATATCTTACGACCAATAATTGATTAGTGTGAATAAATTATATACAAGGTGTATTCTGATAACATACAGGGATTCGTGGTCACTATCTTAAAGAAACTTGTGAAACTTATTGTGTTGTGTTATTTTTATTTATAGTCAGGCTAGAAAGTCAACATAAATCGAATTGAGTGTATAGGCTTGAGAAGGTACAAATAGGAAATGAGTCTAGACAAGTCAAGAATACCTAAGCGAGGTAATAGTTCTAGGAAATTCATACCAGAGCAGCAAAGAAAATCAATGACCGATCCTTTTGTGGAACGGATCAAACGAACGAGGAACGGCAAAAGGAAGATGGTTTCAGGCAGAATGGTTGAAACGAGAAGTCAAAAGACCTCAGGAGAGAGAAAAGAAATGTTGGAAGTGGAGGTCCACCCGGACCAGGCCATGCAAGACGGCGAAGAAAAGCATGGGCTGGAAGGGAGAGGCAGAAGGCTAGCGAGCGAATCTACTCCGGTAGAACAAGGTCAGGATTTGGCCACTTCCACCGGAACACTGGATCGAGCGGAGATGTCGGAACTGTCCGACATCTCTACTGAAGTTGTGGCGACTAGGAGATCTCCAACAGACAATACCATGATGGCAGACGCAACAGAGAAACAGACTACGTCTTCGTCGTTCACAGAAAGAATGAAAAATACCTTTGGGAACATCTTTCCATTTACAATGGGAGCGGGCACAGGAAACGAAGGTGAATCCCAAGAGGAAGAAGAGGACGATGAAGAGCAGGTGGACTCTGGATCTCAACTAAGCCTCAATAGTTCGACCCAGGAGAATGATCCATACCTCGAGGAAGAGACTGGAAACAAGGACAAATTTGGTGTGGTAAGAACGATAAGCAAAGAGGTAAACACACCAGGCCAGTCGAGAGGCTTTGCGATCATGACAAATTCAGAGCAGCGAAATGGGGAGAATAGAAATACAGGGCTAGGCGATGCATTGGCGGATCCTGAAGTGGATAGTGAAAAGACGTCGAGACAGAGAATGAGAGCCCGGATCTCGACCAGCACGAAGCTACCTGGGACCGACAGGGTGACACCGCCACTAGTGACGCCACTCGTGGATAACGGGGTAGCATTAGAAGAAGCCTTGAACAGCATCGTGGGCAGTATAGGAGAGCAAAACGAACAGATGTCCATAAGGATGAGTGAACTAGAAAGAGCAGTCCACGTTGAAAGAGAAAGTTTGCGGGAAGAAATAAACCGAAACAGACAAGAAGTTGATAGGAGCGAGAAACGCTTGAGAGAAAGAACGGACGAGCATATAGCAAAGAACCTGTCGCGAATGACAAGAGAAGTGGAACAGAGAGAAGTACGCTTAAGAGATGATATGGAGAAGTTAAGAACACAACAAGAGCAGACTCTTGGGACTCTTGACACAAAGTTGGAAGCCATGATGGAGAGGCGAACTCAGGCCATCATGGACAGATTGGATGGGATACTAGGAAGCAGGAGTGGACCAAGAGAAGGAGAACCGAATTCGGGAGGTCCCAGCAGGGAACCGAAGGTGAACTTCAATGACCATCAAAGGAGACGGGCAGATGGATCCACTCGAGGAAGGGGCAGCTCATCAGGCTATACCACAAGAGATCATAGAACATGGGGCCCCAACAGCAGGGCAAGTTCAACAGGGAACAGGCAGACCTCGAAGGAAAGACCGACACAAGGCACACATGCAACTGGGAGAGGTGACTCCAGAAACAGGAGGAATGCCAGTCCAGGGAGAAGTCATGTGGGACAAGGGGGAAACACTTACGGCGATACGGATAGCAGGGACGTACCGTACTCAGAGCCTTCGACAAGGTGTGAGAACACTAAGGCTGGGCACTCAAGGGATGCTACGGCAATGGCCATGGCCTTCGAACCGCTAAACAGGTCACTGGAGACATTCCTAACAAGGCTATCCAAGACCAACGATTGCAGTGAGAAATCCAGAAGGGTCTTTAAGAAACCAAGGTGCAATATGGACGAATCTGATGGCTGTTTTGATACCTGGATAGAGGTAATGAAACTGCATTTCGAGGAGGAAGACTTGTCAGAAAGACAAGAGTGCAGTGCACTTACCAGTAACTTGGAAGGGACAGCCCTGAACTGTGTCATGGCCAAGAAGCAATATCAGCGTGACACAGCCGAGAAGATCTTCGAGATCTTGCTAAATCGTTTTGGATCTGGGGTGCAAGAGAAGAGAAGAAGACAAGGTCTTATACAAGTATAACGCGATAGTGTTGCCGCAACTCTATCAGACAGAACTATTATTCAGGTGGGCCATCAAGGGATCGACAAAGTGTATCAGAGGATCCTGAAGCGCTTTGAGTGGCCTGGAATGAAAAAGGCATGTGAGAAATGGGTAACAGCGTGCCTGTCATGCCAACAGGTCAAGGATCCAAGGAAATTGCGATTTCCTTTACAATCGATTGAGTCGTCTGAATTCAACGAGGTGGTGCAGATAGATCACCAGAAGATATGCATGACAGACAGCGGTTATAACCAAGTCTTGGTCATGATAGATCACTTCACGAAGTATGCAGAGGCCGTGCCCTGCATAACTGCCTCGGCAGAGGAGACATGCGACCACCTGATCAATACGTGGATAGCAAGACATGGTTTTCCGATGACGTTTCAATCCGACAACGGAACAGCTTTCGTAGGCGAGCTTACGAAAGAGCTTATGAGATGGTCACAGGTCGCTCAGGCTCACTCCACGACATACCACCCTCAGACGAATGGCTTAGTGGAAAGACAGAATAGAACATTAGTGTCGATGCTGAGGGTATATTGTTCCAGGTAAATGTCCGATTGGGACAGATACCTTCCACAAGTGATGGGAGCTTACAATAGCACGCAACACTCCACCACTGGAGTCAGTCCACACATGATGCTGACTGGACACGAGAAGTCTTTACCCTTGACATTCTTTTACCCAGAGTATGAGGGAAAGAAAACGTCTCCGCAGGTTTACGTAAGGGATGTGATCAGACGTCAACAGGAGTTGAACGATCTGTGTAGAAGAAATACTCAGCAAGCACAGGCAAGGCAAAAAAAAAGATTCGATAAGAAAGCAGCTGGTGCAAAAGCTTACTCGGTGGGAGACTACGTATGGGTATTTCAGAACGTTATACCACCGAAAGGGACGAAAAAGCTCCTAAAGAAATGGAGGGGACCCTTCATGATTACAGAGGTGCACTAGGAGGGACGCTTTTACAGACTGAGCGCAGGCCGAGCCGCCCACTACGAGAACATCAAGCCACAAAATCCATCAACAGAGGACTGGTGTATACCTGCAGACATGGAAGAAGGGGATTATCTGATGATGGATCCTGCTTGTGAAGTTAACGAGAAAGGCACCAGGGGGAAGAACGATGGAAACGAGGTCGTAGAGGAGGGAACAAATACAACACTGGACCTGGATCCAAATGAGGTGATAGAAGCGGATGATGAAACCTTACCTTATGCAGAGGAAGATTGGCAGGATCCCGAGCAAACCGAGGTTCCCAAAAATTTGGAACCAGATCTCCCGTTCACGCTGCGGACTCGACAAGGCGACGGGAAGAGACCTAGGAAGAAGTACAACCGTTACGGTGACGATTTTATAGTAGACAAGATAGATCTGAAAAAGATAGTGGAAGAAGTGGTAGGTCTAGAAAGCATAACAGTCTCAAAAGACATTGACATAGTAGATGATCACGACCAGGAATGGATCGAGGACAGATCGAAACTCGAAGTAGATTTGGATGAAGAGCAATCGGAGTCCTACAGAGATGATCTCACAAATCTGCGAGTCTTGGAGTGGCTGAATGAAATGACATCAGACCCTAAAGAGACCAGAGTCACGATTCAAGACGTAGATCGTGAAAGCGCGAAATACATTAAGACCGAACGAGATGATCCTTCCTGGGCTGCCCAGGAAGGACAGCTACTCATTCCAGCTTCTAACCTCGACTTGATATCCGGTATGCGATCGACGGGGACGTCGAAGGATATTTTTGTCCGGGGAGTGGGGGTAGGACTTACCCATACTGAAAACTTGATAATAAAAAAATTGAGAATAGCAAGAGAAACAGGAGATTTAGAAGCAGAAACAGGCGAAGAACCTAAGAAACCTGACATAGGGAGGGTAGTTGAGTCGTATTTTAACCTACCAAATGAGTATTCAAGTAACATAATATTAACAGACAGTGATTTCATACTCACAAACAGAACATGTGCGATAGCAATCACTGCAGACATGGGTTTTAGGACAGCCTTAGCGGCAGATTTTAAGAGAGAATACAAAAACGTGGAATTCCTTCGGAAGCAACGACCAGGAGTAGGGGGCGTAGCAGCCTTACCTCCGGCGGCATCACAAATACCGGGAAAATACCTATGCTTCTTGGTGACGAGGGCGACAGAGAAGCAGCACGTGGACCCAGAGAACCTAGTCTTGTCTTTGACGAGGTTGAGAGATTTCCTCTTGGAAATGGACGTGAAGGAGCTCTCGCTTCCGGTGTATGATCCGAACAGAGGACGGCTGCATCCTAGGGAACTGTACGCTCTGGTACACGTGATATTCTCAGATACTAATATACAAGTATATCTGCATAAGAAATATTATTTAAGTATAGGCTGAGTGACGTGTAGGGAGGTGATAGGACAAAGACTAGGTTATGTGTTATATTATTTTTATGTGTTATGTTATTAAGATCTTGGGTAGGTAAGGGGTTAGTGACCATGAACAGCTGAATGACGATCTTAGGAATAGATCCAAAGTTTGGACTGTCCAATCTTAGGTCGAATTCCAAAATTTTAGAGACCGACTGATTTTAATAAATTTTAGGATAAACATCTTTTTATCTGAACTGTTCTTAAACAAATTTTAGCGTTTTTTAGCGATATATGTGAATATGAAACTGACAAGTGTGATATTCGTGATTTCTTTTCTAGATCCTGATTGATCATTTAAATTACTCACTTGAGTCAAATCATCGAATCGAATCAAATCAAATCTGAAAGAACAGTATGGACAATTTCAACCTGGATGAATTGATGGACCTGGCAGAGGCATATGTAGGACCGATGGTAGATGCGATCTATCGTCGGCTAATGGAACGAGACTTCGCTCTGGAGGACCCAGAGGTAGTCATGTTGCTGACCGCCCTGATCAACATCTTGGGACATGACAACCGTGGGGACCGCCCCACGGAAGTCCTGTTGATGGCAGCATATGGAGAGAGGGGAGTACTAGACCGCCCGAATAAGAGAGTGATGAGGTGGAGAAACGGGGCTCTCTCAGGGAGTGACTTGGCGAATGAGCCTGGATTGGGAAGTTTTAGGACTTACCAACCAGGGGAAATGCCTATGCCCTCCATGCCCAAACCTGGGATGACGAGAATGCATCGGGAGATGAACAGCGAGGCTGCCTCGTCTGGTTCACCACTGAGAGCAGCTGTGCCGCCAAACAGGGCGAAAGTCGAACAGAAGCTTCAGACGGACCAAACCATGCAAGATCTGGATGGGATGAAGCATGAACTGGAAAGGACGAGAAAGGAGTTAGACGAGATGACGAAGATCATGCTCACGACAGAGGAAGACCGGGACTTGTGGAAAAGGTTGTTCGAAGACTGCAACAAGAAGCAGGGTCAAGAGCTGGAGCGCTTGAGGCAGGATTACAAACAACGAACGGAACAGATGGCATTGGAAGCCGCAGTGGAGAAGGCGATACCTGCAAGGAGTAATCCTCGTGGGCAGTCCCCGATGGAGCTCTTGACGCCTCGGGAAATGAGCCAAATGACGGAAACGCGACTCCCGTTAGGATCAGGTCGATCGAGTGACGATTCCGGACCCTAGTGACACCTTGGGTGATCCAGTCGTAGAGCAAACGATGCAGAGGCTGATAGAGACAGCTGGACGACTAGTCGCCAGTAAGAATACACGAGGTTCCGGGTTGACTGCACCCTATGGGACGATCGACGACACGGGCAGAGTACAACTCTCCCAAACAGTGGTTAGACCGGGGATGAATGACGTGACGCCACTCATGGGAAGCTCGAAAACCCCAGAAAGAAGAGTTCAGAAGATGCCAGCGAAGAAAGTGTCTCGCGTAATGGACGTGCAGAAAAACAGTCAGTTGAGATACAATTTCACGAGAGTTCCGGAGACGGATCCGAGAGCTTGCTTCAATCGAGCAACTTGGAGCCCGGCAGTGAACCTGCAGCAACCACCACTGGTGACATCACATCTGATACTGGGAGACAGCGTGGTCAGAGTTTTGTCGAACTTGAGGACCTCGTGGGTAACCACGGTGATGGCCTTTGGAGGCGCGACAATAGCCCAGTTATACCGAATGGTGAAACTGATGAATCCAGGGAGGATTCCCAATGTGATGATCCTGGTTGGGACAAATGACATCTCCAAGGCTTCGGATGAGCAGGAGGCGCTGGTGGAATCAATGATGGTGTGTTTATTTACAACCACCTGGCAGAAATTCAATTGCGCGGTACTGACCGTTTGCACTGTGCCAATGAGCGCGAGGAGCCTGACAGCTGCAGGAAGAAGGCACAACGAAGGTGTCGTCAGGTGGAACAATATCTTGAGGAATCTCGCAAGCCGGAATGCCGGAAGAATGATCCTCATGGACATCGAACATGAGTTGAGAGCCATGGATCAGGCTAGACTGACCACGGACGGCATCCACTTCGATAGCATCGAAGGGCAGGCTTGGTTGAATCGAGTCTTCCAAGAGCGCTTGCATGAACTAGAAGCGGAACTCTTTGCTACTGGAGTACTGAAGGAAGAAGGAACGACGAATGACGCAGTAATCACGACCTTTGTGCCTCCTAGCCTGGAGACGCGCTTGGGGACGGTACCGGCCGCCACGAGTTATAGACAACAGAGTTCCAGCGAACCGGGTCAAAGGACAGAGGTGCAGGACCGGTTGGGAGAAGCACCGTTGAGGAGGACCATTCATCCTCGAAGAAGACTAGGACCCGTTAATCCGATCGAGGAGACGACTAGCACGTCTAGATCTGATACATGATCGGAGACGACACTTCGGAGAGATCAGAGTAACAGTAGAGAGGAGAGACGCCCGGGCAGAAGCTCCTTGATGTGATCAAGACCCATACCCTCTCCCTGGCATGTGTACAAGGAAGAGTTGATGAAACTGGATCTCCAGAGGGTGAGCTTCATCGAAGACGCAAGGAGGATGCTGAATGGAGCGAGACTGTCCGTCAGCAGGCTGTACTCGATAACCGGTGTAGACTGGCTGATAGCCGCCAGTATAAACTTTAGTTCCACAACGGCCTTAAGATTTGCTGATTTAGAGGGACTGCCCCCTAATAACACAATGGGACCGGTGAACGCGAGACCATTGCAAGATGTTAGATTGAACCATGATGAAGGCAATCGAGAGGAAAGACCAGGAAGGTTTCTGACAACGACAGCGCCGATTGGACAACATGTGAAGATGTTCAGGCAAGTGACGGCACCCTCTGGTCATGTGAAGGAGAGAGTATACCCGAAGTTAGTGAATCAGGATGGTGATGTCCAAAGGTATGGCGGACTGAAAGCGATAAAGAAAGACGAAACCATCTTCGCCGCCTATGACAAGGCAGAAATAAGGAAGGCGAAGATCATGATTGTGGCGAATTCAGAGTTCGTGCACACTTCCAAGTCTCTGTTCTGGCCAGACGTCATAATGTTGGCAGCGGTCGACCTGGATCTACTGCAGGCAGTATCCATGGCAATAGGGGTACAAAGACAAGCGGAGATGAACCCAATCACGATCGTGTTTGCTGGCATCAATGACCATCTACACAGTAGAGGTTTTCCGAGCAGACTCAGAGATCCTACAACGGCGGAGAATGCAGTATGGCCAGCAATAAAGGACATCCTTGAGTCGATGGGCGAAGTGGTGGATGCAACGAAAGAAGGGGCGTTCAACAAGATAACACCGAAGATAGTGTTCGCGTTGTCTCCGGGGTACGCATGTCTCCCAGACGGACTGAAATTCGTGTATGCGATTGTGACCTTGCTGTCAGAAAGAAGATATGATGTGATCATATCAGCCCCAAATCGCATGATAGAGATGGAGAACCTGAGGCCACTCAGGGCGGAACTACCTGCAGTGTGGTCAGATATCTCAAACGCGATGAGAGGATTCAAGGACCATGCGCTGCACATGTTAGTATTGGATGAAGTGCTGGGATTGGAACTGTCCAATTTCAGTAGACAGCTCAAATCAAAGCCGGGGATAGATGATGACCATCGAATAATCGTATCGATGTCGAACGACTTGTGGTTCCGAGCAATGGAAAAACAGGGGAGAGCGCGAAAAGAAAGAATTCACTAGAAACGAGAGCTCAACTGGAAGCGATGGTTTTGAGGACCAAGCCGGAAGCCAACCAGTGGCTACACCTGAATCCTCGAGTAGCGGCATTGGGTGCAGATGCTTTTGAGCAAGGCCCTGTGATGATCACGAAGATCCATGCTTACTTGTTGAAGGAGGTGAATCTAGCGGAGAATGCCGAAGAAAAGACCGCTGAGTTCACAAATAGAATGTGTCAAATTACCCTAGAGACCTTCTGGACCCAGGAACTGAAGGGACAGGAAGGCTTTGAGAGGACAGACAGCAGGTTGGAAGGGTTGGGAGCCGGTTGGACCGCGTCCTTCTTGGCAAAAGTCTACCCAAGAGTTTCTCATTACCTGATCAAGGAATTCCTCCAAGCAGTAGTGGAAATATCAATAGTGGAACTAATAGCCTTGTTCGTGACGTTTGGAGCACAGAGTTTTGTGAAGGGACCGGTGCTGCTGCTCACCGAAGGGATCCAGAACTTGCGGTTTGATGGACTTCTGACATTGATTGCGATTACCCACGGAAACTTGGGAGGATTAATGAGATTGACGCGTTGCCCGGAGCAGATGAAAGAGAGAGTGAGGAGCTTGGATATAAAGAAATCCACGGACTCGTGGAATAAGATAAGAGATTTGAGACATACTCTTATCCAATACCTCTTGCAACAAAATCGCTTCGGAACGGGGGAAGATGAAACGATTGAGAAAGAGGAGGATGTCAGACGATGCGTTGGAGGCATGCCCCTGCTAACCGATCTGAGCTTAGCCATGAGAACCGATCCCTTGGCGCTGATCAGAGGAGTCACGGAGTTGTGACAGTGATCTACGGACCAGCGGTCACGTTTGCGTTCCCAGACGTTAAAGTGGAAGCATATAGGAGGTCGGTGCTGCACCTGAACCTCATATCAGCGGTGGACGGTAGTGCACTGAACTGGTGTGAGCAGCGCACGTTGCGGGAACTCATGAGCGAAGATCTGTTATTTGCGAAAATATCAGAACCAGAGATGACAGTTATCAATTTTGACGATCACTTCCGTGATCGCATGAGAGAAGTAGGAGAGGACACGTCGAAGTGTTTCCGAAGCTGTGGAATCTGAGGCCCTATGACAAAACGAATGGTGAAATAACCAGAGTGCCTCGTCTCACTGCAGCATATCATAAAGTGAGAGAAGGAACGAAAGACTGGGGCGATTACGAGAAGCTACCGGAAACAATCCCAGAATTCCCTCTGATAAGAATGATGTTGCTCGGAGCAGTCTCCGTGGTACAAACTCCTAGATTGAGAGCGTTTGAGACCAATGAAAGGAGGGTGGGGAATTTCGAGGCAACGATGGACACATACTTTGTGGGAAGAAATGCCGCTGTGTTACAGTACACACGATTTGCCTACACGGATCAAGCGACGAGAAGGCGAATAAGCAACGCCGCGACTCCCAAGCCTGGAAGGTTTGATGAAGAATGGGCGGGACTAGGCTTGGCGCCTATGAGAATGAGAGGCAGGACCGAGCTGCCCGAGGCCTATTTGATCCTGACGAGTGTAAAATCGGAGATGAAGGCAATAGGAACGCTGCAAACGAGAATTTTCCTAGCACCCTTCGGCTGCGAGGAAGTCAAAGTGGTTCATGGAGAATAGGAAGATGGATCGGCCGGTACGTTGCTCATACCTAAATTCCCAGAGGAAGCCAACAATGATGAAAAAGGACCATCGAGCTCGAATAAAGATAAATCAGAAGGCGAGGACGGACAGGGAGGAAGCCGTCAAACTGAAGAACCCATGCAACAGGATCAAGCTGGTGGGGAAGACGACAGGGCATCGACAGGAGGAACATCCAGCCTGGATTTCAATATCTTCAGTGATCTTGAGATCAATGCAGATACGTTGGAAGCGACTGAGCCAGCGGATGAAGGCATCTCGACACTGGAGCCTCCGTCAGTCTTTACGGAAATGAAATGGAATTTGCCGAAGAGCAGCTCTCCTGGCAATTCAAGAAATAGCGAACAAAGAATCCTCATGGAATCACCTAGGAGGAGAAGAATAGAGGGCTCAGCTAGAGTACCTTTCTTGGGAACGTTGCCCAAAGAGGAGTGGGAAGTACATCACCGAGACCACGAGAGTAGGACGGGATGCAAATTGGACAGAGTGGCGTTCATGGAAGAAGTCTGGACAGTAGTTCAGAGCTATGGGACCCAGTACATCCTCAAAACAGGTCTCAACTGACTGTTAATGCGGGAAGTCCTTGACAAACTTGATGATTGTGAAGGGAGATTGAGTGAGTTATTGATCGACTCGGCCACTGACGAAAGTGATGCGAACTCTCCCATCAAGATGACGCCGCAGGACGATAAAGGAGAGGTGGTGTATCTGTCAAGAACCAGGAAAGGGACGATGCAATCGAAGTTGTTGATTGACAAGATTAACGAAATGAAAATGAAGTTAGGCAGCAGAGTGATGCCGAGAAGAGTAAGAAAGACGAAGGTGGATTCAGAGATATCGGTGAAAATTGCGAATTCAGCAAAGAGAAAGCGAGTCGAAGAGATCATGGATTTGGGACAAGGCGACTATCAATTGACCGGCACAGATAAGATGCTGACTGATATAACGATGGTGCCACCCATTCTCATGGCGGGGATAAAGTCAACGGGCTATAAATCCAGAAGGAGTGACCGCACTCTGACTGGAGCAACCATGGAAATGGAGATACTCAGCCAATGCAGAGAGAATACAATGAGGGACTTTAAGCCATCTCCCATGAATCACGGAAAGGGAAGTGTCGCAGGACAACTAGTACCAGTAGAATATAACCGACTGACAGTGTCGGAGACTCTGTCAATAGATGAACCCGCCGGTGGATACATGGAGATGTTGGAACACCGAAACTCGGCTAGAGGGTATTTGATGGCTTTAGAAGACAAGGGTGCCATGGAGGGTTATCTGGAAACGATGTTACAAGGCACCACCCTCAAGCAAAAGGCGTACGGGACCTTAGCGTCGTCTGAGATACAGGCAGAGACGATAGAGCAGTTGGTGAGCCTTCCATGGAAAGCAGTAGTATTACGATACTTTGAAGAAGAAATGAGGACTGCGCCGAAAAGAGGACAGAGTTGCAAGGACAGAGTTGCAATTGAGATTTGCATGGTGCCTGATGGGACTGACTCGTGAAGAGTACGATTCGGAAGAAAGGAAAAGATCAAAGGAAGAGAAGGTTTTCCTTATGACAAACCTGAGGGATCTGATGATCCAAGAGGGAGCAGCAGTAACGTTTGCGAAACGGAGAGACGCTCTCTGTTTCATTCGATTCATGATAGAACAGATCTCGGTACCAGCATTGAATACCTGTGTCAAGATGCTGAGGGAGGGCGATGCACGAGCGAAAGCCTTACTCTTATTAGCACTGCTGGATATGCATCAAAGCAAATCGATGAGGGTGAACATGAAAGAACCCGAGGAGTTAGAGCCCATGAGAAAGAAGGAGCTGAGACTCACCAAAGAATCTATGGGGACATTGCCGAAGTCCAGTGAATACTGTGGACCAATTAAAAAGAATTCGTACAGCTACGTATCCGGAGTCATAGGGATGGCGTATAACCCGTTCCTGAGTGAAGACATACGCGATTGCTTCTTCGATTACGAGCAAGCAGTGTTGCTAAGATTCTGGATGTCGAGAATTGTGACGATTAAAAGCGCTACCAATCCTCAGAATAAATTGGGATTGATCTTGGAAGAAGAGGTGACTGCACCTTCCGTACCAAAATCCAAAAAAGATTGGAGTTTGGGTTGGGATTCTCGGATGAATTGCTGAGGACGAGCTTAATGGTGGTGTGGGAATTGATGAGGCCATCATGGTGTCCTAGTCCCAACGCAGACTCAATACTGCGAGCGACACAGGACGTGCAGAGGGAATTGAATGCAGACTGTAACCTGCGTGACCTTAACATCATATATAATGGGATGACAACGGCCTCTAGAAGCAACGGGGAAGATAAAGTGGAGTTGCCTGGCTGGGAACCAGAAGACTGGTTTAAACCTGGTAGCTGTCTGGCGGAAGTCTGTGGACTGGAGGGTCACGTTTGTGGAGGTCTGGACTGTGTGAAGACCCTGGAGAAGCAACCCAAGCAATTGACGGTATTGTTTGGAAACGTAGTGATGAAAGCAAGGACGGAAACGGAACTGATAGCAGATTGTCATGGAGGAACCGATGTGAATCTAGTGACTGCACTAGGATTCTACAGCATGTTTGGTTCATTAGAGTCACTATTGAATCTAGAACAGAAACATGAGATGGTCACAGCCATCAGTGTAGAAGTGTTCCCAGGAGTTCTGCAGACTGAGCAGAAATACATAGGAAAATGGAGGGAAGCAATCGAGACGGAAATGAACATTAGGCACAGTGATGCGTATTGTAGACCATCAGGAGCACGATATTTGGTGGTTTCAACATTGGCTCCGATGTGCAAGAGCAGATACCCTGTACATTTCGTAGCTGTGGATGTGAAGAGTACGAGAACGATCGTGGATCAAGCCTTCTCAGTGCCGAAGTGCGTGAGACTAACAAGAATGTCTGAAAAATCTTATGAGTTGCTATGTAAGATGTTCTCAGCAGTTCCAGAAAGAACCAAGGAAGAGTTGGAATCGATACTGGGAAAGAAGTTCATGGGATACGTGAGCGGGAACTTCAGTGATTTTGAGAGACAGAAACAGAGAGGATCAACGGTTACGGATTACAATACAGTAGCCGAAAATGATGAAATCCACCGAGTGATGATGGAAGTAGAACCATTACTGGAAGCTTCGGGAAAACGTAATTGGAGGAGCATCATGTTGACAAATGATGAGTTTCCTTGCCACTGCTTGTTACAGACTTGGTGGTATCCCAAGCGTAGTAATCTGATGTTGATCTGGGACTCTGGAGAGCTGCTCTCCATGGGTTTGCCAGACTCATCACAGCCCATAACAATAGTGATAGTGGGAGTTATGATGGCGATACGATGGCTGGAGGCTCATGTGAGAGAAAACAACAGACAGGAAGCGCCAACGAGAGAACAGTTGCAGAAGTTGGATTGTCTAAAAGATTTAGATCTTTTTAAAACAATGTGCAGAATTCTGAACATTCCGATGGAAGTGAAAAGGATATGGGCAAGAAAACGATTGAGCTGACATGACTGCATGGTTGTACGAGTATGTTAAGAAGCATATGTCGAAGCACGGCAGATTGTACAGTGGATATCAGCTGGACATTGGAGCGGGAGCCTTCAAGCGAGCTTTCGTGACTCATCGGAATGCAGTGACCACCGCAGTGAAAAGAATTTCCAGGACTAGTGAGCGTAGTGGAAAGGAGAAGGCGGAGATGTTGAAGGAAGATTTGAAGAGAAATGTGACCTTGTGTCTCCACAACAGCTTCTGCAGGAACAGAGAATCTAACGTGGATCCCCTACCTTGTTGTAAACAGAGGGTAGAAGAGCAGAAGTGTTGGAGGACTGCTTCCAATAGCGTCAGGATAGCCAACGATGTGTTACAAGACACAGAAACCGAAAGTGGAGAGTCAGTATCACAGGAAGAAGAAATGGAACATTGACAAATGGTCGAGAAGACAAGAGGCAACAAGAAAGAAAATTAGAGGAATTTAGAAGTTTTAGAACTTATAAACGACGAAAAAGCAGAAAACAAAGAAGTGATGGAAAGAAGAAATTAAAACTCAGAATTGTTTTATGTGTGTGAAAAACTCAAGTGAGAAACCAAACAACCAAGTTGTAATTGAAAACTGAAACATTTAGTTGAGTTTGGAACATTGGAGAATTTGTTGCATTTATAAATTTGCATTTTGATTTTTAGCGAAGTGGCTTTAGGGACACTTATTATTTTTTTAGAAAGGCTTAAGAGGAAAGTATATTTAAATATTCCAGCCTGCATGATTGTTTTTAATCACTTAGGAAGACTGATCACTTTGTGGTGACATGAAAGACTTGAGCAATCTCTTGAAGAGGAGATTGTTACATTGTTCTTTCTAACCACAGAGTTTCTTAGTTTTAATGTTCAGGACAATAAACAAGCAAGATTTCCGAAGGGAAGGAGCATAGTAGGATAATTTTGGCTTGTTGGTTGGCAGGACTGTCCTGCAAACCAGCATTTTCTAAACTTAAGAGAAAAAGTTTTTAGTCAGGACATTGACATTGGAAGTCAGAAAAGACGTTTTTATCTTAGGTCAAATCCTCAGTGTGCAGATTAATGAAAGAATTTGAAGGCTGTAGTGATGTAATATGATGCCATTTGTATTCTGCAGTGAGTCGATGTGGCGTGGATAAAAGTGATTACGTGCATTTTGTAAATTCTGTTCGATGGCACTGTGCCGATTATACGAACATTGCGAGATTCAATGAGGACATTGACCGGACTGTCCGGGGAGTATGTGACATTCGACCAGAATGGCCAAAATGCAATTTCTGCAGACTTCGCATTTTTAGCAGTAAGCCTTCCGAGTTGGTGATTATTAGAAGTTAAGAACGTTAATTGAACGATTGAACAAAACGTGAAGGTTGAAGGATTTGGGAATTCAAAATTTTAAATTTTCGAAGTGATTACGTAACATTTCTGAGAAACGTCAGAAACGGCCATTTTGGCAGAAAAGCTAAAAAACAACAGAACAACATTAGCTGCGCTAACAACAACTGCGAAATCGAGATTGAAAAACGACAACGAGTTACAGAGTAACAGAGAACACTCCGATTTGCAACAATTGTGCCGCTACAATAGTTGCAAGGCCGTTGCGAACAACGGTGAAGGGTTAAAGCCTTCCGGATTAAGAAGAAATCAAGATTAACGAGCTTCATTCAGCGGATTCGTCAATCCGGAAGGGTAAAGGAACTGAAACTTTTATCCTGTTACATAAACTTTTAGCATCCTGTCATGTCCTGACCTAAATTTAATTGATATTCGGATTAGTTTTGATAAGGATGAGGAGCTAGGAGTTGGGGGGAAAGGGTTGATCCATCTTCGATGGAGATGATGATTTTTATCTACTGAACAAAAACAATAAATCAATAAATCGTAATAGCCCTGTTTTTAGGAGTGACCTCGGGGTCTGGGGATACTGAGACCCAGCCATGAGCTCATTATTTGCATGCAACCTAGTTAATTTGAGCGTTCTGGTCGAAGCCGGAGAACAGTAACGTTTTTGTCGACCCGATGTAAGAAAGACCACCGAAAGCACTGGCTTGGTAGAGACGGTCAAAAGCATGCAGAACTCTGTTTAGACGTTAGCCAGTCGTCTTAGGACTTAGTTTTGTTTTCCGTCGATATGTATCTTCCGGGCGAATGTTACAAAGTTCTACTGTCTAATAAAAAGTAACTTAACGGATTGTTCCGACCCGGTTTTTAACGGCGTTCGCGTATTTTGGGTATTTTGAGACCTAAGTATGGGGACTTTCTCCTTTCTAGAGTGGGGGGATATTTCGGTAGTAGCCTTTAAGCTGTAACGGGTCGTAGTCTCATGTCACAAGCGAACCGAATTGGCTCCGACCGTTTTGAGGTAGAAAAACACAAGAGATAGTGTCCCTGACTCTTGAGCCAATGGTTATAGGGCCTATTTTTCTCAAGCCTCATATGTGACCGCAGTGGACGAATGTTACACGATCAGACTTCTTCTTTTTTTCAAGATTTTGCGTTCTTGTTCTTGCTCGGTTGTGCCATTCTGCCAGACTGACACAGCACAACCTTCCGGCGACGTAAAAAAGAACGATTAAAGGCCTTATTGACGAAAAATTATTGCGAAGGAGGGTCGGAATATTCTAGAATTTTTATTTTTAAAATTTCGATTGGAAGAAGAATATTTCTCAGAAATACAAAAAAGGCCATTTTGACTGGAAAAGACGAAAAATCAGAACAACGACAAATATTGTGAAAAACAGTCGTACAAGAGGCGGATGAAACGAAGCCTCTTATCGTGGCAATAACACACGATAAGAACGTTAGCTGTGAATATTAGTGGAGAAGGAGGCTTCAGTGGGGGAAGAAATATACCACGGAAGCCTCCCGGGACACAAATTGTAAGAGATAAGAGCGTTATCTCAGGAATATCACGGGAGCGGAGGCTTGGTCCCCCAGAGACTGTTCTATGTGAAGGGACTGTATAAACTTATTTTATAGCTGTCATAATGTCTGGAATGTCATAGATCTCTTAATTGACACCGTTATTGTTTGATATTTCAGAGTATGAGTAGCTAGATAGAGGAAAGGGTCAATCCATCTCCAATGGATTTAATATAGAACTGTCACACAAAAACATATTAAAATAGGTTGTTCGAGCCGTGTTTTTAATGACAATCACGTAGTCTGAGGATCCGAGACTCAGCTATGTGGTTGTGTTCGCATGCAAACGAAAGCTGATCAAAAGTCGTTTGACTGATGGCCTAAAAATGGTAACTTTTTACTTTGCCTTAGACAGACCAGAAAATCAACTGGCAAGGTCGAGACAGTGAAAAACGAGTAGAATTAAGGTAACTGACGCCTGCCAGTCGTTAATAGGTACTTTTTCTACGCTCCGTCGCTGTGTAGTATTTGGGCGAATGTTACAGGTCTTATTCAACGATTTGATGATGTACTCTTTGAAATTTTCGTCTGCGGTACCATCGTATTGCTTCAGTCTGAAGGCACTCGCAAGTACCTTGTATGCAGTCATTTTGTCGCGAAACTTGACTAAAAACGTTCTTGGTCGGATCGACTCAGGTCTGAATTTTCCCATACGTGTTGCTGATGTTATTGCTTCTTTTTGTATTTCGAGATGTTCCATGATTGAAATCATGGCTTTTATCGCCTCATAATTATTTTTAGTTTTATATACCCGTTTGTTTCATTGTATATCTGTAAATACGTTTTGTTGTTTAAAACTGTGCTCTGGAAAAGGCAGAAGCAACAGAAACCCTTTTCATTTAAATACGTTAGGGTTAGGTGGGAAGTCATGAGCCCGCTTGTCCCAAGGTCCCGGGACCAAAAACAATTAAAGAGAAAGCGTAAAACCAAACAAAAATAGTGTATAACCAAGAAAAAGCCAAAAATAAATTTATTTGAAAACAAAAAAGTACAAAAAACAGTAAAAAAATCCAAAAAAGACCAAAAACAGTAAAAAACATAAAGTGACAGTTTATATGTTATTTCCGGACGAGATGTGATCTGACCTTCCTATTTGTTGTTGTTTCAGATTGATTTATATCGTTTCTGATAGAAAGATTGTGTGTTTTGGTGAAGGGTTGGATACCCTCCCTCGAGTGTAATTTGAGTGTTTAAGCACGTTAATGGTGATTTTGCCGGTGACCGGAGGGTAGAGTGGCAAGCTGATCCGATTGTACCCTCCATCGATTACAAATTTCCGAGTTAAGGGCCTTAATTCGGGTATTTTGGTGCAAAGGAGGGTATAGTACTATTCATTAACGACTATTAATAGGTTATTATCCTAATTATATATTACTTATTTCCTATTTAGACCCAAGAAACACCCAAATTTCGTCGGAAATTACCGATTTTCGACCAAACTGTAGACCCCCAAGTTTTTGGATATCCGAGCTTTTCCGAACAGCAAAAAGCTTTTATTTAGGGAGTAGCTACGTAGTTCGATCCCCCTAACTAAAGAAACCGCGTGAGAAATGACTCAGTAAAAGTTAGAAAAAACGAAAATTTTTCGATCAAAATTTTGATAATTTTCTGAATTTTGTCAATCTGTTTTGGGGATCGAGTTTTTGAGTTTTTTGAGTTAGAGCAAAAAAATTTTTTGCGTTAGAAGCGTGCTAGCATAACGTGCTCGGTTACTAGAGAAATTTTTGGGTAACCCTCCGAGTAGCTCCGTGGATAGAGCTAACGACTTAAGGTTTGGAAAAGGAAGGAATCGGAGGGTCCAAACTTGATAGTTATTGGCCAAATTTTTGTTCCTAAACCAATTTTGGTCCGGTTTTTTGCATTATTCCAGTGCCGTACAGGGCTACTACGCTCATTTCAATTACTTTTAGGCACTTTCGACCGGAGTTGCGGAAAAAATCTTTCAGAACCTATATAGGTGGTGAAAAAAGGCCATTTTGACGAACTTGTTTTTGGCGATTTCTCAAAGACTAGTCATCCGATTGGGATAATTTTGGTACCGTAAGTCGACGTTTTTCACCATTTTTCCGGATCGCAACCGTTTTTGGGTTAATTATTTCGGAAAAGGAAAATTTTTCAGAATTTGTTGGTTCAGAGGGTCCAAATCACGAGGAACCCTCCGAGCGGCATAACATTTTAATAAAATCACCTTTTACCCTACTGGGAAGGTTGACCGAGTCAGCCAACCTAGTTTTAAGCCAGGTAGACCGCTTTCAGAGGCTTTACTGCGGTGATATAACCCTTTTTCTTGATTTTTGGGGAACCCTCCGAAGTGACCCTCCGGAGTCAGCTAAACCCCTTAGCAACCCTCCTTAGTGGAAAATTTCCACGAGATCGTCCTAAGAAGTTAAAACAGCCCCCCATAGAGCTTTCAGCTCGTTTTGACGCTTTTTGAAACTAGTAGAAGAACCTTCTAGTAGAAGACCCTCCTTAGTAAAGTTAGGGTGACCCTCCGAGGTAACTTGGGTGACTAAGGTACCCTCCGAAGTAACCCTCCGAGGTAGGCTAAGTGTCTTAATAACCCTCCGAAATAACCAACCGGAGTGTCTTAAACCTTCTAACAACCTTCCTTGTTAGAAACTTGAAGAAACCTTCTGTGCCGATTTGGGAAACGGAAAATATCTATTTAATTAGGATCATATTAGGATATTAGGCGTGCTTATCAGGATCATAGAAACCCATTTTGACCCGGAAATTCGTGATCAACTTTGGATTCTAGATTGGGTGTATCAGAAGTACCCGAACAAAGAAAATTTTTTTTGACTGTGATTTTGGTTGTGTGGTTGCCTTGAGCTACTTAATAGGAAAATTCGGGCAACCCGGGAACAAATAAAGGAAGACCTCGGTGAGTGTTTTAAGCAAATACATACTCACTTGAGAAGAAAAGTTGTTCCCTACTCTCGTGCACTTGGAGCAGTCCGGGTGTGGGAGAGCTTTTTTATAGACTTTACAAATTTTCGATCAGAGGTTACCTTGAGCTACTTAGTAGGACAGCTCGAGCAATCGCAGGACACCTAAAAGAAGACCTCGGTGGGTGTATTAGGCAAATACACACCCACTTGAGAAGACTGTGTCCTGGGCTTCGTTCTTTCGGATCGTTCCGATTGAGGGAAGTCTTTTTCTTTAAGACTAAGTTTTATTTATCTATTTTTGAATCATCACTGCTTTTTACCAAAGATTGTTTGATTTTAACAAAGCAGTGATTTGATAAGAGTGTGGCCGTAAATTGATACTGACGAAAGGTCGCTGTCACCTGTAGGATATTCTTATCTGATTATCGATTGTGTTTTGTGTGTCGATTATATCTTGTGAAAATTTTGTGATACTGTTATACTATACAACAGGGTTGAGTTAGCATTATATCAATACTGAGTAGACCCTGTGTGTAACTTTAGCTTAGTCACTAGTTTTGTCGTTAAGAAATCTAAGAGACATTTTGATACTAACGTAATCGAGTAGGCAGCGTTGAGTAATTTAATTAGATCCTGTTTGTGGTACGTTTGCATTGCCATCGAATTACGAATATTTTCATTTTGTTAAAAAGTATGCAGCGTAGGGACTCACTAGGATCGACTACTAAGATTCCCAGGCTAAGCAAGGGAAGCACGCGGAAATTTAGAACCAGGCGTAGCCAAACCTCGTTTAGCAGCGCTTCCGACGCGTTTGCTGAAGACGAATCGATTAAAGGTCAACCTGATCTTTCAGTGACCGAAATGAAACTAAGGTGGGAGAAAAACCACGATGGAAATCAAGGGCGGAGCGCCGAGGTCCAGCCCGCGAGCGAAACGCTAGTGGACCCCTTTGACGAAGGGGAGCGAACGCTCCTTCGACCCGACTTTGAGCCAGACGAGGACCTCGAGCGGGAGGAGGTCGAGAGGACAGAGGAGACCTCGGAGCGTCCCGAGGTCGAGCCTCGGGAGGAAGTGCTGTACAAGGGAATGTCCAAGTCGGAGACTAAGAGCAATAAGTGGAGAAGAGAACCTTCACATCCGACAAGTACACACTCATCTTTGGCCAAGCAGTGCAACAACGCGATGATGTCGAGTATGAGTCCGAGTGAAGAGCAAACGGTCTCGAAGGCAAAGAAAAGTTGGAAGTCTTTGTACGATGAGCGCATGGCGTCACTACAGGCCGAAGGTCTATCCTCTAGTTACGACCAACCGGAAATAACCCATCCGGATGTGAACTTCACACCGTGCCCGAGGAATGACATGAGCAGGAAGGCGTCCTCTACATCGCCGACCAGGCCTATGTCAGATGGGATAACGATGGGAGCGTCATCAACGTTCGACAGATTGATGACGTCGATGCACAAGCAAAAAGGCGGTGCGTCATCAAGCACCAGGCTACAGCCGCAGTTGACCTCGTCTTCTCTGGGGCTAACCCCGCCATTGGGGGCAACTGGTGACATAAGTGACATGTTCGCTGGCGTAATGAATGGCCTGGATGAATTGAGACGGGACATGACCAAGAGGATAGATCAAGTTGACGAGAGAGCTCACCATGGTCGAGAGAATTTGAGAGATGAGCTAACGCACGTGAAGTCGCAGGCGAGGTTTGATCAGGCTCAATTGATTCGTAACACCAATCAGTGCCTGGCTGAGAACCTGGCACAGGCTAACAAAGAGTCAGAGGAAAGAGAGGCTAGAATGACTAGAGAGATTGAGCGATTATTGAATGATCATGATAATACCTACGCCCATACGATGACTAGCCTAAAAAAGAGGTTAGATGCCAAATCTGACTTAATGATGCGGAAGCTCGACGCGATCTTGAATGGGAACAATTGGGGGGAGCGTTCCAACCCGAGGGAGCGCTCACGCCATGTGAATGATGGAGATGGTATGGGCAGCAACGCCAGGGCCCACAGCTCGAGAACGAACTACGAACCTAGGAACAAGGAGCGGCCAAGGGCAGCCCCGTCGAGGCCTGGCTGGACGAACCCAGTCCCGCCTGAGGCAGACGCAACCCCGGAAACAAGATTGCCAACTGTGCTACAAGTCAGTTCAGTACCAGATCTGACTACAGTCTCACAGGACACAACGATGTATGCCTCGATGTTCGAGCCCCTGAACAGATCTCTCGAAACGTTCATCACCAAACTCCCGAAGTCAACCGAGAGAGGGGAGAGGTCAAGGAGGACACTGAAAAAGCCGAAGTCATACAAAGACGAGTCTGACGGCTGCATTGATACTTGGATAGAGGTGATGAAGTTGCAATTTGAAGAAGAGAATCTCTCCAAGAAACAAGAATGCAGCGCACTAACGAGCAATCTGGACGGTACTGCACTAAATTGTGTAATGGCAAAAAGAGCCAATGAGAGGGGCAGCGCTCGCAAGATATTCGACATCCTGCTGAATCGTTTCGGCTCTAGAGTACAAGGACACCAGGCTATGGTGAAGTTCGAAAAGAGGCGTCAAAGAGATGACGAATCCATAGATAAATTTTTGGACGATCTTGAATTGCTTAGGAGAAGAAGCAACCCCGATGAGAGAATATCCGAGCGAAACATGGCGATTGCTTCGAAGTTCATGGACGGAGTAAAAAGTGAGGAGTTGAAGACGATGTTAGCCACACACTTCACCCTGTCACTTGACCAGGTACCCACGCCCGATGACTTGCGTATGAAGTCACGCAAGTATTTACTCATAAAACCAAGGGCACAGAACCGTTACAACAATTATGGTAACTATATCGGGACAAACACTGTTGCGAACTCCAGTTGGTACAAACCTCGCGATGACATGGATAAGAGGAGATCGTGTGCGAATTGTGGTTCGATGGACCATCACGTCTCCGCGTGTTCTGCGTACAAACAAAACATGAAAGCAATAGGCTACTTTCTCGATGACGTTGACGCGACCGAAGAGGATCACGAAGAGTACGTCAGAGGGCTCATCATGAAATATGGGCCGAGATGTTTTTTCTGTAATTTAGAGGGACATTTCAAGTCGGATTGCACTCAGTTTTGGGATGCAGTGGCGGACGCAAACATCCCCGCCACGAAGAGGCGCTTTCGGGTGTAAAAGCCAGTCGAGCACGACTGATGAACGAGGCCGAGTCTCGGAGAAAGGAGACGACACCGAGCACCTTTACGACTAAGAAGGTAAAGACACTACCTGACGAGGTGGTGGCCTCGAGCCTGGAGGCAGAGTCGGCTAGCCCACTCAAGGTGGATTACGGTCTGGCGGCAAGGACAGCGTTGCAGAATGACAAACAAGACCTAGCCACGAAAGAAGTGGAGCAATGGGTGAGGTCGGAGCTGGAGAACACAGATCTTCGGGAAAGTCTTAATACTCTGGGTAAAACGACGAAAGTAGAAGACAAAGAGGAACCCAGGAAACAGGGACTGAAACTGAACGTTATATCTGGGAGAATTTTCGGCATGACAAAGGAGGGGACGAAAATAATGTCCATTATCTCAGTCGCAGGGCACCAGGTGGTCAAGAACTTGAGTGATCCATCCGAGATCACACTAGTCCACCTGGACATATATGCCGACTACCTGAGAGAGAAAGATCCCAAACTGGACTCCAGGACAGTGCGAGCGCTGCTTACAACAGGAGGACCGATGCTGATGAAAGTGGATGGACATTATATCAATGTACATGGCCCTTATCCGATTCTAATGAATGTGGATGGCATCAACATCTATACAAAAGCTAACATAACTGATGCGAATGATCAGATTGGCCGGATATACATTGGTCAAGAGGAGCTGAAGGTTAGACGAATCGGACACAACGCGATGCTCGAACAAGATGCCGTGCACATAGGTTGCGAGGCTGATCTGGCCGCACACGTGCTGGACGTGCAGGGCAGACAACTTTCAGTAAAAGGACTGCTAGACACAGGAGCAGTGGTTAGTGTCATGCCAGTCAAAACTTGGACCAATATGGGTTTCGAGAGGTCGGACCTTATACCGACAAACATTAGGTTGGCAGCTGCCAATCAGGGAGCCATCTATGTGACCGGACGAACCCCGATCATTTCACTGCAGCTCGGAGGGAGACATCTTCGGATGAGCTTCCTAGTAGTGGAGAATTTGGACGAATCCGATCAGTTCATCCTAGGAAGGGATTTCGTACGCAACTTTGACGTCACGATCGATCTAAATGACGGGTTGATTAGGATCAAGGATCCTGAGAGAAAGCATGAAAAGAGACCCCTTAATAAGATCTTAATTAATCAGGCCAAGGTGCCGATTTTTCTGGATCGAAAAGTTAGAATAAAACGAAACCAAGCCGTAGTAGCGACATTTAGGATGAGAAACGTGAATGAACTCAGCAATGACAGACAGGTGTGTCTGGTACCAAACCCAAACAGTAAAAGCTCGGCTATTTTAGGAAGAAGCTTCTCACTCACTCAGAGCGGACTGTGTGTGAGTGTGTTATTGAACACAGAGGCAACAACAGTGACAATACAGAGGGGAAAGAAGCTTGGCTATGCTTTACCTCTGAACACGGACTTTCAGAGTGTGGAAAAAGTTTGATGTAACTAAATGTCCATTGCATGCGAACCAAGAATGTATAATGAAGAGAATAAATGAATTGAAATCTTCTAGGAAATTGTTTTCAATGAAGTCGGAAACAGACGATGGGCTGTCTAGTTGTTACAACTTTCCTGAGAGGCCGACAGAAAAAGAGTTAGCAGCGAATAAACCAATCCTGCCTGAGATAGAACATTTGAAAGGTAAAATATCAGACAAGGAATTAGATTCGCTCAGAGCGGTGCTAAGTCGGAACGCAGACGTTTTTTCGAAACATAAGGCCGACATAGGTTGCTGTAATTTTGTAGAACACGAGATTGAGATAGAAGAGGCCTCGGTACCTCATAGAGAAGGGGCGAGAAGAATGACCCCTCACAAGTCAGAAGCGTGTAGGAAGGAGATCGAGATGTTAATGGAGTACGACATGATCGAGCCGTCGAAGTCCCCGTGGGCTTGTGGCGTGGTCATGGCAAAAAAGAAAGGGGGACAACTCAGATTTTGCTGTGATTTTCGTTACCTGAACGCAGTGACTATAAAGGACGCAAACCCGATTCCCCGCATCGATGAGAGCCTATCCAAGCTGGGAGACGCAAAGTTCTTCACGACGTTGGACTTGGGCTCCGCGTTCTGGCAAGTGCCACTCCGAAAGCAGGACCGAGAAAAAACAGGCTTTGCGTGCGAGCTGGGATTGTTCCAGTGGAAGAGGATGCCGTTCGGACTGTGCAATGCGACGGCCACATTCCAGCGACTGATGGCCCAGGCACTCACGAGCGTCACCAAGAAATACGGGAATCTCATCATGTGTTATGTCGACGATGTCGTGATTGCGACACCAACCTTAGAAGACCACATAGAGAGGTTGGATGAGGTGTTTTCTTGCATGAAGCAGGCGGGTCTAAAATGTAAACCCTCTAAGTGTGAAATCCTGAGGGATTCCATAAAGTATCTGGGCCGCCTGGTGGACAAACATGGAGTGAGACCAGATCCTGAAGTGGTTGAAGCAGTGCTGACTTGGAAGTCACCTAAAACAGATACACAGTTGATGCGTTTTTTGGGATTTGCTAATTATTATCGAGAATTCATCAAGGGGTATGCTGACAAGATATACCCCATGCAGCGGTTGATGAGAAACAAGGGCAAGAAGTTCACTTGGACTGATGAGGCACAAGTTTCATTTGAGAACATCAAACGTGAACTTTGCGAGGCACCGGTCCTCGGCATGCCAACAGAGAAGGGGATATTCGTGCTGGACACGGATGCATCAGTGGTCGCGATATCGGGCATATTTCACCAGGAGCAGGAGTGGAACGGGAGAACGGTTCTTCGTCCGATAGCTTACGGGAGTAAAGTCCTGAGTGATACTGAGATGAAGTACGGCGCACCAAAAGCGGAGATTTTTGCGGTGATCACTTTCGTGGAAAAATACAGGGCCTACTTGGGGAGTGCTCCCTTCAAGTTACGTGTAGATAATCGTGCCCTTGCCTGGCTGAAAACCTATTCGATGGACCAAAGTTATATTGGTCGTTGGATCGTGCGCCTGGATGGATACCACATGATCATAGAGCACCGAACCCGTGACAAGCACCAGAACGCAGATAGCCTCAGTAAAAAGACAGAATTTTATGAGCGCCTCGAAGAGAAGCAGGCTAACCAGTCAGAAATCAAAGACGGGTTTTCTTTTCTGGACAAGGAAACCTACGACAAACTGCCACTTACTAAGTGGTTAGACAAGTCAGGGCATCCTACACCTGGACACCCTGACCTTCCAGTGGAAACGGCCGCGGAGATAAAGCTTTTAGCCAGAGGCGAACCCGTTCTGTTGGATCTGCTGCCACAAGAACTTACCAGGCTGGGTATAAACAGCATTGCTCTACTGAACAGGACGGTGAACGTGGCGCCGGATGTCATGGGAAAGCTCCGTGACATGTTGGACAGGGAGGTGGATAGGCATGATCGTGAGTGGATGGAGACCATGCAGCGGTTGACGGTCACCGAGAGAATAGAAAAGAGGCCAGCGTCCATTCGCAGCCGAGGCGTTGAACGGGATTGCAGGTCGATAGTCAACCAGCTGGTGAGCTCAATGCCAAAGGAGGTCTTATTGAGGACTTCGTTCAACGAACATGGCACACTGAATCAGACCCAATCCACTGAAGAAGTCAGGATCAAGTCGGCATCTAGCTTCGCCAGGAGAGTGCATTTCACGGATGCAAAAGAAGAATATGAGCCGATCCCAGATTATTCGTCCGGGGACGAGACAATGTCCGGGGAGTCCGATACCTTCGAGCCAATCAAAGATGACTTGTCTGATGACACCTTTGAGCCCGTGCAGGACGATTTGTCCGGGGAGAGGTTAACGAGACCACCTAGGGGCAGAATTTTGTCCGGGGAGTCGGGTTCAAAGCGACCAATGGACAGAGTTTTGTCCGCGGAGTCTAGAAACATCTCAGACAACTTGGAATATGATGTTGGGGAATCAGTCAGCTCAAGTGTTGACTCGAGGCCCCAGTCCTGGGACAACACGTCTGAAACAACTTCCAATTCCGATATGTCAGAGATCGCAATCCACTCCTTATTGGTAGACTGGAAGCAGCGCGGGCTGGACCGAGAAATGCATCAGGATCCAGACAGGGACAGATACACCTCAGATGAGGAGGGCACAGTGGTAGATAACGCCGCAGACGAGCTCGAGCTGATAGCAGTCTCGAAACGCCCAACCAGATTGCTGCCACATGGTACGGTCGTCCGTACCAATCTGGAACCATCTGTACAGAAGGCGACGCCTTTGAAAAAGATATGGTGTGTCAAGTTGATGGACGATGCTCATGCTCCGGAGATAATGAGCGGGCAAATGAACGTGGTAAAGACGTATTTGAAAGCCAGGTACAGGCTGTCGGATCTCCTAAGAGCTCAACGAAATGACAGAATGACGAGCAGTCTGAAGAGGTGGATCGAGAATGGTGCACCTGACAAAGGGGACTTGGAAGAAGACAGCTATAAAATCTTAAAGCAATTCTACCTAAAGAGGAAAGACTTGTTGTACCTGAACAAGGACGGGATTGTAGCCTGTAAACAAAAAGAGGAGGAAAAGGTCCTTTATTTACAATTCAATAGTGTTACCACAGTTGTACCAGACCGAATTGCTCTTTCGCTCACATGATCAGATGGGTCATCAAGGCGTGGACAAGGTGTACAACAGGATACAGAAACGATTCGAATGGCCGGGATTGAAGAAGGCTTGTCAGAAGTGGATAGCCGCATGCCTGTCTTGTCAACGGGCAAAGGATCCCAGGAAACTAAGGTTCCCTCTGCAGTCAATAGAGTCGTCGGGTTTCAACGAGGGGGTGCAAATTGATCATCAGAAAATCTGCATGACAGCAACGGGCTATAACCAGGTGCTAGTAATGATCGACCATTTTACGAAGTATGCGGAGGCAGCACCCTGCATGGCAGCATCGGCGGAAGAAACATGCGATCACTTGATAAACGTGTGGATAGCGAGGCATGGCTGCCCCATCACGTTCCAATCGGACAATGGCAAAGCATTCGTAGGTGATCTCACGAAAGAGTTAATGAAAAGGTCGCAGGTAGCGCAGGCCCACTCGACCACTTATCGCCCGCAAACGAATGGCCTAGTCGAGAGGCAGAATCGCACACTGGTATCAATGTTGAGAGTCTATTGCTCACGCTATATGGATGACTGGGACAAGCACTTGCCACAAGTGATGGATGCTTACAACAGCACGGAGCATTCCACCACGGGATTAAGTCCGCATATGATGCTAACGGGTCACGAAAAAGCGCTCCCGTTGACGTTTTTCTACCCTGAATATGAGGGGAAGAGGACAGCACCGCAAACGTACGTGCGGGATGTCATTAGAAGACAACAGGACCTCAATGACTTATGCAGGAGGAACACGCAACAGGCGCAAATTAGACAAAAAAGGAGGTTTGATAAAAGGACAGCCGATGCGAAAGCCTACTCAGTTGGCGACTACGTCTGGGTGTTCCAGGAAGTGGTTCCACCAAAAGGAACCAAGAAATTATTGAAGAAATGGCGTGGTCCATTTCAGATAACAGAGGTGCACCAAGGAGGTCGTTTTTATCGACTGAGCACTGGAAGAGCAGCTCATGACGAAAATATCAAACCACACAATGCCTCGTCAGAGGACTGATGCATCCCAGCGGACATGCAAGAGGGAGACTATTTGATAGTGGACCCTGCTTGTGAAGTGAATGAAAGAGGTACTCGCGACAAAAACGACGGGAACGAGGTGGTGGACGATTGCGACCTGCCACTGGATCTGGAGTTGACTGAGCGAGTAGAGGCGGACGATGAAACTCTACCTTATGCCGAAGAAGACTGGGACTGCCCGGAACAAATTGAAATTGACAAAGGAATACAGCCTGATTTTCCTCTCACCATGGAAACACGCCAGAGCAAAAGAGGAAAAAACAAACAGAAATACAATCCGTATGGCGAGGATTTCGTTGTAGACAGGATAGTTGTAAGTGACGTCATGGACTCGCTAGTGGGACTGGATGAAGTGGCGGTGCTAGAAGAAATCGACTTGGTCAATGATATGGATCAGGATTGGATCGATGATCGATCAGAACCGGAGGTGGAGTTCGAACCAGAAGCGGAACAGACTCCTGAGCAAGAACTAACGAACTTGCGCGTGCTCGAATGGCTCCATGACCTGCCGACAGATCCAAAAGAAACGATCCTGACGATTCAGGACGTCGATAAGGACGGCATCAAATACATCAGTCGTGACAATACCGAGTCCAACTGGGTCGCACCAGATGGTCCTCTACGTGTTCCACAATCCAACCTCGATCTCCTAGACTTTGGGCGATCGACGGAGACGTCGATGGATATTTTTGTCCGGGGAGTGGGGGTAGGACTCACCCACAGGACTCACCCACACCGAAATAGGACTCACCCACACCGAAAATCTCATAATAAAAAAATTGAAATCGGCAAGAGAAACCGGAGAACTGAAAACGGAAGGCGAAAATGCTAAAAGGCCACCATTCGGACGAATTTTTGAATCTTACTTTGATCTACCGAACCATTATTCAAGCCACATCGTTATAACAGACAGCGATTTCATACTTACGGAACGTACATGTGCCATAGCGATAACGGCGGATGTAAGCTTCAAAACAGCACTAGCAGCTGACTTTAAGAGAGAGTACAAGAATATCGAGTTTTTATGGAAACAGAGGCCTGGTGTAGGAGGAATGATAGCGTTGCCCCCTGTCGCATCACAGATACCAGGGAAATATTTGTGTTTTTTGGTTACGAAGGCTACTGATAGGCAACACGTAAATCCAGAGAGCTTGGTATTGGCCTTGACTCGACTTAGGGATTTCCTGGTTGAGAGAGGTGTGACCCCAATAGAGGGAAGCTATACCCGAGAGACTTGTACGCCCTTGTGCATGTGATATTTTCAGAAACTGACATAGAAGTTTACTTACATAAGAAATACTATCTGAGTATATGCTAGGAAATGCATTCAGCGGTAAGTGGTTTTTATTAAGTTAACTTGACAGAGATTAGGATTAAGTTTTAGGTTAGGATTAAGTTTCATGTTAGTAGGTGATAGTGTAGATATGTGATGTTTATGTGTCATGTTATTGTTATGATATGTTTTATGTTTTGTGTCATAAAGGACCTGGAGTACTCCAGGTCATCAAGGTGACAGCGCTCATTTGTGCTACCCTGACGCAGATACAGGTGGACGATCCACCCTGGTCCTAGAATTTTAAATCAGAGTTGAAAAAGAGAATTCCAATGAAGAGTTTTAAAGAGTTGAATGATGTGCAATCCAAAAATGATGGTTTTAAGTCGCGAATTGTTTTTTAGATCTTTGATTGATCGGAAATTGTTTACTGAATAAACTGAATCAGACGAAACAGAAAGAAATTACACGACACGACAACAAGAATCAAAACGATAAGAAATGGGTGACACGAACGAACTCATGGAATTCCTCTCAGCGAGTCTAGGAGCGACTCTAGACGAGATCTATCAGCGGCTGATCGATTGTGATTTTACACGAGAAGACCCGGGGCTGGCGATGTTTGTGGTCGCGCTCCTGAATGCACTAGGACGAGAGGGTCGAGGGAATCGCCCTACGGAAGTCGTGTTGATGTTGGCCTTCGGTGAGTCCGGGACCGCCGAGAGAGGTCGAAACCGACTGATGAGATGGCGGCGGGGAGAAATGTCTGGCCACGACTTGGCTCGTGAGCCAGGACTAGGTGAACAAAGGGACCACCGGCTAGGTGAGATGCCCTTACCCGTCCAACCTGCGCAGCCACTAATCGGAGCGAAGAGACAACGTGATGGGCCAGGCCCGTCACATTCGGTCGACTCTCCAACAGCTGCTCCACCTCCGAAGAGAGTGAGGGTGAGTGAGATAGAGATCCAGACGTCGGAGACGATTGAGACACTGGAGAAGAAGGAGAGAGGTCAGAGTGAGCTGTGTGCCAAACTTCAAGAGTATAGGGCGATAGCTCGAGAGAGACGAATGGAAGAAGAAATATGAAGATCTGCAGGTGGCCTACAAGGAGGATGTTGTTGGGAGTCACATCTCCCATCATTGCCCCTCGCATCGGAGCAGCTCGTGACGCAGAGAAGAGAATGTTGAAGTGGAGTGAAGGGATGGAGCCGCGTTTCATCAGCTGGAATGCTGCAGCCGTGCACACGTTTGACTTCACATTTCCTGATGCTTGGAGCAGGAAAAAGATCAAGGCACTACCTTCCAGGAGACCAGAGGTCTCGGCTGAAACGTGGAACGACGTGTATTCTCCCACAGACGACTTATCAAGACTGAAGTGGTCAGGAGAAATGAAAGTAGTGATGCTGGAGGTGGCAAGGGAGAGCAGAGGAGGCTCATATTTAACGATAGAGGACCTGGCTCCACATGGCGAGGAGTTCGTAGAATTCCTGGTGAATGATGAATTGTTCTATCACGTACCGGAGATATGACCGTACCGGCTCGGCCGGATTCGGGCAATGACGCACGACAAGGCCCTTCGGGACCTAAGCCGAAACCTGATGCAGATGACGACGAATTGATGAATCAGGACGATAACGATGACGACATCGGGGGAAAGACGGAAAAACCGGGTGAGACGGATCTAGGAGCGTTGGAGAGGGACTTGCTAGAATACCGGTTCAGTGAAGACGACGATGGGGAATTCGATGTGAATCTATTGCTAATGACGCCATCGTCTTTCATGTCCCCTACAAAGGAGGCGTCGGCCGGTTTATCCCCGATGGACCCAATGAGCCAGGCTAGAGAATGCCGAAGCAGGGAACCGCAAAAATTGCTCCATGGATCACCGAGGAGGAGAAAAATCGAAGAGTCAATGAAGATATCCTTCCTGAGTACGTTACCGGAAGAGGAATGGGAGAGATATCAAAGCGAATTAGAAGGCAAGACAGGAGCAACCTGGAGCCGAGTAAACTTCATGGAGAGTTCATGGGACGTGATACGACGATATGGGACACAGTCCATAATGAAGGTGGGATTGAATCAACCCATCATGCGTGAGGTCCTAGAGAAAATAGTGAGCTCCATGGAGTCGGATGTTCTGACCGAGTCAGTTACAGAAGACAGTGCCGATGATCAGCAGGTCACAAAGAAATTACCTGTTAGACGAACCAAAAAAGGGTTGAAGAGACTGAAAGGAAAAACAGGGAGCCGAACCGTGAATCAGAGGGTGGTGAAGTCGAAAGCCAAGGCAGTGGTGACCTCTCTGATTAGTGCGGGTCGTTCAGGCGAGAGCGGGCAAGGAGATGGTGCGACACCAGCCGGGGGAGAAAAAGAAAACCTGATACCCCCTATGCTCTTGGCAGGTCTGACTATAACAGCCACGAGGTCGAAGAAGATGGCGCGAACCCTGGCAGACACTAAGTTAGAAATGGAAATCATCAGTCAGTGTGGATCTGGAGGACTTGAAGATTACAGACCCTCGCGAATCAACATGGCCAAGTTGAAACTGGAAGGACAACTCGACGTGGTCGAGTACAGTCGAATAACTGTGCCGGAATCAGTCCACATGGGAGATCCGGCAGGGGGTTATGTGGAGATGTTGAAAGCGAGGAACTCCGCGAGAGGGCACCTGATGGCTTGGAGCGAGAAGCGAGTCATGCAGGAATATCTGAAAGGGCTAACGGAGAATTCTAACTTAAATCGGAAAGAATATGGCACGGTAATGTCATCGGAAGCGAATGAAATTGGATTGGAAAAACTGCTAGAAATTTCTTGGAGGGCGGCCCTCCAGAGATACTTCGATGAGACAATGCATGCACCTGCAACGGTGGCAGCGTACCTAGCTCATCCGTGCACGAGAACTGGTCTACAGGTACGAATAGCTTGGTGCTTGATGGGCATCAAGAAGGCGGAGTATGAAGCCAGTAACGATTCGAAATCACGGGAACAGGAGCTAGAGTTGATGGAAGCTCTGCGAGCATTGATTTCAAAGGATGATTCTGCGATAGCATGGGCTAAGCGTAAGGATGCCCTTTGCTTTGTCAGGTTCGTGGTGGATCGTATCCCCACTCTTGTCTTGGGAGAATGTATAAAGATCATTCGGCAAAAGGGAGTGGATTGCGAAAGGAACTTTCTTAGGGCACTACTAGAATTATATCAGGATATGCCGTTGATTGTACCAAATAGGGAGTCGAATGACATGGAGAGCTACCGCAAGTTGGAAGAAGTGAGAAGATATTCCAACAAATAATTGAAAGTGAACCGGGAGTTGATAGAAGCAGTCAGAGGACAAAAAGACTTTGCAACACTAGGGAAACTGAAGTCGTTCCAATATGTGTCTGGCATACCGGGGATGGCGTATAATCCCTTCGTGAATGAAGAAGCCAGGGAAGCGTACTTCGACTATGAGCAAGTCATAGTGCTCAACTTCTGGGTTGAACGGATTAAGGAAATTGGACTGCTGATGGTGGAACAACCCAAGCTGGGAATTATCTTGGAGGAACGAGTGGTCGAACCCTCGATTCCCGAGCTAAAGGGGCAAGTGAGTTTTGATTGTGGTTCTTGGGACGGTCCCTTGAAAACCAGTCTAGTAGCGATGTGGGAACTCATGAAGCCTTCTTGGTGTCCTCATCCTAACGCCGGCTTAATCTGGGACATGACAGCGGATGTCATGTTAGACCGGGATGATGACGCGAGTCTACATGATCTGGCCATGATACACCATCTGCTGGCCATGAAGTTGACGAAGCGGAAGAGCAATCCATCCACGGAGCTGTCTGAAGAAAGTCCATCGAGCGATTGGTTGAAGCAAGACACATGCTTGGCTCAACAAAGTGGGATTGAAGGGCATGTTTGCAACTTGGGACACTGCCTGATTACGCTGAGCGAGCAGCATCGACAACTGGCACGATTGTACGGAAGATGGAGCATGTCAGATAAGAGTGCCATGGAGTTGGTCGCGGACTGCCATGGGGTGACGGACGTAAACTTGATCACAGCCCTGGGATTTTGTAGCATGACGAGTTCGATAGAATCGCTTGAGCGCCTGGAGCGTGCCCATGAGCTAGTGACGTCCCTCAGCGTGGAGGTATTCCATGGAGCATTACAGACAGAGCAGAAGATTGGGGGCTGGCGAGAAGCTCTAGAAAATGAAATGAATCTGAAGGATAGTGAAGCCTATCACAGACCTACTGGTTCAAAATATCTGGTGGGTTCAAGCTCCGCGCCATATTGCAATAGTAGGTATCCTACACACATGGTGGTGATGGATGCGAGGACGCAGCAGGTGTTGGTTGACCAACTTTTCTCTGTGCCAAAGTGCGTGAGGTTGGCCAGAATGTCAGAAAGGTCATATGACTTGTTGGCAAAGATCTTTCGGGCAGTCCCGAAAAGATCTGAAGGCGAGTTGCAAGAAGTGGTGGGTGAAGAGTTCATGAGATGTAACGAAGGTAACGTGAGTGAGTTCCAGAAACAGAAAGCGAGTGGAGCGTTACCCACTGAATTCCCCACCATAGAAGAGAAAGACGATTTACATAGAATTCTGATGGAAGTGGAACCGTTGCTGGGAGCCTCAGGGTATCGGACCCGAAGGAACATAGTGAGAACCCATGGGGAGTATCCTTGCCACTGCTTGGCGCAGACGTTGTGGTACCCCAAACGCGGGAATCTGATCCTAGTATGGGTATGGGACGTGGAGGAGTTGTACTCTACGGGGTTGCCCGATCAGAATCAACAAGTGTCAATCGTGGTGGTTAGTGCCATGCTGGCAGTGAGATGGTTGTAGGCTAACGCGGACACAAGTGAACAGGAGACGGCCGTGCCGACTCCTGAACAGCTGAGCAACGTGAAGATGAGTCGTGAATTGGATCTTTTCAGAACCACCTGCAAGGTTCTGAGAATACCTAAAGCCATTGAAAGAATATGGTCAAGGCAAAGATTGATGCCTTGGTTCCGTGCAGTAATGACATCATGGATGTATGAACGCGCGAAGCGTCACATGTCGAGGAACACGGAAGCCTATCAATCTTTCCAGCTAGATATAGGACCGGGAGCCTATAAGAGAGCTTTCTTGACGCACAGAAACGCGGTCACCACGGCGATGAAGCGAGTAGCTGGAGCGCCTTGTGTAATTGAAGATGAAAAGAAAGAGGTCCTAAGAGCTGACCTAGAACGAAATGTGAGCCTATGTCTTCACAACAGCTTTTGCAGGAACCAGGAGCAGAAGGTGAATGTGGACTTGCTACCTTGTTGCAAACCGAGGCTGTTGGAACAGGAGAGTTGGGGCACGGCCCGCAACTCTATGGACATGTTAGAGAAAGTTCTGGAAGACAGTGACGCTGAAAATCAGGATGGAGAAGCGATGGAATGAAGATGATGAACGAAGAGAACAAGTGAAGACGTGAGCGAGAAAAGAAGAGAAGGAGAAAAAACTTGATTGTCTTTGTGCGTTAAAACTTGAACCAATCAACCAAGTTTGATTATCGAACTTGTTAAACTTTTTGTTTTGATTTAGTTTGGTCAGACCAAACTATAATGTTGCAATTGTTAAAATTGTTGATTTTGTTGATTTTAGTTATGACTATTTTTGTATGTATATGAGAAACCTAGGTGAGTATATTTACCTATTTATTCACGACTGAAGTTTTTAACCTGTGTGCCAGTCGGTCATATTTGGAAGTTTGACCTTGAGAAGAGCAGAAAATACTTGATTTTGAAGTGAAATTTAATTTTTCAAAATTTCGAAAGGAACATGTCATGCACGATTTTCTCGCGATAACTGAAAATCAGAAAAAGAAATCAGAGCAATTTTAGAACAATTGCGGGGAAGTTGTCAATTAAAAACGAGTGGGAAATTGCTATTCGCAATTTCCATCATAGTGAACGAGAGTAGAGCTGTCCTACTTGAAATAGAAGACAGAGTATCCCCGAGAGAGCGATTACTAAAGTTGGACCAGAGTGAACCTTCAGCGGAAAGGCGGACAACTGGAGTGTCCCAACGGTCCAAGAGAACTCAAATTCTAGAGCATGAACTTATCCTTGCTGTCCAAACTATAAAACATTAAACTTCTCTTAGTTATTTATTTCTTGAGTTAGTTACTGACTGGATTATTTTCCCAACTCTTGAGAGCGCTGATATGTGAGTACGAATTTAAATTCTAGAGTGTGTTTTATGATTGTTATGTTGAGGTAAGGCGAGTTTTAGGTTGATCCATCTGAAATGGATCAAAGTCACACTGTCTAATAAAAAGTAACCTAACGGATTGTTCCAACCCGGTTTTTAACGGCGTTCATGTATTTTGGGTATCTAGAGACCTAAGTATGGGGACGTTTCTAATTCTAGAGTGGGGGGATATTTTAGTAGTAGCCTTTAAGCTGTAACGGGTCGTAGTCTCATGTCACAAGCGAACCGAACTGGCTCCGACCGTTCTTGAGGTGGGAAAACACAAGAGATAGTGTCCCTGACCCTTGAGCCAGTGGTTATAGGGCCTATTTTTCTTAAGCCTCATGTGTGACTGCAGTAGACGAATGTTACATAGTGTTTTTATGGCGCTCCTGGGTGTTTACGACATCAAGACTACGGAGTCGAACCCACTTGAGACAGCTTCGGGCTGAATGCCCATTCTAGAGTACCGGCGGTACGGTTCGACAGGAACGTGCAAACCTTCCGGTTGTACCGTGATAGCTTTTTAAGAAAACTCGAGAAAATCTCCTGGTGCGCTCTCCGAACGAGGCTTAGCTAACCGAGTATAGGGGGGCAACTAGGGGGACAAAAACACGAGCAAAAAGACAAAAAGCAAAACAAAAACCAAAAAAGAATAGAAAAAGGAACAAAAACCATAAAACGAAAAAAGACAGTGACTTTGACACCAGATTAGTTGGATCAAACCTTTATATTAATTAAATAGTATACCCATACTGTTTTACAAGTTCGATCGTTTCGATCAACCTAGCAATTTAAACCAGTAAACTGAATAAAGTGCCCAAAGTGGGGCGTTGTCAAGGGTTTTCAGATAGCTTGGAACTTAGCTGGACCAATAGGAGACTTGACTGGAAGAGGTGACCAGCCGAGTGGGAAAGTGGTTCAGGGACACTTGAGCTGAACCAATAGGAGACTTGACTGGAAGAGGTGACCAGCCGAGTGGGAAAGTGGTTCAGGGACACTGAGCTGAACCAATAGGAGACTTGACTGGAAGAGGTGACCAGCCGAGTGGGAGAGTGGTTCAGGGACACTTGGCTGAACCAATAGGAGACTGGACTGGAACAGGTGACCAGTCGAGTGGGAAAGCAGCCAAGAAGGATTTGGCAATTCTCGAGTTCTCAAGTTGGGCAGAACGGGTATCGTTAGAATCCACATTACATTATAGGAGATAAGTGTAAAATTGGATAAGCGAAATCCCCCAGTTTTGAGGAACGTTTTTACTTGAGCAGGCCTGGAAACAGGTCTACGGTTTTCTCTTGAGAGGTTTAGCACCCGGCGCTTAAAGTAATTTTTAGGCTTAAGAAGGGGGGCTAGAAAGGGGGGAGGTTAGAAGGGGGGCTGGTTAAGTTAGAGGTTGGCGGTTGTAAATTGTAAAAAGGGGGAAATTAGAGTAACTAATTAGTCGACATCGTTGACTTAGTTACATTAGAAATTAACACGCGTTGGTAATATTAGGTGGAGATCCAGAATTCAACTCGAGTTAAGACTGGTACGCTGGTTGGTTTGGTAGGGGGGACCGGATATAGACAGCTTTTGTGATACCCCATAAGATCACTAGTGGGGGGAGGAAAGCGCGTGGCAATTAGGTACCAGACATTTTTTTTTGGACGAAAGGTAGACATTGGTCACCTTTGAATTTCAGGTGGGCTCATTTTTCTGTTTTTATTATTTTTCTTACTTAGATTTTTGTTGCATTTTAGTGAGGATTTGTGTTTGGTTTTATACGAACAGGTGATCACAAGATACCTGCGCACCTACATTGAAATAGAAACAACCAAAAAGAAGAGGGGGTCAGCATTTGGCTTTTAAGAGAGGGTTTTTGGGAAAATTTTACTAGAGCTCGAGTGGTGGTACAAGGTACGGTGGTTCAAGAAGACCCTACAACGAGGAAGACACTCCGTGACGAGTATTGGGACAAGACCGAAGAAGTCTTAAAACAGAGGGTCTTGGGACAGTGGTCTTGGGACAGGGTCTTGGGACAGTGGTCTTGGGACAGGGTCTTGGGACAGTGGTCTTGGGACAGTGGTCTTGGGACAGGGTCTTGGGACAGTGGTCTTGGGACAGTGGTCTTGGGACAGGGTCTTGGGACAGGGTCTTGGGACAGTGGTCTTGGGACAGGGTCTTGGGACAGTGGTCTTGGGACAGTGGTCTTGGGACAGGGTCTTGGGACAGGGTCTTGGGACAGGGTCTTGGGACAGTGGTCTTGGGACAGTGGTCTTGGGACAGGGTCTTGGGACAGTGGTCCTGGGACAGTCTTGGGACAGTGGTCTTGGGACACTAGTCTTGGGACACTAGTCTTGGGACACCAGCCTTGGGACACTGGTCTTGGGACACTACCCTTGGGACACTAGTCTTGGGATACCAGCCTTGGGACAGTAGTCTTGGGACACTAGCCTTGGGACACTAGTCTTGGGACAGTAGTCTTGGGACACTGGTCTTGGGACAGTAGTCTTGGGACACTAGTCTTGGGACGGTATAGAAATTGAAGTCAAATTACAACAAGTGCGTTTTAAGACAGAATAAGACAAATCGAAATAGGTAGGGTTAAGACCAAATTAAGGAAAATTTTTCGGAGGTTTTAGAAAGAGAATTGGATAAGGTTTTTAACACGTTGTACAGAGTTTGTTATCACAAAAAATATTTTTTTTACCCTTAGAATAGAATCGTGTATATAATAAAATTGTAAATAGAAGCAGTTGTAAATAGAAATAATGAGGCGGAGTAGGGTACCGGTGCTCGAAAAAAGGTCAAGTGGATCAAACACGAAGTATAATTCATCGCTGCGCGGAACGACATCAACGGGCCCAAAGATAACGAAGACGAATTTTTCAGTTAACATGGTCAGCACAAGGAGTACAGCGGAGAACAGGGCGAAAGAGGGCACGGAAGGGGAGCGAGTAGAACCCACCATCGAGATTGATCTAGAGACACCAGATCAAAGTGTGGATGAAACAAGGAAGATGGCGACAGAGTCAACTCCAATGCCCAATGCAGAGGAACCGAACCAGAAACCCATAGAGTTCTCACCGATAGATGACGCGGAAGATGCAATAGGCAACACCGAAGAAACGGTGAAAGAAGACTCTCAAGTAAAGAGGACATCTTTTACGGAAAAATTGGGAATAATGTTCGGAATAAAAACGAAAGAAAACGTGACTGAAGAACCGAAAGCAGAAAGAGCACGAACATTTGGTACAGTGAGCACGAAAACGACAGAAACCGGCCAGAATGAGGAACAAGCTAAAGCAGAGGCTAAGGCCGAAGAGAAACTCACGGCTGACCATGAAGAGACTACCATTGAGCTGGGCGACTTGTTGGCGAAATTAAATCAGATCGACAAAAGACTTAAGAACAGTGAAGAAGACAGAGAGGTGATAAAAAAGGAGATAAGATACAACAAGCACGAGTATCTAGACAGTTATTTTAACCTGGCTAAGGCAACAGAGGAGAGACTCAAGGAGATGTCAGACAAGGTAGAAGCCACCAATGAAGAACGAGAAAAGAACATCAAAACAGACATGCAACAGTTGAAGAACCGATATGATGATGTCAACAGCCAATTAGGGAGCCTGGAAAGGAGAATGGACACAATGAGCAAGAGTCAAGCCGAGAGTTCGTGTGCAATACAGGCGAAGTTGGATGCAATCTTGAGAGGTTCTACTCCACAAGAAAGACCGGCAGCGGATCGTACGCAAAACACCAGAGTTGACTTTGTAGAACCACAAAGGAACAAACGGCAATCGACACCGTTGCCCTTAACCAGGGATGCGATAAGCATAGCACCAACAACTGCGAAAACAATAATGAAGAATGGAACGTCGAATACAACGGCTGCTCCGGGAGATTCAACAGCTAACAGCAACACAGGACCAGATGCTATGACATGGGCCAGCACTTTGGAGATGATGAACAGGACTCTAGAGGCCTTCGCCACGAGGAACACTGACTCGAGCGACAGGAGAGAGGGAAAATCAAGAAAGACATTCAAGAAGCCAAAAGAATTCAAGGACGACTCCGATGGATGCATTGACACTTGGGTGGAAGTGATGAGATTACATCTAGAGCAAGACAACTTGAGTGACGAAAGGCAAGCATGTACAGCCATACTGAGCAACTTGGAAGGAACGGCATTAAAATGCGTGGTCGCAAAGAAGGAGGAAGAACGCGACACCGCGGACAAGATCTTCGAGATATTGCTGAATCGATTCGGGTCAGGCATGAAGGGTCACCAAGCGATGATGCGATTTGAAAAGAGAAGGCAGAGGGACGACGAGTCAATAGATCGGTTCCTAGATGACCTCGAGAGCTTGAGAAGGAGGAGTGACCCAGAGGAGTCGACAAATAGACGGAACTTTAGCATTGCCTCGAAGTTCATCGATGGGGTGAAAAGTGATGACTTAAGGACAATGTTAGCAACATACTACACATTGTCGAAGGACAGCGCACCCACCCCAGAAGAAATGAGACAGAAATCAAGAGAATACATGCTGATGAAACCTAAGAAGTACTCATATTCCGAAAACAGGAACACGCAAGGGGGAAGCCAACCCCAGAGGTCATCATGGTACAAACCTAGAGATGATATGGACAAGCGTAGATCATGCGCGAACTGCGGGTCAGCGGATCATCATGTGGCTGACTGCACAACGTACAAACAAGGCATGAAGAGCCTAGGTTATGCACCGGATGAGGAGGATATGAGCCAGATGGAGGAACACGAGTACTATAATGGCTTGATCATCAAGATAGGCGCCAGATGCTTCTTCTGTAATCAGGAGGGGCACTTCAGAATGGATTGTCCCTTGTTCTGGGAAGCGGTCAAGGACCAGAATCACCCCAAACATAAGTTGGCATTAGCGGCGGTGCAGAATCAGCGGAACAGGCAAAACGAGTTTGAATCTAGGAACTTGGGGGCACCAAACACCGAATTGCCGACGAAGACAGTGAAAGCTGTTACACATGTTAGCGGTGCGTTAGAGTCCGCGGCCGGAAGCTCTCTAGAGATAAATTATGAGAAAGCGGCGACGGAAGCAATTGCCAAAGTGAAACAAGATCTGGCTGCGAAAGAAATAGAGCAACGACTAAAGTTGGAGATCGAAAGACAGAATTTTAACGAAGCATTAACCGGATCGAACTCAATACCAGAGGCTAGAACGGGCTCAATGAAGACCGGGAATTGTAACACCGTGAAAATGGTGACAGGTAAACCTTTTGGGATATCGAAAATCGGAGCAAGAATAATGTCGATAATCACAGTGGGCGGACACGAGGTAACCAGAAACTTGAGCGAGCCGAGCGACCAGACGATAATGCACATTGACGTGTATGCAGACTACTTGAGTGGAATAAGTCCACAAACGACTTCTAGAGCGCTCAGGGCACTACTCACGAGAGGGGGCAGCAAATCGGTACGTGTTGATAATAGGTACACTGAAGCTTATGGTCCACACGAGGTCATGCTGAATATAGATGGAATCAACATCTACACAAAGACGATGATAACATGCGACGAAGACCTAATTGGACAAATCTATGTAGGGAAAGAAGAATTGAAAGTAAGATCGATTGGACACTGCGCTATGCTCGAAGAAGATGCAATGCACATCGGGACGGAAGCAGACGTGACAGGGCACGTGCTAGACATAAATGGCAAAAAGACTCAGTTACGTGGATTACTCGACACGGGAGCAGTCTTGAGCGTCATACCAATCGAAACATGGGAAAAAATGGGCTTTGACAAAGGTGACTTGATAGACTCTAGAATACGGCTGTCAGCTGCAAACAAAGGGGCCCTTCGGGTGTTGGGCAGGACGCCGATAATAGCTCTCAATTTGGGGGAACGTAACCTGTGGATGAGCTTCATCGTGGTAGAAAACCTAGATGAATCTGACCAATTCATCTTGGGCAGAGACTTCATCAGGAACTTCGACGTAACGATTGATCTAAATAATGCAATGTTCAGGATACGGAACCCGGATAGGAGGTACGCAATCAAACCGGTAAATTTAATAATGGCAAATGAAAACAAAGCACCGGTATTCTTGAGTAGGAGAGTGAGGTTAAAAGCTAATGAAGCGGCAATCGTAAGCTTGAGGATGAAAAATTATAATGAACTAAGTGACAACAAGCAAGTGTGTATAGTTCCAAATCCTAATAGTCAAAGCGCTGCTGTTTTAGGAAGATCATTTTCGATAACGAAGAGCGGCCTCTGCGTCAGTGTCTTGTTGAATACCCTTGATATACCGATCACGATACAGAGAGGGAGGAAGCTGGGATATGCTTTACCGGTTAAAACTCGATATGAAACAATTGAAAACTCAAAACAAAATGAAGTTGTTGATTGTCCCAACCACAGGGACAAAATTTGTATCTTGAGACGATTGCAGAGAATAAAAGATTCTTCAGGTCTTATCAAATCACTTAAGTCAGAAACGGACGATGGGCTTTCGAGCTGTTCGAACTTTCCAGAGAGACCCACACTAGATGAAATGCAAATTGATAAACCGGTTCTGCCGGAGATTGAACATTTAAGGGGCAAACTGAAAGATGAACAGCTCGAAGCTATCAAGGACGTACTAGAGCGAAACGAGGAGGTCTTTTCAAGGCATAAGGCGGATATCGGGTGTTGTAATTTTGTTGAACATGAAATTGAACTTGAGGAAAACGCGGTACCACACAGGGAGGGGGCGAGGCGCATGACCCCACACAAATCGGACGCGTGTAGAAAAGAAATCGAAACGTTACTAGAGTATGACATGATAGAACCATCCAAATCACCGTGGGCGTGTGGAGTAGTGATGGCAAAAAAGAAAGGCGACCAGTTAAGGTTTTGTTGTGACTTTCGATACCTGAACTCCGTCACGGTGAAGGATGCCTATCCCATACCTAGAATTGATGAGAGCCTCTCGAAGTTAGGTGATGCAAAATTTTTTACGACTCTTGATTTAGGCTCGGCTTTTTGGCAGGTACCATTAAGGAAGCAAGACAGGGACAAGACAGGGTTCGCCTGCGAGTTGGGTCTGTTTCAATGGAAACGGATGCCGTTTGGACTCTGCAATGCAACAGCCACGTTTCAGCGGCTGATGGCACACGCGTTGATAGGCGTGACGAAGAAGTACGGCAACCTGGTAATGTGCTACGTGGACGACGTGGTAATAGCGACGCCGACACTAGAAGACCACATCGAGAGGCTTGACGAGGTGTTCGCGTGCATGAAGAGATCGGGGCTGAAGTGTAAACCATCAAAGTGCGAGATACTCAAGGACTCGATTAAATACTTGGGAAGGATGGTAGATAAGCACGGCATTAGACCTGATCCAGACGCCGTGGAAGCAGTCCTAACCTGGAAATCACCGAAGACGGAGCACCAGCTGATGAGCTTCCTGGGTTTCGCCAACTATTATAGAGAATTCATCAAGGGCTATGCGGACAAGGTATACCCGATGCAACAACTAATGAGACATAAGGGCAAGAAGTTCACGTGGAACAACGCGGCAGAAGAGTCATTCCAGAGAATAAAGAAAGAGCTATGTGAGGCACCAGTACTGGGTATGCCGACAGAGAAGGGGATGTACGTGCTAGACACGGACGCGTCAGTAGTCGCCATTTCTGGGATTCTCCATCAAGAACAAGAATGGAATGGGAAGACAGTCTTGAGACCAATAGCATACGGGAGCAAGGTCCTAAGTGACACAGAAATGAAGTACGGAGCACCGAAAGCAGAGATGTTCGCGGTGGTCACCTTTGTCGAAAAATACAGAGCATACCTAGGCAGTGAGCCCTTCAAGCTGCGAGTCGACAACCGAGCACTAAGCTGGCTGAAAACGTACTCAATGGACCAGAGCTATATTGGGAGGTGGATAGTTCGCTTGGATGGATACAACATGATAATTGAGCACAGAACACGAGATAAACATCAAAATGCTGACAGCTTGAGTAAGAAGACGGAGTTCTACGAGAGGCAAGAACAAAGAGAGGCGGACAGACCTGAGATCAAAGACGGCTTCTCCTTTATGGACAAAGAAACGTACGACAGTCTTCCACTCACGAGATGGCTGGACAAATCAGGCAAACCGATAGAAGATCATCCCGAATTGCCGAAAGAGCCTCTTGAAAAGACCATCTTGAAGAAAAATAGAGGGATTCCGATAGGAATAATGCTCAAGTCCAAGATCGTGAGGGAGACACTCAAGGCAAAAGGTTATGATCTCACCCAGGTAGAGGAGGGAACGGTCCGAATAGATGAAGACTTAATGAGGTTGCTTGAGAAACTATCAGATGACAAGCCCGTGATCCAAGGGAAAGGTCAGGAGGCACCGGAACTAACCATACTTCGGAGAGAAGAAACAGTGAACAATACTGACGTCTCAAAAGGAAGCATCACTGATAGCAAGGAAGTTGTGCGATCACTAGTTGAAAAAATCCCCGACAAAATTCTGGAGCAGACAAAAGTCAGGGATAAGAAAGTAACATTCAGAGAAGAAGTTGAACACCTGGGACTAGATCAAGAGTCCGGGGAGTGGTCCAGATTCATGGAAGAAGACGAAACCGGAGAAGGGAAATTGTCCGGGGAGCGTGAAGAATGGGATGAAGACTCGGATGAGAGCAGCGAAGACCAAGACAGTCTATGCATGATACTGGCGGAAGAGAAGATAAGACAGCACGACAGGGAATTACAGACGGATCCATCTTCAGGGACGTACAATCTGGAAACACAAGAGGTACGAGGTGGTGAAGAGCTCGAGAAAATAGCAGTTTCAAGAAAACCACTAAGGGAACTATCGTGCAACTCAAACGTCAGAACGAATCTGGTACCAGAAGACGACATGAAAATCGTGAAAAGGATGATATGTGTGAAGCTGAGTGATGACACCCACAACCCTGGTGAAATGAATGGACAGATCATGGCGCTAAAGGAGCACGTTAAGGCGAGATACAGGCTGTCTGACCTAATAAGGGCCCAGAAGAATGACAAAATGACAAGTAACCTCTCCAAATGGATCCATTCGGGAGTCAAGGAGAAGGGGGAACTTGAGGAAGACAGCTACAAGATCTTGAGCCAGTTCTACAAGGAAAAGAGAGATTTACTTTATCACACAGCTGAAGGGGTGGTAGCGTGCAAGAGAAGAGATGAGGAAAAAATATTACACAAACACAACCTCATCATACTACCACAATTGTACCAAACGGAGGTGCTTTTCAGATCACACGACCAGATGGGCCACCAGGGGATAGATAAAGTACAACAAAGGATACTTCACAGGTTTGATTGGCCGGGAATGAGAAAAGCTTGCGAGAGATGGGTGAATGCCTGCCTAGCATGCCTTCAAGTAAAAGACCCAAGGAAGATGAAGTTTCCCCTCAAGTCTGTCGAGAGTTCGGAATTCAATGAAGTGGTGCAGATAGACCATCAGAAAATCTGCATGACGGAGTCGGGTTATAACCAAATACTAGTTATAATAGATCACTTCACCAAGTTGGCGGAAGCGGTTCCGTGCCAGACAGCCTCGGCAGAGGAGACATGTGATCACCTGATAACGCATTGGATATCGCGATATGGTTGTCCAATGACTTTCCAGTCAGACAACGGCAAGGCTTTTGTGGGGGACTTGACAAAAGAATTGATGAAGAGATCACACATTGCTCAAGCGCACTCGACGACCTATCATCCACAGACCAATGGGTTGGTAGAGAGACAGAACAGGACACTGGTCAACATGCTCAGGGTGTACTGCTCGAGATACATGACGGACTGGGACAAATACCTGCCACAGGTAGTAGGAGCCTATAATAGTACTCAGCACTCAACGACGGGTATCAGTCCTTTCATGATGTTGACAGGCAGGGAAAGGGCAATGCCTATAACATTCTTTTACCCGGAGTACGAGGGGAAGAGGACGTCACCTCAAGCATACGTGAAGGAAGCGATCAAAAGACAACAAGAGCTAAACGAGCTATGTCGGAGAAACACGGCGCAAGCGCAAATGAGGCAACGCAAGAAATATGACGAAAAGATACTAAGAGCAAAGCCATACGAAGTGGGCCAATACGTGTGGGTCTTCCAAAATGTCATACCGCCCAAGGGAACAAAGAAACTACTCAAGAAATGGAGAGGACCGTTCATGATTACGGAAGTACATCAACAAGGACGGTTCTATCGCTTGAGTACAGGGCGAGCAGCACATTACGAAAATCTGAAGCCTCATGTCCCGTCCCCGGAGGACTGGTGCCTACCAAGAGACATGGAAGGTCTTGAGTACCTGGTGGTGGAACCAGCGTGCGAAGTGAATGAGAAAGGCACTAGAGAGAAAAATGATGGTAATGAGAACTTGAGTTTGGACGACAACGAAAAGATAGAAGTGGAGTCGGATGCAGGTTCATTTGTAGAAGAAGACTGGAACGACCCAGAGCAAAACGAGGTACCGAAGTGGATGGAGCCGGATCGACCAACACCACCGGAAACCAGGACTGGCAATCGTAAACGCACAGGCATGAGGTACAATAGGTACGGGGATGACTTCTTGATCGATAAGATACAGCCAGACAAGTTGGGCGATGAACTACTAAGCGCAGGCGAACTGGAAGCCGGAGAGGAATGGCAGGTCATTGACGATGGTGGACATTATCCGCAGGATGATTACTCGACGCCAGAATTGGAGACGGATCTCGAGCAGAGTGAAATAGAAAGGAGGGAGAACACGAACTTGAGGATTCTAGAGTGGATGCGTGATGTCAAGGACGAGAGCCACGAAGGACAAAGCATTCAGCAAGTCGATATATCAGCAGCAAATTACATGAAGACAGAGGACCCTCTTTTCGGATGGACAGCAACAGACAGGCCACTGGACATCCCTAAGGACAATTCAGACCCGACTACATCGACGGGGACGTCGATAAATATTTTTGTCCGGGGAGTGGGGGTAGGACTTACCCACACCGAAAATTTGATGATAAAGAAGCTCAAGGAAGTGAGGGAAACAAGCGGATTGGAACTGGAGGAAGAAGAACCAGAGCCTACCATAGGAAGGAATTTCAAAACGAAATTCGAAATACCCAATGAATACTCAGAGAACATCATGATAACAGATAGCGACTTCATCCTGTCAAACAGGACCAGCGCGATCTGCATCACGGCGGATATGAGTTTCAAATCAAGATTGGAGGCTGACTTCAAAAGAGAGTACCAGAACGTAGAGTTTCTGTTCAGACAGAGGCCAGGACTGGGAGGCATAGCAGCGCTTCCACCGTCAGTGGCACAAGTCCCGGGCAAATACCTCTGCTTCCTAGTAACGAGAGTCAACGACAGAAACACAATTGATCCCGAACACGTGATATTGGCACTGACAAGACTACGTGACTTCATGATTGAAAGAGGAATAGTGGAGGTCTCGATGCCGGTGTACGACCCAAACAGGGGCAAACTGAGCTCGAGGGAATTGTACGCTATCCTACATGTGGTCTTTGCAGAAACAGAGATAATGGTGCATCTTCACAAGAAGTACTACTTGAGCATCGCCTGAGTCGGGTACATGGAAGTACCAGGTCGGGTGTGAGGGAGGAGTCTTGAGTCAGGTACTGGGGTGCGGCGCAGGTAAAGGGATCTTAAGATGTGATTGGCATGACAATTGAATTTTAAAAGAAAGAATTGATGGTGCTAAAACATAAAATGAATCTGCATGTTCTTAAGGGAGATCCAATCAAATTGTTTTAAGTGATATGTGAATGATAAGATTTTAATCATATGGGTAGAAGGGGGGTCTCTAGGTTAGGAACGTGACATACTAAGTTTTAATGAGCTTTATGTTTTCAGATCAAGTTTGAAAACAAAGTTGAATATCCAACTACACTCAAGCGAGAAACAGAAAAAGAGTATCTTGATTGAACACGCGACAATCCGGATCTACAGCAAGTGCTTGCAAGAGAAGATTTCTAGAGATTTCTTGAATTGGGTAATACTTGAGTTGGTAAGGTAATTCTTGAGTTGGTAAGGTAATTCTTGAGCTGGTTGACATCTATCTACACACATCCCGAAGTTATAAAGAATGGCAGACCGATTCTGGAACTCTAAGCCCACGGCTCTGCAGAGGCCCACTCTTGACGAGCTGTACAGACGCTTGAGGGACCTGGACCACACCCAGATCGACGAGAGAATGGCGGTGATGCTGAATGCGATCCTCCAGTTGGAGGACCAGGGCGAGTGCAGGGAGTCTGCGACGGAGGCTGTCTTGATAGTCGGCTACACCACTGAGGGCATATCAAATCGAGCACAGACCAGATGGTTGTCTTGGAATGCGGATGGAGGAGTAAGGGGCTTTGACTTGGCAAGAAATCCTGGCCTGAGTAACAACACCGAACACGGCGCAGGAGAGTTCCCGCTACCGACGAGGCCAACAGCGAGATCCACGGGCCAGAGCTCGAGTAAGGTGCCGTCGATGTCGCGAGCGCAACAGACGACCGAGGCATATCCGGAGCTGGGAGTCCTAAGGAAAGAGCTTGAGAAGGCGCTGAAGGAAAGGAATAAAGCGAACCTCGATCGGGATCAGGCGAAGTTGGATAGGGAGAGGCTTCAGCTGGAGAGAGACCAGGCAGTCGACGAGCGGGATCAGACGTTGAAATTACTTGAGATGCTAAGGGCGGAACATCAGCAGGAGCTAAAGGTGCGGGAGAACGCCGCGAATCGCGATCAACTAAAGTCGGAGTTGGAAAGGATAGAACAACGACAACGCGAGCTGGACGCACAAAAGGGAGCCAGGTCAAACGAACGAGTGGTGACAAGCTCAAGGCCAGAGTCGCGCATGGAGGTGGATGAAGCTCCCAGGGCTAGAGGACGGTTCAACCTTGACCGCGAGGCCAGGGAACACATGAGTGAAGGGTTGGAGGTCTGGATACCGAATGACGCGACGCCCTCCTTGCGCAATCTAGAGACCCAACCTGTACGTCCTCTGATGGATGTGGTGTTACCAGGATATACACCAACCTCGACCTCGAGCGGTAGTCAGGTGAGTGGCGCCTCATCGCGCCTGAAGGAGCTGGGCGAGAAATTGCAGCAGCAGAGTCGTGAAAGAGCGACAAGGCCAGAGCTTCCCCCAACTTGGAGGGAACAGCCGGTCAGAAACGTCGTGATCGCGAGCTACAAGAAGAACACAGAGGGGAACTACCACAAGCATAGTCGGCTGGACTGGAATGCGGAACAGCAAGCCAGGAGGGACTGCTTCCACGACGCAGCCTGGGTGCAGTATCTAGCGCCACCTCGTGTGCCAGAGGGTGCGGATCACCTGATTATAGGGGATAGCCTGGTGCGGGTGTTGACCCAGATCCGGTCACATTGGCAGACGGGAGTCTTGAGTTTCGCTGGAGCTGCTACGCCACAGATGTTGGCAACTCTGGACATGCTAGGAATGACCAAAGTTTACACAGTCACCTTGATGGTTGGGACCAACGACGTGTCGAGAGGAGAAGCAAGGAAAGTGACGAGGCTATGCGACAAGATAAGTTGCCTTCTTGAGGAGCTGAGGATCCAAATGGATCCCATCCTGCTGACGATATGCACGGTCCCCTATAACATGATGTTTGATCAACACTCCCTAGAGATGAACCAGAGGGTGCGGAGCCTGAACAAGGCGATCCGAGAAATACACCGAAACAGTGTGCTTCCTCTCAGGCTGTTAGACGTTGCAGAACGCATGGAGAACAAGGGATTCCCTGAAGACACCTCGAAAGATGGAATCCATTTCGATAGGCCAAGGGGAGCTGAGTGGCTGAACGACGTCTTCCAGGAACACATAAACACGCTAGAAGCGGACCTGCTGGAGACAGCCCAATTCACTTTAGGGCCACCTCCCAACCCACCATTCCTTGCCTCGAGGGCCTTGGCTGGTCGATTGGGAGCGAGAGTTGATACTAGAGATAGCTCGAGGAGCAATCAGACCCGATTGCAGAGTGCCACACCAATGGAGTCGGAGGAGGTAGAGTCATCAACACCTCCGACCTCGGCGATGTCCTCCGTGGTGGTGGCAGATGGCAGGAGAGAAAAGAAGTCTAGGGAGACTACCCGCTTGAGATATCCTGAGAAGGTGAAGGAACTGGATCTAGAGACTTTGGAATGCAGACGAGAGTTGGCGGAAACCCTGGGGATCGAACGAGTGTCGCATGAGGACTTGAATAGACATCATTGCGTAGACTGGTTGAAAGCACACGAGGCGCATTTCTCGAGAACGAAGTTAATGGAGACTACAGACCTGACTGGAATTCCCACAAAAACGATCATGGGACCCATTAACTACAGGCCTCTTAAGCAGCTAGGGAGTCCTGGACTTATAGCAGAACCTCCCAAGCACCGAACTGGCATCGCCAGGATCAGGTTGGCAACCCCGGCACAGTTGAAGGTGGTAGACAAGCTACTCAATCCGGGAGGAATGGAATTGCCTGATGCCGCTTACGAAGGTCCAAGGTTGGCAGAGGATCCCAGGTACGGGAAGCCCTGTGGCGGCACCCAATTGGCCAAGACTCTGGCAGTTTATGATAGAGCAGATCCAGCTGCTGCAAGAGTGATCATTGTGGCGGGATCAGACTTCGAAGGAACGTCTCCCAAGTTGTTCTGGCCGGAGACTCTGGTATACTCTTTACCAGGAGCCGAATTGAACCAGATGTTGACCCTAGTGGTGGCAATAAAGTCGGAGATGCCCTGTGAACCTGAGCTGCTATTGTTTGCAGGAATGAATGACCACCTGCACGCGATGGGACTTCTTGAGCAACTAAAGGGCAAGGAGATTCCGACATCAAAGAAGATATGGGAGGCTATTCAGGCGTTATTTGCGGCGATGAATGAGGTACAAGAGAACGTAGCCTCGAGATTTGGGTCCAAGACAAAGGTGGTGTTTACCACATCCCCAGGATACGCCAGCATGCCACCCGCCCTACAATTCGTGTATGCGGTCTTAATCTTGATAGCGGAAGGGAGTGAATGGCGGATTCTGATGGCAGCCCCCAATCGAGAGCTGGAGCCAGTAAACTTGAGACTTTACAGATCAGAATTACCAGCGGCATGGGCTGACATATCTCATGCGCTGAGGGGCTTTTACGGACTAGCCGATGTCTTGATTGTATTGGATGAGGTACTCTTGCTAGAGATATCGAACTTTGCTAGACAACTCAAGTTCAGCCCAGTCATCGGGGACGACCACCCGGCGATAAACCAGTTGACGGCCAGCCTGTGGTTCCGGAGTATGGATGTGAAAGTCGCAAATTCCACCAGCAGGACTAGAGGTCCCAGCAACGAGAGAAGAAATGTGGTCGAGACGGAGAAACAGTTAGAATCGATGAAATATCGCTTGACCCAAGAGAATGGCTGGTGGCCATTCCTGACACCAAGGCTGGAGAACGCCACGAATAAAACGAGGGAGGAAGCACCACTCCTCGTGAAACAAATCTGGAGTTTTCTAGAGAAGCAACTGGAGCTAGCTGAAAGGAGAGACATGACGGTGGTTAGATTTGTCTCGGCCGCCAATGAAGTGACGATTGGAGGATTTTGGAGAGAGCACGCCAACGGCGAATTGAAGACTAGGAGAGATTACGAGATTCTCAAGTTCTTGAGTCCTTGCTGGGAGAGAGAATTCTTGGCAGGAGTGTTCGGCACCACGGCGACTATCTTCGGAGCCTTCGTGCAGGAGATACTGGGCATGCCCATCAGCCTGCTCTTGGCCCTGTATTTGGTCTACCCCAGATACTTGTTCAATATGGGTCCAGCATATATGTTTAGTCGGGGAGTGGAGACACTTCGAGTTGATGGGTACCTGGCACTAGTGCTCCTGACCCATGGGGAATTGGTGTCGTTTCATCGGTTAATGGAATATGGAGAACCTCTGTCTATGGGGAGAGTCCACACGAGCATTGAAACCAGCTCCTACAAGTGCGCCGCAGGGTTGAAGACACTACTGGTGCAATACCTCATGATGCAGAATCGATACATGACGGGTGAAGATGAGAACCCAACCTCGAGAGAAGAATGGGAGAAGGCGAACAGAGGGATGCCTCTGTTGACGGACCTGTGTCTGGCAATGAGGTCGGACCCAATGGGGATAATCCGAGGTCTGGAGGAGGTGGTGACCTGCATCTATGGTCCAGCAGTGACGTACGCGTTTCCAGATCCCCTGGTGATAACGTATCGTCACTCGGTGACGCACTTGAGTCTCATCAGCGTACTGGATGGTGCAGCGCTGAATTGGTGTCAGCAGGAAGTGCTCAGGGCGCGTATGAGCAACACGGTACTCTTCGGAAAAGTGAAAGATGCTGAGATGATGGTGTGCAATTTCAGGGGACAAATGCAATGCAGAATGGGAGGCAAGCGAGAGGGCCCTATTGAAATGTATCCCAAATTCTGGAACTTGAACCCATTGACGGCGGACGGACGAGAAATCTTGAGAATTCCTGCCTGGAAGGAGTGCTTCGCACTGGTGAAGAGGGAGCTAGAGACCATAATGGAGAAAGAAATCCTCCCGGCAACCATGCCTGAGTTCCCAATAGTCAGGAGGATGACCTTAGGAATGAATAGTCCCTTGGTAGTTCCCTCCATAATGGCGAGGATGAGGGCGGAGGAAATGCAGAAGGATTTCACTGATGGCTGGGACCCCCTGTTCATTGGCTACACGGCGGCGGTCTACTTCCATACCAGCGAGATGAAGGTAAATTCGTGGACGACGCAAGCGAAAAAGAGTAGAGGTTCGCAGCCCCCTGGATATGAGGTGCGGAAAGTCTTGAGGACTCTTGAGAAGGAAGGACTTGAGAATATGCTACCCATATGGGATGATGGCAGGATGATCGTGATGGAGGGACACGTCGCACTGGTGGACGACATGAAATTTGCCACGAGAAAATATAAGGCGCCCTATGGCTTGGAACAGGTGGAAATAAGACAGGAAGGAACAGAACTAGATGCAGCAGGTCAACTGCACGTAGCACTGACGGAATACAAAAAGCTGGATCCCGCGACACCATCACCACTGTCCGTGGACACACCTGGAGACAAGAGGAGCGGACCCGTCGAGGACCGATTTAAGAAAATTCTCGAGAGAAGGAGACATGAGTCAGAAGAAGAGAGTATGGATGAAACTCTCAGTGAAGCTGGTGAAGACATGGAAGTGGGGAATATGCCTGAACCAGGGCCATCAGGGGAGGAGCTCACCACTCAAGAGCTGTTGAAAGATTTGAGCGAGGAGAATTGGGCAGATACTGCCACACCACCCCTGATTCCGTCTCCACGGAAGAACCTAGAGTTGCCATTGGCAGGTGAAACCTTCAATATGGGGATGTTACTCTTGAGCTCGGAGGAAAGGGAGAAGAACACGTTCGAAGGGAATAGGGACATATTCTTGGGATCTCTCGAGGATGACGCTTGGCAGGAGTTCCTGGAGGAATTCAATCGAGAAGTGGGCAGCGAGACGACGCTGGACAAGTTCAAGAAGGAACTGTGGGACGCAGTAGTGAGATTCGGGGAACCGCTCCTGATAGGAACGGGCCTGGATGAGAAAGCAAGAAAAGAGCTGCTGAACAAGCTAGTGGAGCTGAGGAACGCACGATCGAAGACTAGAAAAGAGAAATGTGAGGACAGCTCTACTCTGAAACGAAAAACTGTGGATAAAATGGTTGATGATATAAAGAGGGATAAGGTTGGGACTAGTAATATGATTAAAAGTACTAATATCCTTAAGGCTCGAGCAGGGGGGAGGCAAGAGTTGGAAGGAGTGGATGGAGAGGTAGAATCAATGATGATAGCCACCACACCCTCGAGCAGAGACGTGAAGACTCGCAAGAGGAAGAGAGAAGTGGAAGGATGGGGTAGTCCTTCAGTGGATGCTGTTTCGGAAGGAAACTTGAGAGAGACGGCGCCCATCGTTTTGGCCCGATGCAAGACGGCGGCATACAAGAACAGCTCGGAACTCAGGAAACCACTTGAAGTAGAAAAGGAAATAGAGGTTTCCACCAGTTCTACGTCAGAAGAAGACTTCAAGCCTCAGAAGGTAAACGTGAAGAGAGGTTCAACGAACGGACAGGTAGGGGAAGTGGAGATCGGCAAAGAATGGATCTCGAAGGCACATCAGGACATGAGCAAACAAGTGACGAGTGATCCATTGGAGAGGAACAAGACGAGGAACACTTCCCGGACGTGGTGGGTGGCCCTCGAAACATTGAAGGAAATGGAGGACTGCTTGAAGAAGTTGGATAGTGGAATAGCTCGCAGGCGACGCAATTGGGCCACCCAGCAGAAAGCCGAGGTTAATAAGATAGAGATGGCAAGTCATCTGAAGAGGTCCTGGCAGAGTTTGTTGAAGGATCATTTTGAAGAGGCGATGAGAACATCCTCATCAGCACCGCCACTAATGGCGAATCCCTTCGTTAGAACTGCGGGACAATTAATGTTCACCTGGAGTCTGGTGGGAATAGAGTTGGAGACATTGACCTCGTATGACAGGCTGAAGCTGGGAAGCAAGAAGCTAGAGGTGTATCAGGCACTGATGCAACACGTGGCCAGGGACAATTCAGGCTTGAGCCTGGCTAGGAGAAAAGATGCCACATGTTTCTTGAGATGGACAATGTCAATGATGTCTGATAGCACCATCCTGGCATGCCACCAGAGAGCAAGTGGAAGTAAAACCATGGAGAGAAGGGTCTCAACGATCATCTTGAATGTATATCAAAGTACAGGAATAGAGAAAGAAGATGGTTCCAGACTATCCTTAGAGAGCCACCGAAAGCTGGACGAGGTACGGAGGTTCTCTAATAAGAAGTTCGAGGAAGAACATGATGTTCACCGTAACCTGGCCTCGTCAGAACAGTACTCGAGACTCAGTGAGAAGGGGGAATACCAATACGTGTCTGGAGTGCTGGGAATAGCCTACAATCCCTTCTTAGACTCGGAAGCTGGAGGAGCCCACAGAAACCATGAGGTAGCGGAGCTGCTGAAGTTTTGGACAGAAAGAATAATGGAGATAGACGCGGTGGAGAAAGAGGGGCCGAGCCTGGGCCTGATTCTTGAGAAAACACCAGAGGTGATAAGCATGCCGCGCTCAAACAAGAGAGTTGAAGTAAACATGGGCGGTGGAAATGGCTTGTTAACCACGAACTTGGGAGTGATATGGAAGCTACTAAGACCCTCCTGGTGTCCACATCCCCATGCGAGTCTAATCGAGGAAACCACCGAGCGAGTGAGGTTAGCACCAACGGAAGATGAAGATCTGGCGAAGTTAAGTGTGCTGCATAAGCTAATCACGCCCCAGATGCAAGAGCCAAGCGAAAGGACGAGCGACCCCGGGTCAGCAAAGAAATTGGAGCCGGGTAGCTGTCTGGATTCGACGTGTGGGAACGGAGAGCACATCTGCGATGGACGGTCATGCGTCAGGATACTGTCGTTTCAAAAAGAAGACCTGGTCACTTGGTTCGAAGACATCACAGAAAGGGAGAAAAGTGAAGTGCAAATAATAGCGGAATGTTACGCGAGAACCACGGTGAATATAGCGGCAGCTCTCGGATTCTTCTCGAGAATGTGTGGTCTGCAGGCACTGGAGAGACTGGAGTCTGAGCATCATTTAGTGACGGCGTTGAGCGTGGAATCATGGCCCGGGGTGTTGCAGGTGACTCAAAAACACATCCGGAGCTGGAAAGTTGGTCTTGAGGCGGAAATGAGATTTCCCCTGAGCGAAGCTTATGGCTTGCCATTGAACGCGAAATCGCTGATAGGGTCAATGATGGCCAACTTGTGCGGAAGTCACTACCCGCTACACATGGCGATGGTGGAAGTGTCCAGCCAGAGAATACTGGTGGACAAGGCCTTCTCAGTGCCCAAGTGCGTGAGGTTGGCTCGGATGTCGCATCACTCGCACAAGTTGTTGAGAAAAATCAAAGGGACAGTACCAAAAGAATTGAGAGATGACTTAAGCGAAATCTGGGGAGAAGATCTTCTGAAGTTGGAAAGAGAAAACACAAGCGATCACGAGAGACAAAACGTGATCGGGAAACCTGTGGGAAGTACTCCGAACCTGGAAGACAACGACACGATGCACGAGAAAATGATGGAGCTTGAGCCTCTCTTGGAAGCCTCAGGGGAGCGTAATCTCAGGAGCATTGAGATCTCTCATGGGGAATGCCCATGCCACTGTTTGGCACAAACGGTGTGGTATCCAGATCACAAGAACCTTTGCCTGGTGTGGGATGTGGAAGAGATTCGGTCGATCGGACTACCGGATCACCGGCAGAAGGTGACGCTCTTAGTAGTGAGTACGATGTTAGCTCTGAGATGGATAGAAGAGAATATAACGAAATATCGGGAGGCGACGACGCCAACGGCTGAGTCAATATACGCGATAGACTACAGCAGGAGACTTGAGTTGTTTGAGACTGCGTGCAAAGTATTCGCCATACCAACGGAAGTCAGGCACGTATGGAGTCGCTTGAGGTACTTTCCATGGTTTCGGGCGACACTGACGTCTTGGTTGTACAGGGCAACGAAAGATCACATGAGAAAACATCAAAAGGAGTATCGACAGTTCCAGGCCGAGATTGGGCCGGAAGCTTTCAAGAGACCCCTGCTAACCCATCGTGATGCGATCACGACGGGATGGAAGAGAGTGGGTAAGATGTCTAGAGACAACACCAAAGCGAGGGAGTCGATACTAGAGGAAGACCTGGCGAAGAACGTGAGCTTGAGCCTGCACAACTCCTTTTGCTTGAACCGAGAAGCTAGGGTGAAGGCACTACCCAACCAAGCAAAGAGATTGCAGGAGCAGAGAGAATGGATGCGATCCTATGAACAGCTGAAGGCTTGGGAGGAGATTGTGATTAGTTCCGATGATGAAGAGGAACTGTTGAGACAGTTTGCCGCATCTAGCACTTCAGGAGGCAGTACCTCCAAGGCGAAGAGCACGAGATGAATGGGCAAATCGGATGGATCTTGAGTCTTGAGAGGGAAGGGGGGCTTGAGTGTGAATCCGAGTGAAACTTGGATTCACGAAAAAGAAATTTTAACAAAGTAAATATTGTTACTAATATACTATATCTATTATATAGATCAAAATGCTGCATGACAATTTCCTGATTGAATAGGACAAAAGAGATTTTTAAATGATTGGCTTGAAAAGCGAAAATTCAAAGGTGCAGGTAAATGCAGATTTTGATTGCTGTTTAGCAATAGTGTGAAAATTTTAAATGGTCGTGAATTTTGGGGTGTAGATAATCTTGAATCTGCTGCAAACTTCTGTAAATGACCACTGGCACTGTATCTTGAGCAACACTCGGTTTTTCTGGGACTCACTGGCAGAAGACAGCGCGCGATGAGGACATCGATCTCGAGTCCGGGGAGTATGTGCCAGTCGGTCATATTTGGAAGTTTGACCTTGAGAAGAGCAGAAAATACTTGATTTTGAAGTGAAATTTAATTTTTCAAAATTTCGAAAGGAACATGTCATGCACGATTTTCTCGCGATAACTGAAAATCAGAAAAAGAAATCAGAGCAATTTTAGAACAATTGCGGGGAAGTTGTCAATTAAAAACGAGTGGGAAATTGCTATTCGCAATTTCCATCATAGTGAACGAGAGTAGAGCTGTCCTACTTGAAATAGAAGACAGAGTATCCCCGAGAGAGCGATTACTAAAGTTGGACCAGAGTGAACCTTCAGCGGAAAGGCGGACAACTGGAGTGTCCCAACGGTCCAAGAGAACTCAAATTCTAGAGCATGAACTTATCCTTGCTGTCCAAACTATAAAACATTAAACTTCTCTTAGTTATTTATTTCTTGAGTTAGTTACTGACTGGATTATTTTCCCAACTCTTGAGAGCGCTGATATGTGAGTACGAATTTAAATTCTAGAGTGTGTTTTATGATTGTTATGTTGAGGTAAGGCGAGTTTTAGGTTGATCCATCTGAAATGGATCAAAGTCACACTGTCTAATAAAAAGTAACCTAACGGATTGTTCCAACCCGGTTTTTAACGGCGTTCATGTATTTTGGGTATCTAGAGACCTAAGTATGGGGACGTTTCTAATTCTAGAGTGGGGGGATATTTTAGTAGTAGCCTTTAAGCTGTAACGGGTCGTAGTCTCATGTCACAAGCGAACCGAACTGGCTCCGACCGTTCTTGAGGTGGGAAAACACAAGAGATAGTGTCCCTGACCCTTGAGCCAGTGGTTATAGGGCCTATTTTTCTTAAGCCTCATGTGTGACTGCAGTAGACGAATGTTACACTGTGTAAGACACAAATTCACTGTGTGGCGACATGGTAAATTTGAGTAAACTCGCTCGAGAAGGGTGAGTAACTCAATAACTTTCCTAGCCACAGAGTTTCTTAGTTTTAATATTGAAAGGACCGCATAAATGACTGATTATACTTGGTGAGTGAAGTTAAGTTAATTTTAGCGGGTGCGTGGCCGGGCCACGTCCCACTTTTTAATCACGAAGAGCGAAAAGAAGTTTTATGGCGAGATGTCGTAAGTAGTAAGAAAAGAATTTTTATCTAGGACACTCCTCATGGTGCAAATTTTGTGAAAATGTTGAAAGGCAGTGAGATGTAGTACGATGCCATTTGTGAACACGTAGTGAGTTGAGGTGGAGAAGATAAATTTCAATTTTTTATGCGATTTGTAAGATTGATTATAGAAAACTGGAGTACTACTTGACGATAACCCGGTGTTATGCGATCAATAGGGACATTGATGGAGACTTGTCCGGGGAGTATGTGCCATTCTGCCAGACTGACACAGCACAACCTTCCGGCGACGTAAAAAAGAACGACTAAAGGCCTTATTGACGAAAAAGTATTGCGAAGGAGGGTCGGAATATTCTAGAATTTTTATTTTTAAAATTTCGATTGGAAGAAGAATATTTCTCAGAAATACAAAAAACGGCCATTTTGACTGGAAAAGACGAAAAATCAGAACAACGACAAATATTGTGAAAAACAGTCGTACAAGAGACGGAAGAAACGAAGCCTCTTATCGTGGCAATAACACACGATAAGAACGTTAGCTGTGAATATTAGTGGAGAAGGAGGCTTCAGTGGGGGAAGAAATATACCACGGAACCCTCCCGGGACACAAATTGTAAGAGATAAGAGCGTTATCTCAGGAATATCACGGGAGCGGAGGCTTGGTCCCCCAGAGACTGTTCTATGTGAAGGGACTGTATAAACTAACTTTATAGCTACTGGAATGTCATAGATCTCTTAATTGACACTGTTATTGTTTGATATTTCAGAGTATGAGTAGCTAGATAGAGGAAAGGGTCAATCCATCTCCAATGGATTTAATATAGAACTGTCACACAAAAACATATTAAAATAGGTTGTTCGAGCCGTGTTTTTAATGACAATCACGTAGTCTGAGGATCCGAGACTCAGCTATGTGGTTGTGTTCGCATGCAAACGAAAGCTGATCAAAAGTCGTTTGACTGATGGCCTAAAAATGGTAACTTTTTACTTTGCCTTAGACAGACCAGAAAATCAACTGGCAAGGTCGAGACGGTGAAAAACGAGTAGAATTAAGGTTACTGACGCCTGCCAGTCGTTAATAGGTACTTTTTCTACGCTCCGTCGCTGTGTAGTATTTGGGCGAATAAAACAGGTCTTATTCAACGATTTGCTGATGTACACTTTGAAATTTTCGTCTGCGGTACCATCGTATTGCTTCAGTCTGAAGGCACTCGCAAGTACCTTGTATGCAGTCATTTTGTCGCTAAACTTGACTAAAAATGTTCTTGGTCGGATCGACTCAGGTCTGAATTTTCCCATACGTGTTGCTGATGTTATTGCTTCTTTTTGTATTTCGAGATGTTCCATGATTGAAATCATGACTTTTATCGCCTCATAATTATTTTTAGTTTTATATACCCATTTGTTTCATTGTATATCTGTAATTACGTTTTGTTGTTTAATACTGTGCTCTGCAAAAGGCAGAAGCAACAGAAACCCTTTTCATTTAAATACGTTAGGCGCCTTTTTCGTATTTTTATATTTCACCAATGTGCAGTTTTTCAGTAAAACTCGCGAAAGTTCGAAAAGGGATGAAATTTGTAACATTCGTCTACTACAGTCACACATGAGGCTTAAGAAAAATAGGCCCTATAACTATTGGCTCGGGAGTCAGGGACACTATCTCTTGTGTTTTTCCACCTCAAATCAGTCGGAGCCAATTCGGTTCGCTTGTGACATGAGACTACGACCCGCTACTGCTTAAGGCTACTACCAAAATATCCCCCCACTCTAGAATTAAGAACGTCCCCATACTTAGGTCTCAAAATACCCAAAATACATGAACGCCGTTAAAAACCGGGTTGGAACAATCCGTTAAGTTGCTTTTTTATTAGACAGTGGAACTTTGATCCATTTCAGATGGATCAACCTAAAACTCGCCTTACCTCAACATAACAATCATAAAACACACTCTAGAAATTAAATTAAGTACTCACATTGTAGCACGCTCAAGAACCAGGAAGTAAATAAGTCGGTAAACAACTCAAGAATCAATAAAGTAACTAAGATAAGTTTAATGTCAGTCAGTTTTAACAACAAGAACAAGTTTTTACTCTAGACTGCAGTTTTATGTGGACCATTGGGACACTCAAGCTGTCCACCTTTCCGTCGAAGGTTCACTCTGGTCCAGTTCGAATAATTGTTCTCTCGGGAACACTCTGTCTTCTATTTCAGATAGGACAGCTCTACTCTTGTTCACTATGATGGAAATTGCGAATTGCAATTTCACACTCGTTTTTATCTGACAACTTTCCCGCAATTGTTCTGAAATTGTTTTCATTTCTTTTTCTGATTTTCAGTTATCGCGAGAAAATCGTGCATGACATGTTCCATTCGAAATTTTGAAAAATTAAATTTCACTCCAAAATCAAGTGTTTTCTGCTCTTCTCAAGGTCAAACTTCCAAATATGACCGACTGGCACATACTCCCCGGACTCGAGATCGATGTCCTCATCGCGTGCTGTCTTCTGCCAGTGAGTCCCAGAAAACCGAGTGTTGCTCAAGATACAGTGCCAGTGGTCATTTACAGAAGTTTGCAGCAGACTTAAGCTTATCTACACCCCAAAATTCACAGCCATGTAAAATTTTCACACTATTGCTAAACAGCAATCAAAATCTGCACACACCTGCACCCTTGAATTTTCGCTTTTCAAGCCAATCATTTTAAAATCTCTTTTGTCCTATTCAATCAGGAAATTGTCATGCAGCATTTCGATTTATATAATAAATATAGTATATTAGTAACAATATTTGCTTTGTTAAAATTTCTTTTTCGTGAATCCAAGTTTCACTCGGATTCACACTCAAGCCCCCTTTCCCTCTCAAGACTCAAGATCCATCCGATTTGCCCATTCATCTCGTACTCTTCGCCTTGGAGGTACTGCATCCTGAAGTGCTAGATGCGGCAAACTGTCTCAACAGTTCCTCTTCATCATCGGAACTAATCACAATCTCCTCCCAAGCCTTCAGCTGTTCATAGGATCGCATCCATTCTCTCTGCTCCTGCAATCTCTTTGCTTGGTTGGGTAGTGCCTTCACCCTAGCTTCTCGGTTCAAGCAAAAGGAGTTGTGCAGGCTCAAGCTCACGTTCTTCGCCAGGTCTTCCTCTAGTATCGACTCCCTCGCTTTGGTATTGTCTCTAGACATCTTACCCACTCTCTTCCATCCCGTCGTGATCGCATTACGATGGGTTAGCAGGGGTCTCTTGAAAGCTTCCGGCCCAATCTCGGCCTGGAACTGTCGATACTCCTTTTGATGTTTTCTCATGTGATCTTTCGTTGCCCTGTACAACCAAGACGTCAGTGTCGCCCGAAACCATGGAAAGTACCTCAAGCGACTCCATACGTGCCTGACTTCCGTCGGTATGGCGAATACTTTGCACGCAGTCTCAAACAACTCGAGTCTCCTGCTGTAGTCTATCGCGTATATTGACTCAGCCGTTGGCGTCGTCGCCTCCCGATACTTCGTTATATTCTCTTCTATCCATCTCAGAGCTAACATCGTACTCACTACTAAGAGCGTCACCTTCTGCCGGTGATCCGGTAGTCCGATCGACCGAATCTCTTCCACATCCCACACCAGGCAAAGGTTCTTGTGATCTGGATACCACACCGTTTGTGCCAAACAGTGGCATGGGCATTCCCCATGAGAGATCTCAATGCTCCTGAGATTACGCTCCCCTGAGGCTTCCAAGAGAGGCTCAAGCTCCATCATTTTCTCGTGCATCGTGTCGTTGTCTTCCAGGTTCGGAGTACTTCCCACAGGTTTCCCGATCACGTTTTGTCTCTCGTGATCGCTCGTGTTTTCTCTTTCCAACTTCAGAAGATCTTCTCCCCAGATTTCGCTTAAGTCATCTCTCAATTCTTTTGGTACTGTCCCTTTGATTTTTCTCAACAACTTGTGCGAGTGATGCGACATCCGAGCCAACCTCACACACTTGGGCACTGAGAAGGCCTTGTCCACCAGTATTCTCTGGCTGGACACTTCCACCATCGCCATGTGTAGCGGGTAGTGACTTCCGCACAAGTTGGCCATCATTGACCCTATCAGCGATTTCGCGTTCAATGGCAAGCCATAAGCTTCGCTCATGGGAAATCCCATTTCCGCCTCAAGACCAACCTTCCAGCTCCGGATGTGTTTTTGAGTCACCTGCAACACCCCGGGCCATGATTCTACGCTCAACGCCGTCACTAAATGATGTTCAGACTCCAGTCTCTCCAGTGCCTGCAGACCACACATTCTCGAGAAGAATCCGAGAGCTGTCGCTATATTCACCGTGGTTCTCGCGTAACATTCCGCTATTATTTGCACTTCACTTTTCTCCCTTTCTGTGATGTCTTCGAACCAAGTGACCAGGTCTTCTTTTTGAAACGACAGTATTCTGACGCATGACCGTCCATCGCAGATGTGCTCTCCGTTCCCACACGTCGAATCCAGACAGCTACCCGGCTCCAATTTCTTTGCTGACCCGGGGTCGCTCGTCCTTTCGCTTGGCTCTTGCATCTGGGGTGTGATTAGCTTATGTAGCACACTCAACTTCGCCAGATCTTCATCTTCCGTTGGTGCTAACCTCACTCGCTCGGTGGTTTCCTCGATTAGACTCGCATGGGGATGTGGACACCAGGAGGGTCTTAGTAGCTTCCATATCACTCCCAAGTTCGTGGTTAACAAGCCATCTCCACCGCCCATGTTCACTTCAACTCTCTTGTTTGAGCGCGGTATGCTTATCACCTCTGGTGTTTTCTCAAGAATCAGGCCCAGGCTCGGCCCCTCTTTCTCCACCGCGTCTATCTCCATTATTCTTTCTGTCCAAAACTTCAGTAGCTCCGCTACCTCATGGTTTCTGTGGGCTCCTCCAGCTTCCGAGTCTAAGAAGGGATTGTAGGCTATTCCCATCACTCCAGACACATATTGGTATTCCCCCTTCTCACTGAGTCTCGAGTACTGTTCTGACGAGGCCAGGTTACGGTGAACATCATGTTCTTCCTCGAACTTCTTATTAGAGAACCTCCGTACCTCGTCCAGCTTTCGATGGTTCTCTAAGGATAGTCTGGAACCATCTTCTTTCTCTATTCCTGTACTCTGATATACGTTCAAGATGATCGTTGAGACTCTTCTCTCCATGGTTTTACTTCCACTTGCTCTCTGGTGGCATGCCAGGATGGTGCTATCAGACATCATTGACATTGTCCATCTCAAGAAACATGTGGCATCTTTTCTTCTAGCCAGGCTCAAGCCTGAATTGTCCCTGGCCACGTGTTGCATCAGTGCCTGATACACCTCTAGCTTCTTGCTTCCCAACTTCAGCCTGTCATACGAGGTCAATGTCTCCAACTCTATTCCCACCAGACTCCAGGTGAACATTAATTGTCCCGCAGTTCTAACGAAGGGATTCGCCATTAGTGGCGGTGCTGATGAGGATGTTCTCATCGCCTCTTCAAAATGATCCTTCAACAAACTCTGCCAGGACCTCTTCAGATGACTTGCCATCTCTATCTTATTAACCTCGGCTTTTTGCTGGGTGGCCCAATTGCGTCGCCTGCGAGCTATTCCACTGTCCAACTTCTTCAAGCAGTCCTCCATTTCCTTCAATGTTTCGAGGGCCACCCACCACGTCCGGGAAGTGTTCCTCGTCTTGTTCCTCTCCAATGGATCACTCGTCACTTGTTTGCCCATGTCCTGATGTGCCTTCGAGATCCATTCTTTGCCGATCTCCACTTCCCCTACCTGTCCGTTCGTTGAACCTCTCTTCACGTTTACCTTCTGAGGCTTGAAGTCTTCTTCTGACGTCGAACTGGTGCAAACCTCTATTTCCTTTTCTACTTCAAGTGGTTTCCTGAGCTCCGAGCTATTCTTGTATCCCGCCGTCTTGCATCGGGCCAAAACGATGGGCGCCGTCTCTCTCAAGTTTCCTTCCGAAACAGCATCCACTGAAGGACTACCCCATCCTTCCACTTCTCTCTTCCTCTTGCGAGTCTTCACATCTCTGCTCGAGGGTGTTGTGGCTATCATCATTGATTCGACCTCTCCATCCACTCCTTCCAACTCTTGCCTCCCCCCTGCTCGAGCCTTAAGGATATTAGTACTTTTAATCATATTACTAGTCCCAACCTTATCCCTTTTTATATCATCAACCATTTTATCCACAGTTTTTTGTTTCAGAGTAGAGCTGTCCTCACATTTCTCTTTTCTAGTCTTCGATCGTGCGTTCCTCAGCTCCACTAGCTTGTTCAGCAGCTCTTTTCTTGCTTTCTCATCCAGGCCCGTTCCTATCAGGAGCGGTTCCCCGAATCTCACTACTGCGTCCCACAGTTCCTTCTTGAACTTGTCCAGCGTCGTCTCGCTGCCCACTTCTCGATTGAATTCCTCCAGGAACTCCTGCCAAGCGTCATCCTCGAGAGATCCCAAGAATATGTCCCTGTTCCCTTCGAACGTGTTCTTCTCCCTTTCCTCCGAGCTCAAGAGTAACATCCCCATATTGAAGGTCTCACCTGCCAATGGCAACTCTAGGTTCTTCCGCGGAGACGGAATCAGGGGTGGTGTGGCAGTATCTGCCCAATTCTCCTCGCTCAAATCTTTCAACAGCTCTTGAGTGGTGAGCTCCTCCCCTGATGGCCCTGGTTCAGGCGTATTCCCCACTTCCATGTCTTCACCAGCTTCACTGAGAGTTTCATCCATACTCTCTTCTTCTGACTCATGTCTCCTTCTCTCGAGAATTTTCTTAAATCGGTCCTCGACGGGTCCGCTCCTCTTGTCTCCAGGTGTGTCCACGGACAGTGGTGATGGTGTCGCAGGATCCAGATTTTTGTATTCCGTCAGTGCTACGTGCAGTTGACCTGCTGCATCTAGTTCTGTTCCTTCCTGTCTTATTTCCACCTGTTCCAAGCCATAGGGCGCCTTATATTTTCTCGTGGCAAATTTCATGTCGTCCACCAGTGCGACGTGCCCCTCCATCACGATCATCCTGCCATCATCCCATATGGGCAACATGTTCTCAAGTCCCTCCTTCTCAAGAGTTCTCAAGACCTTCCTCACCTCATACCCTGGGGGCTGCGAACCTCTACTCTTTTTCGCTTGCGTCGTCCACGAGTTTACCTTCATCTCGCTGGTATGGAAGTAGACCGCCGCCGTGTAGCCAATGAACAGGGGGTCCCAGCCATCAGTGAAATCCTTCTGCATTTCCTCCGCCGTCATCCTCGCCATTATGGAGGGAACTACCAAGGGACTATTCATTCCTAAGGTCATCCTCCTGACTATTGGGAACTCAGGCATGGTGGCCGGGAGGATTTCTTTCTCCATTATGGTCTCCAGCTCCCTCTTCACCAGTGCGAAGCACTCCTTCCAGGCAGGAATTCTCAAGATTTCTCGTCCGTCCGCCGTCAATGGGTTCAAGTTCCAGAATTTGGGATACATTTCAATGGGACCCTCTCGCTTGCCTCCCATTCTACATTGCATTTGACCCCTGAAGTTGCACACTATCAGCTCGGCATCTTTCACCTTTCCAAAGAGTACCGTGTTGCTCATTCGCGCCCTGAGCACCTCCTGCTGACACCAATTCAGCGCTGTACCATCCAGTACGCTGATGAGACTCAAGTGCGTCACCGAGTGACGATACGTTATCACCAGGGGATCTGGAAACGCGTACGTCACTGCTGGACCATAGATGCAGGTCACCACCTCCTCCAGACCTCGGATTATCCCCATTGGGTCCGACCTCATTGCCAGGCACAGGTCCGTCAACAGAGGCATCCCTCTGTTCGCCTTCTCCCATTCTTCTCTCGAGGTTGGGTTCTCATCTTCACCCGTCATGTATCGATTCTGCATCATGAGGTATTGCACCAGCAGTGTCTTCAACCCTGCGGCACACTTGTAGGAGCTGGTTTCAATACTCGTGTGGACTCTCCCCATAGACAGAGGTTCTCCATATTCCATTAACCGATGAAACGACACCAATTCCCCATGGGTCAAGAGTACTAGCGCCAGATACCCATCAACTCGAAGTGTCTCCACTCCTCGACTAAACATGTATGCTGGGCCCATGTTGAACAAGTATCTGGGGTAGACCAAATACAGGGCCAAGAGCAGGCTGATGGGCATGCCCAGTATCTCCTGCACGAAGGCTCCAAAGATAGTCGCCGTGGTACCGAATACTCCTGCCAAGAATTCCTTCTCCCAGCAAGGACTCAAGAACTTGAGAATCTCGTAATCCCTCCGAGTCCTCAATTCGCCTTTGGCGTGCTCTCTCCAGAACCCTGCGATTGTCACTTCATTGGCGGCCGAGACAAATCTAGCCACCGTCATGTCTCTTACCTCGGTCAGCTCCAGTTGCTTCTCTAGGAAACTCCAGATTTGTTTCACGAGGAGTGGTGCTTCTTCCCTCGTTTTATTCGTGACGTTCTCCAGCCTTGGTGTCAGGAATGGCCACCAGCCATTCTCTTGAGTCAAGCGATATTTCATCGATTCTAACTGTTTCTCCGTCTCGACCACATTTCTCCTCTCGTTGCTGGGACCTCTAGACTTGCTGGTGGAATTTGCGACTTTCACCTCCATAAACCGGAACCACAGGCTGGCCGTCAACTGGTTTATCGCCGTGTGGTCGTCCCCGATGACTGGGCTGAACTTGAGTTGTCTAGCAAAGTTCGATATCTCTAGCAAGAGTACCTCATCCAACACAATCAAGACGTCGGCTAGTCCGTAAAAGCCCCTCAGCGCATGAGATATGTCAGCCCATGCCGCTGGTAATTCTGATTTGTAAAGTCTCAAGTTCACTGGCTCCAGCTCTCGATTGGGGGCTGCCATCAGAATCCGCCATTCACTCCCTTCTGCTATCAAGATCAAGACCGCGTACACGAATTGTAGGGCGGGTGGCATGCTTGCGTATCCTGGGGATGTGGTAAACACCACCTTTGTCTTGGACCCAAATCTTGAGGCTACGTTCTCTTGTACCTCATTCATCGCCGCAAATAACGCCTGAATGGCCTCCCATATCTTCCTTGATGTCGGAACCTCCTTGCCCTTCAGTTGCTCAAGAAGTCCCATCGCATGCAGGTGGTCATTCATTCCTGCAAACAATAGCAGCTCAGGTTCACAGGGCATCTCCGACTTTATTGCCACCACTAGGGTCAACATCTGGTTCAATTCGGCTCCTGGCAAAGAGTATACCAGAGTCTCCGGCCAGAACAACTTGGGAGACGTTCCTTCGAAGTCCGATCCCGCCACAATGACTACTCTTGCAGCAGCTGGATCTGCTCTATCATAAACTGCCAGAGTCTTGGCCAATTGGGTGCCGCCACAGGGCTTCCCGTACCTGGAATCCTCTGCCAACTTGGGACCTTCGTAAGCAGCGTCAGGCAACTCCATTCCCCCCGGATTGAGTAGCTTGTCTACCACTTTTAATTGCGCCGGGGTTGCCAACTTGATCCTGGCGATGCCAGTTCGGTGCTTGGGAGGTTCTACTATAAGTCCGGGACTCCCTAGCAGCTTGAGAGGCCTATAGTTAATGGGTCCCATGATCGCTTTTGTGGGAATTCCAGTCAGGTCTGTAGTCTCCATTAACCTCGCTCTCGAGAAATGCGCCTCGTGTGCTTTCAACCAGTCTACGCAATGATGTCTATTCAAGTCCTCATGCGACACTCGTTCGATCCCCAGGGTTTCCGCCAACTCTCGTCTGCATTCCAAGGTCTCTAGATCCAGTTCCTTCACCTTCTCAGGATATCTCAAGCGGGTAGTCTCCATAGACTTCTTTTCTCTCCTGCCATCTGCCACCACCACGGAGGACATCGCCGAGCCCGGAGGTGTTGATGACTCTACCTCCTCCGACTCCATTGGTGTGGCACTCTGCAATCGGGTCTGATTGCTCCTTGAACTGTCTCTAGTATCAACTCTCGCTCCCAAGCGACCAGCCAAGGCTCTCGAGGCAAGGAATGGTGGGTTGGGAGGTGGTCCTAAAGTGAATTGGGCTGTCTCCAGCAGGTCCGCTTCTAGTGTGTTTATATGTTCCTGGAAGACGTCGTTCAGCCACTCCGCTCCCCTTGGCCTATCGAAATGGATTCCATCTTTCGAGGTGTCTTCAGGGAATCCCTTGTTCTCCATGCGTTCAGCTATGTCCAGCAGCCTGAGAGGAAGCACACTCTTTCGGTGTATGTCTCGGATCGCCTTGTTCAGGCTCCGCACCTTCTGGTTCATCTCTAGGGCGTGCTGATCAAACATCATGTTGTAGGGGACCGTGCATACCGTCAGCAGGATGGGGTCCATCTGGATCCTCAGTTCCTCAAGAAGGCAGCTCATCTTGTCGCACAGCCTCGTTTTTTTCCTCGCTTCTCCCCTTGACACGTCGTTGGTCCCAACCATCAGGGTCACTGTGTAAACTTTGGTCATCCCTATCATGTCCAGGGTTGCCAACATCTGTGGCGTGGCAGCTCCAGCGAAACTCAAGACTCCTGTCTGCCAGTGTGACCGTATCTGGGTCAACACCCGCACCAGGCTATCCCCTATAATTAGGTGAACTGCACCCTCTGGCACACGAGGTGGCGCTAGATACTCCACCCAGGCTGCGTCATGGAAGCAGTCCCTCCTGGCTCCCTGTTCCGCACTCCAGTCCAGCCGATTGTGCCTGTGGTAGTTCCCTTCTGTATTCTTCTTGTAGCTCGCGATCACGACGTTTCTGACCGGCTGTTCCCTCCAAGTTGGGGGAAGCTCTGGCCTTGTCGATCTTTCACGACTCTGCTGCTGCAATTTCTCGCCCAGCTCCTTCAGGCGCGATGAGGCGCCACTCACCTGGCTGCCACTCGAGGTCGAGGTTGGGGTATATCCGGGTAACACCACATCCATCAGAGGGCGTACAGGTTGGGTCTCTAGGTTGCGCAAGGAAGGCGTCACGTCATTCGGTATCCAGACCTCCAAGCCTTCACTCATGTGTTCCCTGGCCTCGCGGTCAAGGTTGAACCGTCCTCTAGCCCTGGGAGCTTCATCCACCTCCATGCGCGACTCCGGCCTCGAGCTTGTCACCACTCGTTCGTTAGACCTGGCTCCCTTTTGTGCGTCAAGCTCGCGTTGTCGCTGTTCTATCCTTTCCAACTCCGACTTTAGTTGATCACGATTCGCGACGTTCTCCCGCACCCTTAGCTCCTGCTGATGTTCAGCCCTCAGCATCTCAAGTAATTTCAACGTCTGATCTCGCTCGTCGACTGCCTGGTCCCTCTCCAGCTGAAGCTTCTCCCTATCCAGCTTCGCCTGATCCCGATCGAGGTTCGCTTTATTCTTTTCCTTCAGCGCCTTCTCAAGCTCTTTCTTTAGGACCCCCTGCTCCGGATATGCCTCGGTCGTCTGTTGCGCTCGCGACATCGACGGCACCTTACTCGAGCTCTGTCCCGTGGATCTTGCTGTTGGCCTCATCGGTAGCGGGAACTCTCCTGCGCCGTGTTCGGTGTTGTTACTCAGGCCAGGATTTCTTGCCAAGTCAAAGCCCCTTACTCCTCCATCCGCATTCCAAGACAACCATCTGGTCTGTGCCCGATTTGATATGCCCTCGGTGGTGTAGCCGACTATCAAGACGGCCTCCGTCGCAGACTCCCTGCACTCACCCTGGTCCTCCAACTGGAGGATCGCATTCAGCATCACCGCCATTCTTTCGTCTATCTGGGTGTGGTCCAGGTCCCTCAAGCGTCTGTACAGCTCGTCAAGAGTGGGCTTCTGCAGAGCCGCGGGCACGGAGTTCCAGAATCGGTCTGCCATTCTTTATAACTTCGGGATGTGTGGAGATAGATGTTAACCAGCTCAAGAATTACCTTACCAACTCAAGAATTACCTTACCAACTCAAGAATTACCTTACCAACTCAAGAATTACCTAATTCAAGAATTCTCTAGGAATTTTCTCTTGCAAGCACTTGCTGTAGATCCGGATTATCGCGTGTCCAATCACGATTCTCTTCTTCTGTTTCTCGCTTGAGTGTAGTTGGATATTCAACTTTGTTTTTCAAACTTGATCTGAAAACATAAAGCTCATTAAAACTTAGTATGTCACGTTCCTGACCTAGAGACCCCCCTTTTACCCATATGATTAAAATCCTATCATTCACATATCACTTAAAACAATTCGATTGGATTTCCCTTAAGAACATGCAGATTCATTTTATGTTTTAGCACCATCAATTCTTTCTTTTAAAATTCAAATGTCATGCCAATCACATCTTAAGATCCCTTTACCTGCGCCGCACCCCAGTACCTAACTCAAGACTCCTCCCTCACACCCGACTCGATACCTCCATGTACCCGACTCAGGCGATGCTCAAGTAGTACTTCTTGTGAAGATGCACCATTATCTCGGTTTCTGCAAAGACCACATGTAGGATAGCATACAATTCCCTCGAGCTCAGTTTGCCCCTGTTTGGGTCGTACACCGGCATCGAGACCTCCACTATTCCTCTTTCAATCATGAAGTCACGTAGTCTTGTCAGTGCCAATATCACGTGTTCGGGATCAATTATGTTTCTGTCGTTGACTCTCGTTACTAGGAAGCAGAGGTATTTGCCCGGGACTTGTGCTACTGACGGTGGAAGCGCTGCCATGCCTTCCAGTCCCGGCCTCTGTCTGAACAGGAACTCTACGTTCTGGTACTCTCTTTTGAAGTCAGCCTCCAATCTTGACTTGAAACTCATGTCCGCCGTGATGCAGATCGCGTTGGTCCTGTTTGACAGGATGAAGTCGCTATCCGTTATCATGATGTTCTCTGAGTATTCATTGGGTATTTCGAATTTCGTTTTGAAATTCCTTCCTATGGTAGGCTCTGGTTCTTCTTCCTCCAGTTCCAATCCGCTTGTTTCCCTCACTTCCTTGAGCTTCTTTATCATCAAATTTTCGGTGTGGGTAAGTCCTACCCCCACTCCCCGGACAAAAATATTTATCGACGTCCCCGTCGATGTAGTCGGGTCTGAATTGTCCTTAGGGATGTCCAGTGGCCTGTCTGTTGCTGTCCATCCGAAAAGAGGGTCCTCTGTCTTCATGTAATTTGCTGCTGATATATCGACTTGCTGAATGCTTTGTCCTTCGTGGCTCTCGTCTTTGACATCACGCATCCACTCTAGAATCCTCAAGTTCGTGTTCTCCCTCCTTTCTATTTCACTCTGCTCGAGATCCGTCTCCAATTCTGGCGTCGAGTAATCATCCTGCGGATAATGTCCACCATCGTCAATCACTTGCCATTCCTCTTCGGCCTCCAGTTCGCCTGCGCTTAGTAGTTCATCGCCCAACTTGTCTGGCTGTATCTTATCGATCAAGAAGTCATCCCCGTACCTATTGTACCTCATACCTGTTCGTTTACGATTGCCCGTCCTGGTTTCCGGTGGTGTTGGTCGATCCGGTTCCATCCACTTCGGTACCTCGTTTTGCTCGGGATCGTTCCAGTCTTCTTCTACAAATGAACCTGCATCCGACTCCACTTCTATCTTTTCGTTGTCGTCCAAACTCAAGTTCTCATTACCATCATTTTTCTCTCTAGTGCCTTTCTCATTCACTTCGCACGCTGGTTCCACCACCAGGTACTCAAGACCTTCCATGTCTTTTGGCAGGCACCAGTCCTCCGGAGACGGAATGTGAGGCTTCAGATTTTCGTAATGTGCTGCTCGCCCTGTACTCAAGCGATAGAACCTTCCTTGTTGATGTACTTCCGTAATCATGAACGGTCCTCTCCATTTCTTGAGTAGTTTCTTTGTTCCCTTGGGCGGTATGACATTTTGGAAAACCCACACGTATTGGCCCACTTCGTATGGCTTTGCTCTTAGTATCTTTTCGTCATATTTCTTGCGTTGCCTCATTTGCGCTTGCGCCGTGTTTCTCCGACATAGCTCGTTTAGCTCTTGTTGTCTTTTGATCGCTTCCTTCACGTATGCTTGAGGTGACGTCCTCTTCCCCTCGTACTCCGGGTAGAAGAATGTTAGAGGCATTGCCCTTTCCCTGCCTGTCAACATCATGAAAGGACTGATACCCGTCGTTGAGTGCTGAGTACTATTATAGGCTCCTACTACTTGTGGCAGGTATTTGTCCCAGTCCGTCATGTATCTCGAGCAGTACACCCTGAGCATGTTGACCAGTGTCCTGTTCTGTCTCTCTACCAACCCATTGGTCTGTGGATGATAGGTCGTCGAGTGTGCTTGAGCAATGTGTGATCTCTTCATCAATTCTTTTGTCAAGTCCCCCACAAAAGCCTTGCCGTTGTCTGACTGGAAAGTCATTGGACAACCATATCGCGATATCCAATGCGTTATCAGGTGATCACATGTCTCCTCTGCTGAGGCTGTCTGGCACGGAACCGCTTCCGCCAACTTGGTGAAGTGATCTATTATAACTAGTATTTGGTTATAACCCGACTCCGTCATGCAGATTTTCTGATGGTCTATCTGCACCACTTCATTGAATTCCGAACTCTCGACAGACTTGAGGGGAAACTTCATCTTCCTTGGGTCTTTTACTTGAAGGCATGCTAGGCAGGCATTCACCCACCTCTCGCAAGCTTTTCTCATTCCCGGCCAGTCAAACCTGTGAAGTATCCTTTGTTGTACTTTATCTATCCCCTGATGGCCCATCTGGTCGTGTGATCTGAAAAGCACTTCCGTTTGGTACAGTTGTGGTAGTATGATGAGGTTGTGTTTGTGTATTATCTTTTCCTCATCTCTTCTCTTGCACGCTACCACCCCTTCCGCTGTGTGATAAAGTAAGTCTCTTTTTTCTTTGTAGAACTGGCTCAAGATCTTGTAGCTGTCTTCCTCAAGTTCCCCCTTCTCCTTGACTCCAGAATGGATCCATTTGGAGAGGTTACTTGTCATTTTGTCATTCTTCTGGGCCCTTATTAGGTCAGACAGTCTATATCTCGCCTTAACGTGCTCCTTTAGCGCCATGATCTGTCCATTCATCTCACCAGGGTTGTGGATGTCATCGCTCAGTTTCACACATATTATCCTTTTCACGATTTTCATGTCGTCCTCTGGTACCAGATTCGTTCTCACTTTTGAGTTGCACGATAGTTCCCTAAGTGGCTTTCTTGAAACTGCTATTTTCTCGAGCTCTTCTCCACCTCGTACCTCTTGTATTTCCAGATTGTACGTCCCTGAAGATGGATCTGTCTGTAGTTCCCTGTCGTGCTGTCTCATCTTCTCTTCCGCCAGTATCATGCATAGACTGTCTTGATCTTCACTGCTCTCATCCGAGTCTTCATCCCATTCTTTACGCTCCCCGGACAATTTTCCTTCTCCGGTTTCGTCTCCTTCCATGAATCTGGACCACTCCCCGGACTCTTGATCTAGTCCCAGGTGTTCAATTTCTCCTCTGAATGTCACTTTCTTATCCCTGACTTTTGTTTGCTCCAGAATTTTCTCGGGGATTTTCTCAACTAGTGATCGCACAACTTCCTTGCTATCAGTGGTGCTTTCTTTTGAGATGTCAGTATTGTTCACTGTTTTTTCTCTCCGAAGTATGGTTAGTTCCGGTGCCTCCTGACCTTTCCCTTGGATCACGGGCTTATCATCTGATAGTTTCTCAAGCAACCTCATTAAGTCTTCATCTATTCGGACCGTTCCCTCCTCTACCTGGGTGAGATCATAACCTTTTGCCTTGAGTGTCTCCCTCACGATTTTGGACTTGAGCATTATTCCTATCGGAATCCCACTGCTTTTCTTCAAGATGGTCTTTTCAAGAGTTTCTTTCGGCAATTCGGGATGATCTTCAATCGGTTTGCCTGATTTGTCCAGCCATCTCGTGAGTGGAAGACTGTCGTACGTTTCTTTGTCCATGAAGGAGAAGCCATCTTTGATCTCAGGTCTGTCCGCCTCTCTTTGTTCTTGCCTCTCGTAGAACTCCGTCTTCTTACTCAAGCTGTCAGCATTTTGATGTTTATCTCGTGTTCTGTGCTCAATTATCATGTTGTATCCATCCAAGCGAACTATCCACCTCCCAATATAGCTCTGGTCCATTGAGTACGTTTTCAGCCAGCTTAGTGCTCGGTTGTCGACTCGCAGCTTGAAGGGCTCACTGCCTAGGTATGCTCTGTATTTTTCGACAAAGGTGACCACCGCGAACATCTCTGCTTTCGGTGCTCCGTACTTCATTTCTGTGTCACTTAGGACCTTGCTCCCGTATGCTATTGGTCTCAAGACTGTCTTCCCATTCCATTCTTGTTCTTGATGGAGAATCCCAGAAATAGCGACTACTGACGCGTCCGTGTCTAGCACGTACATCCCCTTCTCTGTCGGCATACCCAGTACTGGTGCCTCACATAGCTCTTTCTTTATTCTCTGGAATGACTCTTCTGCCGCGTTGTTCCACGTGAACTTCTTGCCCTTATGTCTCATTAGTTGTTGCATCGGGTATACCTTGTCCGCATAGCCCTTGATGAATTCTCTATAATAGTTGGCGAAACCCAGGAAGCTCATCAGCTGGTGCTCCGTCTTCGGTGATTTCCAGGTTAGGACTGCTTCCACGGCGTCTGGATCAGGTCTGATGCCGTGCTTATCTACCATCCTTCCCAAGTATTTAATCGAGTCCTTGAGTATCTCGCACTTTGATGGTTTACACTTCAGCCCCGATCTTTTCATGCACGCGAACACCTCGTCAAGCCTCTCGATGTGGTCTTCTAGTGTCGGCGTTGCTATTACCACGTCGTCCACGTAGCACATTACCAGGTTGCCGTACTTCTTCGTCACGCCTATCAACGCGTGTGCCATCAGCCGCTGAAACGTGGCTGTTGCATTGCAGAGTCCAAACGGCATCCGTTTCCATTGAAACAGACCCAACTCGCAGGCGAACCCTGTCTTGTCCCTGTCTTGCTTCCTTAATGGTACCTGCCAAAAGGCCGAGCCTAAATCAAGAGTCGTAAAAAATTTCGCATCACCTAACTTCGAGAGGCTCTCATCAATTCTAGGTATGGGATAGGCATCCTTCACCGTGACGGAGTTCAGGTATCGAAAGTCACAACAAAACCTTAACTGGTCGCCTTTCTTTTTGGCCATCACTACTCCACACGCCCACGGTGACTTGGATGGTTCTATCATGTCATACTCTAGTAACGTTTCGATTTCTTTTCTACACGCGTCCGATTTGTGTGGGGTCATGCGCCTCGCCCCCTCCCTGTGTGGTACCGCGTTTTCCTCAAGTTCAATTTCATGTTCAACAAAATTACAACACCCGATATCCGCCTTATGCCTTGAAAAGACCTCCTCGTTTCGCTCTAGTACGTCCTTGATAGCTTCGAGCTGTTCATCTTTCAGTTTGCCCCTTAAATGTTCAATCTCCGGCAGAACCGGTTTATCAGTTTGCATTTCATCTAGTGTGGGTCGCTCTGGAAAGTTCGAACAGCTCGAAAGCCCATCGTCCGTTTCTGACTTAAGTGATTTGATAAGACCTGAAGAATCTTTTATTCTCTGCAATCGTCTCAAGATACAAATTTTGTCCCTGTGGTTGGGACAATCAACAACTTCATTTTGTTTTGAGTTTTCAATTGTTTCATATCGAGTTTTAACCGGTAAAGCATATCCCAGCTTCCTCCCTCTCTGTATCGTGATCGGTATATCAAGGGTATTCAACAAGACACTGACGCAGAGGCCGCTCTTCGTTATCGAAAATGATCTTCCTAAAACAGCAGCGCTTTGACTATTGGGATTCGGAACTATACACACTTGCTTGTTGTCACTTAGTTCATTATAATTTTTCATCCTCAAGCTTACGATTGCCGCTTCATTAGCTTTTAACCTCACTCTCCTACTCAATAATACCGGTGCTTTGTTTTCATTCGCCATTATTAAATTTACCGGTTTGATTGCGTACCTCCTATCCGGGTTCCGTATCCTGAACATTGCATTATTTAGATCAATCGTTACGTCGAAATTCCTGATGAAGTCTCTGCCCAAAATGAATTGGTCAGATTCATCTAGGTTTTCTACCACGATGAAGCTCATCCACAGGTTACGTTCCCCCAAATTGAGGGCTATTATCGGCGTCCTGCCCAGCACCCGTAGGGCCCCTTTGTTTGCAGCTGACAGCCGTATTCTCGAGTCTATCAAGTCACCTTTGTCAAAGCCCATCTTTTCCCATGTTTCGATTGGTATGACGCTCAAGACTGCTCCCGTGTCAAGTAATCCACGCAACTGAGTCTTTTTGCCATTTATGTCTAGCACGTGCCCTGTCACGTCTGCTTCCGTCCCGATGTGCATTGCATCTTCTTCAAGCATGGCACAGTGTCCGATCGATCTTACTTTCAACTCTTCTTTCCCTACATAGATTTGTCCAATTAGGTCTTCGTCGCATGTTATCATCGTCTTGGTATAGATGTTGATTCCATCTATATTTAGCATGACCTCGTGTGGACCATAAGCTTCAGTGTACCTATTATCAACACGTACCGATTTGCTGCCCCCTCTCGTGAGTAGTGCCCTGAGCGCTCTAGAAGTCGTTTGTGGACTTATTCCACTCAAGTAGTCTGCATACACGTCAATGTGCATTATCGTCTGGTCGCTCGGCTCGCTCAAGTTTCTGGTTACCTCGTGTCCGCCCACTGTGATTATCGACATTATTCTTGCTCCGATTTTCGATATTCCAAAAGGTTTACCTGTCACCATTTTCACGGTGTTACAATTCCCGGTCTTCATTGAGCCCGTTCTAGCCTCTGGTATTGAGTTCGATCCGGTTAATGCTCCGTTAAAATTCTGTCTTTCGATCTCCAACTTTAGTCGTTGCTCTATTTCTTTCGCAGCCAGATCTTGTTTCACTTTGGCAATTGCTTCCGTCGCCGCTTTCTCATAATTTATCTCTAGAGAGCTTCCGGCCGCGGACTCTAACGCACCGCTAACATGTGTCACAGCTTTCACTGTCTTCGTCGGCAATTCGGTGTTTGGTGCCCCCAAGTTCCTAGATTCAAACTCGTTTTGCCTGTTCCGCTGATTCTGCACCGCCGCTAATGCCAACTTATGTTTGGGGTGATTCTGGTCCTTGACCGCTTCCCAGAACAAGGGACAATCCATTCTGAAGTGCCCCTCCTGGTTACAGAAGAAGCATCTGGCGCCTATCTTGATGATTAAGCCGTTATAGTACTCGTGTTCCTCCATCTGGCTCATATCCTCTTCATCCGGTGCATAACCTAGGCTCTTCATGCCTTGTTTGTACGTTGTGCAGTCAGCCACATGATGATCCGCTGACCCGCAGTTCGCGCATGATCTGCGCTTGTCCATATCATCTCTAGGTTTGTACCATGATGACCTCTGGGGTTGGCTTCCCCCTTGCGTGTTCCTGTTTTCGGAATATGAGTACTTCTTAGGTTTCATCAGCATGTATTCTCTTGATTTCTGTCTCATTTCTTCTGGGGTGGGTGCGCTGTCCTTCGACAATGTGTAGTATGTTGCTAACATTGTCCTTAAGTCATCACTTTTCACCCCATCGATGAACTTCGAGGCAATGCTAAAGTTCCGTCTATTTGTCGACTCCTCTGGGTCACTCCTCCTTCTCAAGCTCTCGAGGTCATCTAGGAACCGATCTATTGACTCGTCGTCCCTCTGCCTTCTCTTTTCAAATCGCATCATCGCTTGGTGACCCTTCATGCCTGACCCGAACCGATTCAGCAATATCTCGAAGATCTTGTCCGCGGTGTCGCGTTCTTCCTCCTTCTTTGCGACCACGCATTTTAATGCCGTTCCTTCCAAGTTGCTCAGTATGGCTGTACATGCTTGTCTTTCGTCACTCAAGTTATCTTGTTCTAGATGTAATCTCATCACTTCCACCCAAGTGTCAATGCATCCATCGGAGTCGTCCTTGAATTCTTTTGGCTTCTTGAATGTCTTTCTTGATTTTCCCTCTCTCCTGTCGCTCGAGTCAGTGTTCCTCGTGGCGAAGGCCTCTAGAGTCCTGTTCATCATCTCCCAAGTGCTGGCCCATGTCATAGCATCCGGTCCTGTGTTGCTGTTAGCTGTTGAATCTCCCGGAGCAGTCGTTGTATTCGACGTTCCATTCTTCATTATTGTTTTCGCAGCTGTTGGTGCTATGCTTATCGCATCCCTGGTTAAGGGCAACGGTGTCGATTGTCGTTTGTTCCTTTGTGGTTCTGCAAAGTCAACTCTGGTGCCTTGCGTACGATCCGCTGCCGGTCTTTCTTGTGGAGTAGAACCTCTCAAGATTGCATCCAACTTTGCCTGTATTTCACACGAACTCTCGGCTTGACTCCTGCTCATTGTGTCCATTCTCCTTTCCAGGCTCCCTAATTGGCTGTTGACATCATCATATCGGTTCTTCAACTGTTGCATGTCTGTTTTGATGTTCTTTTCTCGTTCTTCATTGGTGGCTTCTACCTTATCTGACATTTCCTTGAGTCTCTCATCTGTTGCCTTAGCTAGGTTAAAATAACTGTCTAGATACTCGTGCTTGTTGTATCTTATCTCCTTTTTTATCACCTCTCTGTCTTCTTCACTGTGCTTAAGTCTTTTGTCAATCTGATTTAATTTCGCCAACAAGTCACCCAGCTCAATGTTAGTCTCTTCATGGTCAGCTGTCGGTCTCTCTTCGGCCGTAGCCTCTGCTTTAGCTTGTTCCTCTCTTGGATTGGCTTCTGAGGTCTTCGTGCTCACTGTCCCAAACGTTCGTGCTCTTTCTGCTTTTGGTTCTTCAGTCACGTTTTCTTTTGTTTTTATTCCGAACATTATTCCCAATTTTTCCGTAAAAGATGTCCTCTTTACTTGAGAGTCTTCTTTCACCGTTTCTTCGGTGTTGCCTATTGCATCTTCCGCGTCATCTATCGGTGAGAACTCTATGGGTTTCTGGTTCGGTTCCTCTGCATTGGGCATTGGAGTTGACTCTGTCGCCATCTTCCTTGTTTCATCCACACTTTGATCGGGTGTCTCTAGATCAATCTCGATGGTGGGTTCTACTCGCTCCCCTTCCGTGCCCTCTTTCGCCCTGTTCTCCGCTGTACTCCTTGTGCTGACCATGTTAACTGAAAAGTTCGTCTTCGTTATCTTTGGGCCCGTTGATGTCGTTCCGCGCAGCGATGAATTATATTTCGTGTTTGATCCACTTGACCTTTTTTCGAGCACCGGTACCCTACTCCGCCTCATTATTTCTATTTACAACTGCTTCTATTTACAATTTTATTATATACACGATTCTATTCTAAGGGTAAAAAAATATTTTTTGTGGTAACAAATTCTGTACAACGTGTTAAAAACCTTATCCAATTCTCTTTCTAAAACCTCCGAAAAATTTTCCTTAATTTGGTCTTAACCCTACCTATTTCGATTTGTCTTATTCTGTCTTAAAACGCACTTGTTGTAATTTGACTTCAATTTCTATACCGTCCCAAGACTATTCGTCACTATCACAGTACTCTCCGTTAGTGTCCTAAGACCCTTGTACCAAGACCACTGTTCCAAGACTAGTGTCCCAAGACTACTGTCCCAAGAGCAGTGTCCCAAGGCTAGTGTCCCAAGACTACTGTCCCAAGGCTAGTGTCCCAAGGCTAGTGTCCCAAGACTACTGTCCCAAGGGTAGTGTCCCAAGACCAGTGTCCCAAGACTACTGTCCCAAGACTAGTGTCCCAAGGCTAGTGTCCCAAGACTACTGTCCCAAGACTAGTGTCCCAAGGGTAGTGTCCCAAGACCAGTGTCCCAAGGCTGGTGTCCCAAGACTAGTGTCCCAAGACTAGTGTCCCAAGGGTAGTGTCCCAAGACCAGTGTCCCAAGGCTGGTGTCCCAAGACTAGTGTCCCAAGACTAGTGTCCCAAGACCACTGTCCCAAGACTGTCCCAAGACCACTGTCCCAAGACCCTGTCCCAAGACCACTGTCCCAAGACCCCTGTCCCAAGACCCTGTCCCAAGACCACTGTCCCAAGACCCTGTCCCAAGACCCTGTCCCAAGACCCTGTCCCAAGACCACTGTCCCAAGACCACTGTCCCAAGACCCTGTCCCAAGACCACTGTCCCAAGACCCTGTCCCAAGACCCTGTCCCAAGACCACTGTCCCAAGACCACTGTCCCAAGACCGTGTCCCAAGACCACTGTCCCAAGACCCTGTCCCAAGACCACTGTCCCAAGACCCTGTCCCAAGACCACTATCCCAAGACTGCTCTGTCCCAAGACTTCTTCGGTCTTGTCCCAATACTCGTCACGGAGTGTCTTCCTCGTTGTAGGGTCTTCTTGAACCACCGTACCTTGTACCACCACTCAAGCTCTAGTAAAATTTTCCCAAAAACCCTCTCTTAAAAGCCAAATGCTGACCCCCTCTTCTTTTTGGTTGTTTCTATTTCAATGTAGGTGCGCAGGTATCTTGTGATCACCTGTTCGTATAAAACCAAACACAAATCCTCAATAAAATGCAACAAAAATTTTAAGTAAGAAAAATAATAAAAACAGAAAAATGAGCCCACCTAAAATTTAAAGGTGACCAATGTCTACCTTTCGTCTAAAAAAAATGTCTGGTACCTAATTGCCACGCGTTTTCCTCCCCCCACTAGTGATCTTATGGGGTATCACAAAAGCTGTCTATATCCGGTCCCCCCTACCAAACCAACCAGCGTACCAGCCTTAACTCGAGTTGGATTTTGGATCTCCACCTAATATTACCAACGCGTGTTAATTTCTAATGTAACTAAGTCAACGATGTCGACTAATTAGTTACTCTAATTTCCCCCTTTTTGCAATTTACAACCGCCAACCTCTAGCCTAACCAGTCCCCCTTCTAACCTCCCCCCTTTCTAGCCCCCCTTCTTAAGCCTAAAAATTACTTTAAGCGCCGGGTGCTAAACCTCTCAAGAGAAAACCGTAGACCTGTTTCCAGGCCTGCTCAAGTAAAAACGTTCCTCAAAACTGGGGGATTTCGCTTATCCAATTTTACACTTATCTCCTATAATGTAATGTGGATTCTAACGATACCCGTTCTGCCCAACTTGAGAACTCGAGAATTGCCAAATCCTTCTTGGCTGCTTTCCCACTCGACTGGTCACCTGTTCCAGTCCAGTCTCCTATTGGTTCAGCCAAGTGTCCCTGAACCACTTTCCCACTCGGCTGGTCACCTCTTCCAGTCAAGTCTCCTATTGGTTCAGCTCAAGTGTCCCTGAACCACTTTCCCACTCGGCTGGTCACCTCTTCCAGTCAAGTCTCCTATTGGTCCAGCTAAGTTCCAAGCTATCTGAAAACCCTTGACAACGCCCCACTTCGGGCACTTTATTCAGTTTACTGGTTTAAATTGCTAGGTTGATCGAAACGATCGAACTTGTAAAACAGTATGGGTATACTATTTAATTAATATAAAGGTTTGATCCAACTAATCTGGTGTCAAAGTCACTGTCTTTTTTCGTTTTATGGTTTTTGTTCCTTTTTCTATTCTTTTTTGGTTTTTGTTTTGCTTTTTGTCTTTTTGCTCGTGTTTTTGTCCCCCTAGTTGCCCCCCTTTACTCGGTTAGCTAAGCCTCGTTCGGAGAGCGTACCAGGAAATTTTCTCGAGTTTTCTTAAAAAGCTATCACGCTACAACCGGAAGGTTTGCAGGTTCCTGTCGAACCGTACCGCCGGTACTCTAGAATGGGCATTCAGCCCGAAGCTGTCTCAAGTGGGTTCGACTCCGTAGTCTTGATGTCGTAAACACCCAGGAGCGCCATAAAAACACTATGTAACATTCGTCTACTACAGTCACACATAAGGCTTAAGAAAAATAGGCCCTATAACTATTGGCTCGGGAGTCAGGGACACTATCTCTTGTGTTTTTCCACCTCAAATCAGTCGGAGCCAATTCGGTTCGCTTGTGACATGAGACTACGACCCGCTACTGCTTAAGGCTACTACCAAAATATCCCCCCACTCTAGAATTAAGAACGTCCCCATACTTAGGTCTCAAAATACCCAAAATACATGAACGCCGTTAAAAACCGGGTTGGAACAATCCGTTAAGTTGCTTTTTTATTAGACAGTGGAACTTTGATCCATTTCAGATGGATCAACCTAAAACTCGCCTTACCTCAACATAACAATCATAAAACACACTCTAGAAATTAAATTAAGTACTCACATTGTAGCACGCTCAAGAACCAGGAAGTAAATAAGTCGGTAAACAACTCAAGAATCAATAAAGTAACTAAGATAAGTTTAATGTCAGTCAGTTTTAACAACAAGAACAAGTTTTTACTCTAGACTGCAGTTTTATGTGGACCATTGGGACACTCAAGCTGTCCCCCTTTCCGTCGAAGGTTCACTCTGGTCCAGTTCGAATAATTGTTCTCTCGGGAACACTCTGTCTTCTATTTCAGATAGGACAGCTCTACTCTTGTTCACTATGATGGAAATTGCGAATTGCAATTTCACACTCGTTTTTATCTGACAACTTTCCCGCAATTGTTCTGAAATTGTTTTCATTTCTTTTTCTGAATTTCAGTTATCGCGAGAAAATCGTGCATGACATGTTCCATTCGAAATTTTGAAAAATTAAATTTCACTCCAAAATCAAGTGTTTTCTGCTCTTCTCAAGGTCAAACTTCCAAATATGACCGACTGGCACAATTATCCTTTTCGATTTTGTTCATTCATCTTTTCGAACTGAAGCATCATATTCATTACAAGCTCTATAATGCCCTTAACGTGGAATAAGTTAGAAAATGTTTGACTCTATGAATGTTCACGTGATCAATTGACGCCTTTTCATTAAGTTAATGTGAGTGTTTTGACCGAATCCGAAAGCAGTAACGTTTTTGTCGACCCGATGTTAGAAAGACCACCAAAAGAACTGGCTTCTAGAGCTTTGTTTGGACGCTGGCCACTCGTTTTATAGCTTAGCTTTATTTTCCGTCGATATGTACTTCCGGGCGAATGTTACAGGATTTAGTAGATAGCTGTCATTAAAAACATAGTAAGTAATGGTTTCCGAGCCGTGTTTTAATAGTAATCACGTAGTCATGGGATCCGAGACCCAGCTATGTGGTTATTTTTGCATGTAAACCAAAGCTGATCAAAAGTCGTTTGACTGATGGCCTAAAAATGGTAACTTTTTACTTAGCCCTAAACATACCAGCAAACTAACTGGCTAGGTCTAGACGGTGAGAAACTAGTAGAGTTAAGTTAACTGACGCCTGCTTTTTCTACGAACCGTCCTTAGTAGTATTTGGGCGATTGTACAACGCGTTTTTGTTGAGTTTATGGAACTCCTCTAAGGTTAAAATTAAATTACAAAAGGGGCCCTTCCGTTTAGTTACGGTAAGTGCACAAGCTGGATAGGGACATACCAGCGATATAAAATGCAAATATATCAGCAATGAAGTCATAAATCAGCATTAAATGCATCGTCGTAATGTTAATTTATCTTAGCCGTCCTTCATCTACAATAGCGCTTATGGTGTTGTCGATAAATTGAGCTTTGCGTAGCGATCTGCACCCCCTTATACAAAGTATAGAGCTCCTCAGCAAGTATAGATACTCCTCTAAGGTTAGTTTATGGCTGCACATTATACGAGATTCGATTTTCTCTGTGTTGTGTATCTGTGATCTCTGTGTGGGTATAGGTAAATTCTTCCAATTTGTACACTATACTGTTTTGATACAGCTGCTAATTTTTACAGTGTTGTTTTGTAACTAATTTAGGTTAAGTTCATTACGTTACTAATATGCTGCTGATTTAGTTACCAAAAGAGAGCCATTGTTTTCAGAGTAAGATGAAGGCGGCTAATTATGGGTTGGCTGATGTTTCTTCTCTTTTAATGCCCTTATTTAGTTTTCTAGAAGTTCCCGTTCACTCAGAACCAGGGAAGCTATCGTCGTCGCAGTATCTTTGGCTGAATTTTGGCGTCTGTACATCAGCTGGTTTTCTGTATTGCAGGCGTGATATCAAAGTAGCGCGTGGCAATGACAGTGCAAAAATGGCAATTCTTGCTGCCTTATGTGATTAGCGGCTTTTTGTGATTATGAATCATAAGTAGATATATATTTTTGGTAATTTTAAAATATTTTTAGGCTCTTTTGAGAGATGGAGTTCTGTCACATATGCTTACATCATGCCTTCGGATGACTGGAGTTCTGCAGTCTCGTTGCGATTATTGGCGTGTTGTCTTCTTGCTTGTGTATGCCTGAAAGATCACAGTGGAATAAGAGGTTGCATTGTCAATTCAATAGTTATGATTGCCTGGCAACTTGATGCTCTCTAAAATAATTTATGTGTTAATAACATCTGGCAGGTACCTATCAGAAAAGACTTGATCTGATCGTTATCTGTCTTCTAGGAAAAACATCTGGTATAATAGGTATTTTGCTTAAAAAACAAGTTAATTAAAATATAAGCAGTATAAAAATGCATCAAATTCAAACAATTTATAAATCAAAGCAATTTACTTTCATTAAAAGTTTATTTTGCTATTAAGCCTCCCTTCCTCAACAATGGTACTGGCGATGAATCAATTGGCGGAGCTTTTTTTCAGAGCGAACGCGATCCGCGTATGCAAAGCACGGAGCTACGTAATACTGTAAAGCAAAGCTTAATTCCGTGCGGATGTAAGTGATGACTTCTGCATAGCTTTCGTCCTTTTTCTGGCTAGTTCTGTCAGCGAGTCTTCTAATAACGCGCGAGGACGATGGTCCTACCCCTTCTGTACTGGTAAACTTAAGAGGGCTAAAGCTAGTATGTTGGACGTCAACAATTCCTTGCTAGTATTTCAGCTTTTCACGCTGTTTGTAAGCTTCTTCGATATTTTATGAGCATGTGTTGGCATGTGGGTTGAAAACTTTCTCGTCAAAGTAGATTTTACTGAACCGAGATCCCCATAATTTATGGTCTTTAATATATAGTCTTGCTTCATCATCAATGCTAGTAGATTTGTTGATAAAGACTTCGCCTTTTAGCGGTTGAAGATGCGGCTCATGTTTGACAGCGTAGCACCCTTCGTTCATTAAATCAGCAAAAATATTTCGTATCTCATATTTTATGTGAGTATATCCACCTTTTGGGCAATGTAAAGCATGTCTAACGTTAAAAAGTTCTTTGCATGTTCATTTCTGCGGTAGGTTACTTGGTTCCTATCCATATCTTAGTGCAATTCTGTCTCTGAACTCTGCCTTTGTTAAACGGAATTTCTATCGCGTCAGCGGTAATGCGTTGAGACTGCTTGATGCACCTGTTTCTGATGCTAAAATTTTTGAGTAGTTCTCGATTTCCGACAAAATACTTCTTTCGTGAACTAGGTTTGATTTGTTTTTGTCGCATTTTTTTAATAGTGGTGGCAATATATTCCTGTTGCTGGTCAGTGTCTGTGACTTCTTCATTTTCACCAGTAGAGTGGACATTTTAATGAAACTAGCATATTCGTTTGTTTGATCTTTGGTAATGTCAGGTTCGAACCTCCATCTCTCACAGTAAGAGAGAACAACGTGCGGAGTTTCTCAAAATACGATGTATTTTTAATGAGAGTTGGTATGAGATCATTCGCTAAGATTTTCTCTGTCTTCAAAAAGAGGAAAATTGGTGGGTGTTGTCCGAGCAATGATTTTTTTTGTACAGCATTGGTAACGAATTTGTAAACGTTTTGAGGAGAAAATTTTTAATGTTGTGCCCATTTCTTAAGCAGCTTAACGTGCTTTGCGGTTTTGTCCTGCAAAACTTGCTTTCATGACCAATAATCGACTATCAAAGATCCGCGGACTCGGGGTCAATCGACAATTTTGACTTTTTGAATACTTCTTTTGCTTTGATTAAAAAATCAAATTTTACTATCAAGTGGAACTTCGTTACATGGTAACCGAAGGCTCGTCCGTGTTGTTTTGAATCATCAAGAAAATATTTGAAATCATCTTTACTAGCTGTAGCATGGCCATCATTGGCCTACCATCTTTGTATCAGATTTTCGCGCGAGGTAGATTTCGTAAATGGGGTTATAGCGCCATCATGCATGGACATAGTTAATTACATAGTTGTGACAGTTCTGTCTTTTTGTTTTGTACAATTTGTTTGGTAAATTTTTGCGGTCTGTTTGAGTTAGCTGCGCTTCCGCTGTGCGGTTTTGCAGGCAAAGTGTTTCGGGTGTTCGTTTTTAGTTGTCAGTCCGGTACGCTTCAAAGGCGTGCAAGACGCACAAGCGTAACACCATACGCCACCACTTTTTAGATGATTAGTGCAAATGGAACAATTGGTTTGGTTTAATCTCCAGCAGGAAGGGAGGCTTGTGACATGTTAATGGTACATTAATTGAATTAAATCGAAGTTCAATAACCATAATACGAGAAATTTCCGATATATTAAAAAATGGGGAGATTACAATTCTACCATGAAAAACATTAAGACCATTAAATACTTCTTTTTCGCTGGTTCAATTTTTTTGAGCCCATTTTCGTCATTGCGTTCCAGTCGAGTTTTCCATCTCCATTTTGTAGAAGAAGAAACACTTCAATTACTATACACAATAGTCGTTGCATTAGTATAGTAACAGTGTAAAGCTAATATTAGGTACTAAGTCAGGTTAGTTACTCATATATTTGAATAAAATGAGATGAAATTATTAAGTCAATAGAATCATCAATTTAGGAGTGAAAAGGTAAAGTAGAAAAATTTTTACACCTTAAAATTGTAAGCAACGTAAAATTATTAAAACCATGTTTAAATAAACATGCTATTGCAAATCAACTAATGAAAACGGAGTTCACGCCATGTTTTTGTTTGCGTAAATATAGGATTAGATTCCCTTTCAATAGCATAGAACTCTTTTAATTTTTTCTTGAACGTTGTAGTAATCTCAAAATTTCGTAATTTAACGGGCAAGGAATTCCATTTTTTGACGTCAGATATTATACGCTTAGTTCGTTGATTTATCCTACGATTCGCTGTCGGTAGCCTCAATGCATTTGTAAAAGCTTTCCTTTTGTTATAAAGCTACTGATATAGATATGTGGCACATTTCAGTTCAATTCTGTACTTTTCCGTAATGCGACAGAAGATATAAATTTTCATCTGAGAAATGTGCTGCTCAAAGCCCATTTCAACTGCTTTTCTAGCGAAATCATTTGACCTTGCAGTAATTTGCTCTAAAACAATTGCCGCATAATCTAAATGACATAAAACTAAACAATGATGCAGAGCACCCAAAGTCAATGTTGGACGTTGTCAAATAGTATCTGACATTTTAATTCCCTGGGCCGTTTTTTGCAATATTTCTTGATTGATCTTTTCTAATCAGTAGGTCAGTTATGTCTGTCGTAGTTGACGATTTTTTGTGCCTTTGTCTTATGGTAAGATCGACTCGATAGCCCATAATGTTTATTCGAAAAGTCAAAACGTCTCTGTTCCTGTTTCCCACCCCCTCGTAAGATTACGACTTAAAGCTCGTCATAAATTATTCAAATGGAAATTTTAATGCAAGAAATATTGTATGAATTTGCTCACGCTGACACGTTTTAATGCAATTTAGAATATCAAAAATCTTTTTAAGTAGGCTTTCATAGATCAGGTTTCAGAAAAAAGATCCAAGTTTAAGAACCAATTTTACTTAAATAAGAGAGCATTCCTTGGTGCAAATCATAGTAGTACTCACCAGTGCTTGGTGAATCAGTTCATTGTTTCTTCAAGAGAAAGAGGTTAGGAGCCCTTGGGTGCGTTAATTTTATCTGTTTTCAAGTTTTTTTTTAAATATATTAACTTCCCTTTACCCTTTCCAATTTTTTCTTCCGGCACTTCGCGAAGTGGGAAGGAGCTATGTGCCAGGTTTGGTTTTTCCAAAGTTTGACCACCCCTAAAACCTCATAGAGGGGCAAGTGTGCTTTCTTTCAAAAATCTCAATTGTGATTTGAATTCGAATTGAAAAATTGTCTCAGTAATGAGAAAACGTGGTTTGATTTTTTCTGCGTTCAAGCCTAAATGAAACAAATATGCTAATATGCTCATTTTGATACAACCTATCTTCAATCTGGAGATTTTTTCGAGTGCTACAATTCTTGCCATGTTAAAGCTACATTATATATTAGCATAGCACTGCTGATAACCTGAGAGGTACAAGTATGACAGTTGGGTCCCAAGCAAAAGCATGTGTGAAAGATGCGTACCGCAATTTTTTCCACTTCGTTAGTTTTTTCCTTTTCTAATTTTATTTTCAAGTGTCTGGCGTCTTCCTGGAATGAAGTTCTATCGAGACATACGAAAATTAAAATTGATAAACGTTTTTGATTTCTTTCTACTTATGTTTTTATGTTTGCGTTGTATCGCAATTGATGCTAAGCTTCGCATCGCCTCTGTGTTTTTTTTTGCTATTTTTTCATGTTTTCCGTGAATGTTTTGCTATCATCTTATATATTGCAGCTTTTGATCTACTTTGATAAAACAACATAACATTATAGGACAATTTTGATAATAATTTTTTATCTGGTATTTGAATTGGCTGATAGAATCTCCAGAATGTCCGTTCTTAGTCGTTTCTTCAAAGTTTTTTTTTAAATATCTAATCTAAGTCTTTTTCTGCCTTTTGGTTTTGTTTTTCCCATGTTTTTGTATCGCAATGTGTGCGAAGCTCAGCTTCGCCTCTGTTTAATCTTTTTGATCAAATGTTTTCTGCTTTTTTCTATTACCAAAAAAAAGTTGGTTTTCGAATGTTATTAAGCGTTTTCCTGATCGAAAGAAAGAGGGGATGCGAAGTTGTTCCCAATATAATTTACAACTTTTTTGACCTAATTGAGCTGTAATTGATCATTTTAAGCTTTGCCCCCATTTTAACATTGCCCCCCTTAGAAGACCAAGTAAACAATCTACCCCGTAAAATTAAATAGCAAATTCAAGCCGTGAGGCCTGCGTGTACTATGCTCAAATCTGATTGGCTGAAAAAGAAAGCTTTTAACCAAGTGAACAATTTTCCTCCTAAATTGATTTAGGGGAGATAGTTCTCTTGGTCTAATTAATCTTGTTAAATTAGTGAGCATGTTTGGCAATGCAACTCTTCAGAGGTTTCATTATTGTTCAGCCTGATAGTTGGAATGTTCACCCTTTACATGCCTCCGATGATTTCGAGAAATGGCTCAATGGAGTCCTATGATTACTGGAAATTCCGTCATTACGAGTGGACATTTTTAATTGTTCTCTTAATATGCGGTGGAACATGGCCGATTTATTTGAGGTAACTGGAACTGTTTTCAAAATCATCAAGTTTTTGGGTAGTTCAGAAAATCTAGCGTTTTAATTATCAAAAAAAAAGTCGCGTGCAAGTTTCACTGCAGCAGCTGGTTATTACTTTTCCCACAAGGATCCAAATAGCGTTTGGGAACATCATAATTTCTGTCGTATGATTTTAATCAAACCGCTGCCTAAATAGGTAAAAAAAACGTCGTTCACATAGAGCTAAGTTTAAATGGCGCAACCAAGTTGACCCATTTTTGTTTTAGTTGGCTAACTGAAAGGAGACAAATTCCTCTTCACTTTATGGGCGAAGTTTTGATTCGTATCGGATTATATGGAGGCTTACTTGTGCTATTATGTCATCCGAAAGAAATCATCCAACTTGTCAATCAACCGTTATTCTCAATTGTCATCGCAATAATATCATCATCCTTTTATGTTCTCCAAATTATTTGTGCATTAATTGCATACAGTGATATATCAGCTTTTAGAACTATGGCTTTTAGCTACTGTTCCTGGGGTTTACTAGGGTTCATCAGCAAGCTGATTTCAACCGGAGTTTACTGGCATATATTTCTGGGGTCATTTTTAAGTGTTTATTCATCCGTGGCTTTAAGAATGCTCTATAAACGCAGTGGAAAAAGTGTCCAGCTCACGTCAGTTGATCGAAACAGTTTAGACGAAGAACCGAATTCTAATTTAATAGAATTAGAGTTCTTGTCTAATCCGAAAATGAATTCGTCATTTCAGGGTTGGCTTAAAATTAATAACAGAATCTAAATATTTAAAATATTGGCTTCGAAGAATTATTTGGCTGTGAATGATATCGGCCGTTTCAATAGTTTTAAGATTTCCAGATTATTGTTTGGATCCTGTTCATTGTAAAACCATTATCTAGAGTATTCATAACTTTTTATCCTGCGGAAGGTTAAGTCTGGCTAAAAGTTTCAATGTTAATTTCGGTCAGATTAGTTGATGTCATTTAATAGCAAATCTGAATCAATTAATATTTTTAGGGTTGGAATTGGTGTTTTAATCTCCTAATCTATTTAGAACAAACTTTTGCGAAGATAAAAACTGATTAAAAGAAAGACAATGAAACAAAGATCCACTTAGCGAATGCCCCTAAAAATGTATAAATTAGGTATAAATTGAACAAATAGTAAAATAAAACAAGGATAGCCGGTTACTTTGTCCCGACCTTAGCCTTGAAAAATAATAACTAATTTTTTTTTCAAATTAGTGTGTTTTTTTCTGCATGGTGTGATAAAAAGATCTGAACAAAAATATAGAACTTTAGCATATTCAACAGTCATCGTGAAATAGGCCAATTGGAAATCAGTTTTTTTACAAACAAAAAAATCGTTAAACGGCGTTAAAAACTAGAGTAAATATAAGTTTTCACGGCCTAAATTGAGTATAAATAAGCTATTGTAAGCCTGCATGCTCACCTTATTAGCTCGAAATTAGACCAAAATTAAAAAAATTTGAAACCGGTTTTCCTCGACATTGAGAATTTTTTTTTAATGTTCGAATCACGACCGGAACGGCTATAAAATGATATATCACTCGACCCATTCCAATGATTTTTTGTGGTATCTGATTTTGCATGGAAGAAAAAGTAAAACACACCCTAATGCGAAATTCCTCCCCATTTTTCAATGGTCCGAACAATTAGAATAAGACTTAAGATTTTCTTACGAATTTGAAAAGCAAACATTTTTCTAAAAAAAGCACTCATAAGGTAATTTTTTAACAGAATTTGAACAAATTTCAGAAGTTTGTAGATACTCATAAACAGTCAGCAGTTTTTCTTCGCAGTGATCTTTTAGTTTACTAAACAAAATCTAAATTTTTTCTTTTGTTTTGTGAATACAGGGTTCAGAACAGTGAAACTGATACATCTGTAGACCAGAATCCGATACTGTAACATAGGAACAATGTTAAGTTGATTGTAATCTAATAGCTGATATCTTGGCACACAGTGCCTTTATTTCGAATAATACCACATTGTTTTCCGAGTCTGATTTTATCAAAATCAATATGATTGACAAATCAAAACTTGCAATCAAGAGAAATGCCCACATATTTAAAAACGGGCTTAACTTTAATATTACAGAAATTAAATCGGAAATTGTGGTTGGACTCACTATTGAATAGATTAATAACTAACCGTCTGCTATTAGCCAACTTTGATTTAAACCTGACAGATGGGACTGAAAATGAAGGAAGTTTTTCAAAAGAAATTAGGACATGTTTGGATCGGTCAGGGTTGGTGAGCGAGCTTCGAAATTTCAAATCGAGGTACAATTTCAGAGACGAAATGCTGAACATGGTACTTAAAAACGTTATGGGCAGTGACTCAACGAAATTGAAATTGGCAAGAACAGAAAGTTTGCGATTAGAAAGTATTTAAATATCTTTTTCATAGCTATTGGGATATTTTTAACTACCCCCTGCGATTGCAATTGGGGTTAACATGAGAAGAGAATCCGTATAAGCTCAACCAACCGTTGGTTTAGTTATATTATGGGCTGGTCCTTCGTTACTAGGTACCATAAGGGGATAGTTAAGGAGATCCCTGCTGTTGTATATCGGAATTTATTTGTGTAAAAGTTAAAGCTGCAAAAATAGAGAAATTCGAAGCTAAAGAGCGCAACTTTCTGCATGTTTGTAGTCAAAATTAACTTACTGCAGTTTCGAATTCTGTATTCAATAAAATTAATTTATTTATTCGATTATTTGTAAAAATGTTAATTCTGTTTATCCTGTACATTTTTCTGTTTATTTTTTGTTTCAAGTAATTTTTCAGCTTCTTGGTGACATTTTTTAAGTTAGAGTAATCCAGTGACTAAACAGGTGATTTGTTGTCCCAGCATAACTATTCAAGCATATCTAAGCATTGTTTGCTCACTAAGTTGTGCCTAGTGCCCGGGAAATTAAAAACTTGTTGATCCGCTATTGATGTACAACATGCTCATCGCGATAGGTTTTTGGTTCGAATCTCAATACAACTATCCCGGAATTTTTTCAAGTCAACTGCAAATTCCGAAAGATTATTAATTCATTACTTGTACGGCAATAATATGGCAAAAATTATAGCCTGTAGGTAAAAAGGCTAGATTTTCAAAAAAATTGATTTAGTCTCGATCGTTTCCTGGTTTTATATAAAACCTTGTGTAGCCTTTCAACGCAATTCAGTTGACTGAGTTCGTTAAATTAATGTGCTTTCAGGTACCAATGTTTTTTCAACTACAAGTAACATCGAAATTTTGACCGTTTTTGACCTTGCCATGCTAATTTCGTGTACTTCACAAGAACAAGCGCCTCTATTAGGCCTACTTGCCAATTGATACGACATCTCAGTTCAGAATTTCTTCTTTGTTTGCTGCCATAATAAAATACATTTCACTGGGAATCGATCCTGGACCTCCGGTGTGCGAGTCAAATAACCTAATATTATCCCCTAACAACCGGAAAAATTCAGCAATTTAAAGCAATCAGTATTGTTAAACCAATTCATTGGGACCAGACGTGTTAGTAGAAAGTGTAGTTGCTGTTGGAAAATATCAGAATGCCTTCGCAAACGACAATTGGGGATCTAATTTGCATTTGCGATGGACTTGCATTTGTTTTGGCGACTATGGTGTCGAAAAAATTTTCATCAATTACGCCTATGGAGTTTTTATACGTGAGATGTGTGATGCAGCTATTAGCAGTGTTTTATGTGAAGTTTAGAAGCAGAAATTTCACAATATTCTCAAAAGGGAATACTAAACCATTAATGGCAACGGTGCTAACTGGCCTACTAGGTTAGTACCAAGTTTCATATAAATAGTTAATTTTTTGCTACTCTCTGATTTTGGTAACTGACAATTGAGATGAAAAATTTAACCAGATAGCTATTCGTTACAATTAATGAAAAGGCCTGACATGGTTATGGCATAAAATTGTGGGCAAACATAGGCGAAAACTCCTTAAAAACAGCTCTGTGGAGCAAGGTAATAAAGAATTAGATGAGCTCTGGAAACCAACATTTTAAAAAAGAGAGAACCAACGCTAGAGCAGTTTTTAAAAAGTGAGCTCTGGGAACCAACGTTATATAGAATGAGAACCAACGCCAGAACCGTTTAAAAATTGCTCTGGAAACCAACGGATTAAATAATTAGAACTAATGCCAGAACGATCTACAAGCCTAATGGTCTACGGTTCCTGTTTCTAAAAAGTTTGTCATCTAATTTCCCCAGATACTTACTAAATCTTTAATTCACGTAACCAACCCTAAAAATTGATTTAATAAACGGATGTTAGTTTTCCTCTGGTTTTTAGGAGTTGTGTTCAGTTTGGCGTACCTCTACTCGTTAGAATATATCCCACCTGCAGACATGTTCGCCTTCCACAAACTCAAAATCATAGTCACAGGCATCACATCTATGCTCGTATTCGACGAGATCTTCGGAACACTAGGTCAGTAACAATTCTATTATTACGCTTGCGATCATTTAGTGTGTTTTTTTCCTAACCTAAACTTCTTTTTTTTCTAACCTAACTCGTAAATAAAAGTGTTAATTAAAAGTGTTCATTTATTTGGAAATTTCACTGTAGCATTGGAAATTGCTTAGCATCTGTTCTCCGCTTTATTTGTCACAGAGTGGTTAATAGTAACTTTTAAGCTTACGTGGCGTGGAGGTTAATGTGTGAGACTCGTTATCTCTAGGTCGCAGGTTTGAATCTCAGAGGTAGACGAATTTTTGCTAAATCGAGGATCATTCTAGTCTAGTTTTTATTATTGCTCTTTATAGAGCTGCTTTTTGTCGTGTTCTCGCAAGTGTTTGCAAAGCGCAGCCTCTTGTCTGTGTTATAGTTCCTGCTCGAAGTAAATATAATAGGGCCTCGGATTTTAGTTGAATAACTATTTTGCGTAGTTAACTAACTAGTTCTGAGAAAATGGAGGAAATGAACTAATCAGAAAGATACGCTTTACTTTTACTATTTCTGTTGAAATTCTCCAGAAAATCGACATTATTTCAGAAATTAAACGCCAACATTGGCATCTGCGCTAAGGCCTGTGATCACATGGTGGAGGAGTTGGTTAGATCATGTAAATTACAAAGCTGAAAATTTGAAAATGTGGCAAAAAATTACTTCAAATGAAATACCCGGGTATTCTCTCAGACTCGCTACATTTTCAACAGAAAATTAGTTCAAAATTTTTTTTTGCTGTTACTGCAGTAAATTTTGTGAAGTTTTCTTTAACTAATTCGATGGGTTTAAAGGAACTATTTAGTTATCTAAAATGTTTTCTGTTACTTAACTAAAATCCGGGGCCTGATTATGATCTACTTTTTAATTTATCTTCCTCCCTTGGTATCTACTCAAGAATTTCGACGCTTTGAGTAAATTCATTTTTTATTTTCGTCCAATCAAGGAAGTATTTGTTTCTTGAATTTCAATACTGTGTGTTCAATGTAACAAGCAGTTCAGAGCAATTTAGAAATTTCTAGTTTTTGAGAATGGCGATTTTCCTGCATTCTGATCGATTTGTCAAAAAGTATTCATATTTGACTGAATTACATCTACTTTACATTCTCCTCGCAAGCCAAAAAGTAAAGCCACGCATAGGGTTTCGAAACGAAAGCGCGTTGTTGATTCCGGAAAGAGTTTAAATTTTTGAAAAATTCTATTTAATCAGTTTAAAGGAACTGCACATAATCAGTGTGAAATATTTTTGTTTGGCGTTAAATTTTTTTTTCATACCAGGGGCGGATGTAGGGCTTTCTCGAATGGGGATTTTCAAATTTTTTCGATTTCGGGTCAGTCAGTTAAAAGTCGACATCGCAAAAAAGAATCAAAAGGTGGCTCTTTCGGCGGCAAAGGGGCCAAATTTTTGATGGAATTTGCTTTTCAAAAAATTCATCAAGTTTTTTTTTGTTTAAGAACTAGTGGCTGCCTCCATTGTCATAGCAGGCGAGTTGGTCCTCACCCAACCACCAATCATATTCGGAGGTAGCATGTCGGCCTACGCAGATGCAACTGTGCTTAACTGGCTAGTGGCTCTCAGTTCAGTATTCTCTTCCGGATTCCAACCGGTGCTGTTAAGGTGAGTCTTGTTCAGAAAAATCTTGAAAGTATTGTGCAATGAAATGATTTTTTGAATTCGTTTTTAAAGGAAGTTTGCTATATTGAAGCTCGTGATCGTTTTTTATATTGCACCTCGTTATTTTAAGGCTAGTGTTCTGAACCGAACCGCAAATTTTGAATTGATTTCAATTTTAGCAATTATTTACTCAACCAAATGCTTGTTATAATACGAAATTTTTTTCTAACCGAAGTCTCCTAGATTAGTGTTTTTTTTTGGTAAATACCAGCCAGTATATTAGTAGTTGAATTTGGGCTGACCTTAGTCGAAATTTTGAATTAGTTAACTTCAAATTATAGGTATTTTTTTTATCTTTCAGTTTACTTACTTTTTTTTAGCATTTGGTTGTTATTTGGAAGCTCGCATTTGCCATTTTTGCTTGTACATGCGAAGTGCCACTTCGCTTTTGTGTAAATGTTTATGAAAGCTGTAGTGCTTAATTTGTTCATAATTTTAGCTTGTGCCTAGTTTTCTCTACTAATCTTTGTTCATCTGTTTTTTAGTCAATAGTTGTGAATACTTTTAGATATGCATTAGCCAGGGGCACGAAGGACTTCAAGTCGGATGCCTCGGACTACTTACTTCACTTTGGTCTGTTCGGTCTCACCATCCTCAACATGGTCGGCACCACAGCCACTCTCCAAAACAGAACTCAAAAAGTGAGCTTTTTCAATCCAATTGGGAATCATCTACCGGATGAAACATTAGTATTTGTCTCTTAAATTTTTAATATTTATCGATCTGGGAAACATGTAACGTTTAAGACAGTAGTATTTGGAGTCATTGATTGAAAAATTGTGAAAATGGTCAAAAATGCAAAATTCATATATAATTACATGTGCGATGTAAAAGTTTCAAGTTACGAATTTGACAAGTTAATACTCTATACTATTTAATTCGGCTATGGGAAGTTCAAATCGGCAATCAAGCTGTATATACTAGCAAACGCTTGGTGTTATGATACGAGTTTGGTTTTTCCAATCTAAAGTGCGCAATTTTGTGCTGAAGATTTATGCTCAATTTTATTGGCGTGCGATTATGTGGATTATGTTTTATCCGCTTTAAAGCGCTTGGTGTTTATAATTGCATGATAATTACACGGTTGGTTTATATACTGCGATCATAAGTACATTTATAAGCAATTTGTTTTGCATTAAGCGATTTTTTTTGTATTTCATTGGTTTTTTTTGCCTTTAGGACTTCGTAGTAATGATGGTCTACTCCGTCCTTGCAATGAGTGGTTCTGCTCTCTTCAAAATCAGCCTGGACTACATCTCATCAGCCAGATATGCTGTCATTAACTGTGCTGTCGTGCCTCTCGCCTTCTTCATGGATGCTCTGGCTGGGACTGGAAACTTCAGGTGGTCCGGTCTGTGTGGAGCCTCGATTGTGACTTTAGGTTAGTATTATATGACGCAGTCATTGTGATGCGTGCCAGACGGTGCAGAAATCAGAGTAGTAGAGGTATAATTTTATGCTCTTAGACTGGGGCGTATAATGTGTATTATTACATGTTCAAATCAATTTTAAAATAACATATATCTTTTCTGCGAATTAGGTTAATGGCAGCGTCCATGCCAGTACCGAGATACGAACTGATATTAAATCTCTCACCTGAGAGGTTGTTATAATTCACAATGTCCTTATTTGGCTTTGCCTTCAATTTTTTGGCACAAACTTTTTTTGGGCAGGGCGACAAGTAGTAACAGGTGACAATTCGTAACCAAAGCGACAATTGACAAGAAGGAATTGGCAAATAGCATGCGCTCGCTCCGCTGCGCTTATATCCGGCACGAGAGGAATACTTCGTGTGAATCAGTGTTCCTCGCTTAATCTACTGTTACGAATTGTCGCTTGTTACGATATGTCGTCTCACCGCTTTTTCGAGAATTAGAACTTCTCGTTTTTAGACGAAACTGATTGGTCGATATTTTGTACCTGCTGTTTTTCGAAAAGTCAAATAGAGATCATCCTCTAGACAAGCAGTGAGTTTGAATAAAAATAACTCAGTACTGCACATTGATTGCTCAATTCTGATTGGATTAATGTTCCAACTTAAAACCAAATTGAAATCTATCCTTATCCACTTTTAACTTGAAGATATTAGCTTAATCCGGCGATGTCCATTTAAAAAAAATCAACTTGAGAAGTGTAGCCGGATCCTCTGCAAGTAGTACTGAAGTTTCAGTACTGCCGAAAGTTACTTGTGGTTGCAAGTGCACGTGCTGTTTATTTTAGTTTCAAGAGGCACTTGAAACTTAAGGTTTTTTCTTATAAAATTTTTTTTACGCTCAATTTGTCTGCTACAAGATTTTCGGCTTTGTTTCCTCTTCGTATGCTTTGTTCCGTTGCTAGCCTAATATGCAAATGACTTGCATGTTTGCCTAGAATAATCTTCTATGAAGACATACGAAAATTTAAACTTTGGTAGACCTTGTTTTTTTTAAAATAATTTTTCGTTTTTTTTCTTATCTATGTTTTTCTTAACTTCTATTAAGACATACGAAATTTTAAATTTTAGTAGAGGTTTTTATAATTTTTTTTCTGTTTCGTTCGACCTATGTTTTTTATGTTTGTGTTATATCGCAAGTGACGCGAAGCTCTGCTTCGCCTCTGTGGAAAACTCTTCTCAAATTTTTAGAGATTATACCCTTTTCAAAATGTGTTGGGTCACAGAAGAGGATCACAGTGGTATAATTTGGTCAGCAATTGATCCGGTAGTTTTAGTGTAATTTTTCATTGACTAAAAACGCCTCAAATGATTGGTTTGGGGTAAAAAAAAATTGGGCTCGAATGTCTCTAAATCAATTGCACCATAATAATTTTGGTATAAGTAACCAAATTTTGTCTATCATTATTTTCTGTCTGAAGTTGACTCAATTTAACATCAGCTCTGTAGGGTTAGGTACAAAATCTAAAATTAGGAAAAAATTCTAAGGTATTGGCAGCCTGGGTTGACTACTGCAAAATTTTTAACGAAAATGATAGCTATTTTGAAAAATTGTTCACAGATTATTTTCTTTGAGAAAACGCTAAGTGAAGGGTTGAAGCTTCAAAAACGGCTTTTTTGAAGCTTATGAAATATCGTTTTTGGTTTAATAAATATTTTTTGCTTTACTCGTTTGCTTTCGTGTAAAGATGGAGCAAAATCCGAACTTCGGTTTTTCTTGATACTGAGAAAACCATACAAATTTTAAAATGTCAATCAAATCGGGATAAAAAGGGCTTGAGTTTATAATTTGTTTGTGTTATCTGGTTTTGAGTGAAACAAATCAAAGAAGAAATTGTAACACACCCGTTTACAAAGTTCCTCTTCACTTTCAGTGGTCGGAGCAAAAATAAAATAATTGTCTGAACCAAATTTAAAAGCCTACAAACAATTAGATTGATTTATTTCTTCCCTTAAGTTTTTCCGAAAATTTTGAATTTGAACTTTTTGAATATGCGCTGTCAGACAAAAGTCGCCTTTTCAGTCATAGATTTGCGTACCATTTTATCAAATTAAATTATTTTTCATTTAAGCATATATATTTTTATTAACAATTGTCGGTTTAAAATTTTGTGATGTAGTTTCTCCATTCAAATAATTCGAAATAATTCTAAGTCACAAATTATTTTAAATAATTCATTTAAATGGACATCATTGACGTGATCGCTTAAGAATATTTCGACTAATATTGAGTTGTGTTCTGTAAGGAGTGATGTTTTTCTCCCTCGTGCAATACTACAGACAGCAGGGCAAGATCAAAGGGGTGTGGCAAGTGTCTCTCAGAGGACAGCAGAAGTTCATCAAGATAGAACACAGTTGAACAACAGGTCAAATGATCAAATGCAATTGCTGTTGTTTATTGTATAGCTAGTAACAAATTTTTGACCAATCTTTTTTATTTTTGCCCAATCTTTTTAATTTTTGCCCTTGAAAAGGAAGCTTATGTTGAAAAATGCATTTTGAACATGCAATTGAAGTACTAAAAACGAAATAAAATGAAAAAATTCTAGTCAAATTTCTAAAATTGACGGAAAAGCTTGTGAGTCGGATAAAAAAGTTTGCTGATGGCTATATTGGGCTCGATCCTCATACCAATTAATCAATGGTGCATATTTATTCAAATCATATTCATATCTAGTGCTCATCTCACTACTAGGTCGTCTCTGAATCAGAAAATGTGATAGATATCTTGGCAAATTTCACTTGGTTTTATTTTAAATCGGTTTGTCCGATCTTATTTCTTTTTAGTTTGGATCGTTTTTCTTTGTCGCTGCCATTTATTTTTTTATTTTGAAATCAGACAAAAAGTGAGAAAAAATTAAAACGAAGGATTGTAAAATGAGAAATCTTTTTCTGAATGAAACTATGGCAGCTCACTGGGAAAACGATTTAGTTTTTTTTTTCGGGTTTATTCGATTTTCTGAGCAAGATTGAGAACTGTTTGTAAGATGATGCTGATAGCAACTATTTTCATGGCAATTAATTAGTGCTGTAGTTTTATGATTTTCATAAAAATTGCTAAGGTTTCTTTTTTGTTTATTTTGCCAATTTGTTGGAAAACCCGGAAAAATTCTTTCAATTGTAAATTTGTATAATATATCAATCAAAATAATGTTTTTCAGTTTTCAGCTGAGCTTTTGTTAAATGCAATACCGAAGTGTTTATTTCTCTGTTGTGAATACATTTGGAAAATTGACCATGAAGCTGATATACGCTTGTTTTGAAATATTCTGATTAATTGTATTTTCAATTGAATCCTTGTCAGTTTTCTGTTCAAATCGGGTCGAAGATCTATAATATAAATGATTTGCAAAACTTCCTTGGTTCAACCGAAAAAAAGTCGTTGTTGAGCCCAGTTAGCTTCTAATAGCGTACTTTATTGATGGAAGATTTCGACCCGCGTTTATACTTGCTGAATGGGTTCTGGTTTTAGATCATTCTAACTCACAAACTCTGCAATGGTGTAAGTGTAGTGTTCATGATATGATATGTTTGATATGGAAACTTAGATGACCCGTTTTCCTTTCCACCCAACTTAAGATATGTATCAAGTTTTATTTTGTAACGATTAGTTTTAAAAAGGTTACGTATGAAAACTGAAGATGCCTGGGCTTGCGTAATTAATCAGCTACCAAGACATGGTAAAAAAATGCAGGTGGGGAAAACGAGCCATCTTCGTCGTCAGTCGTGTACCTATTTGGTCTTATCACTTGTATATATGTTGTCAGATCAAGTTAATAAACCTCTACCCGCTACGCACTTAAACTCTTCAAAATCCAATTATCATTTTTAAGATCCAATTATCTGTTTTAAGAATAGTTATTATTGTTATCAAAAACTTACGAATATAGTAGTATTGTTCAATCATCGACTAATACGTTTCATGTTTTTTAAAAGGCTGAAAAGAATATTCTAGAACTTTAAGATGACTTATTTTACGAGTTGTATTGGGGACAAATGTTATTTTTGATTGCGATTGGTTTAGAGGGGTGGGTATATTGTTTGTTAACTCGATCTTTGCGGTGTAGCTTGGCTTCTCATTGAGTCAGCACCAGAATTGATTAACGTTTGATTATATTTTGGAATGTTCTTAATTCTAGCTCAAATGTAGCGTATTTTAAATTTATTTGTATATACTGAATTTAAAATTATGAGTTTCAAATCACAAAATTGTTTTTCAACCAAATATACAAGCTGAGTGATGTTAGAAATCAGGGGCGAATCTAGGATTTTCTCGAGCGGGGGTGGATTTTCCCAAAATTTTTGTCGACCTTTTTTTAGGTCGACCAAATGATTTTTCGAGCTCTCCCAAAGCACTAAAAAGTTCCTGTGTTGTCCAAATCTTCTGCGCCTTAGGCAAAATTTTGGAAAAACAGGCCAAAAAAAAGGCGTTTTTGGGCACTTTTTGGAAAATTATGATAAAAAATCGCGTTTTTTCGGCGCGCACTCCCCCCTCAAAATTAGTATATATTGGCGCCAAAGGCGCCTTTAGAAAATTTTTAGGGTTTGTCACCAAAAATTGATATTTCAAAATAGTACAAAGGGGGAGAGAAAAGGGCGTCCCCCATAAATCCGCCCATGTTTGAATTCCAAATCAAAGAGTTTGAAAAAGATTCAGTAATAGAAACTATTCGAGTTAACTATTATACTAGCGTGAGGCAGATTGTAACAGGAATCTTACGTGCCTAACAGATTTTCTTTTCATCTTTTATGATGTCTAGTTTTTTTGGATCCCTACTGATTATTGAGTATGAGTTTCAGATTCGGTTTGCAATTACACCATCACGAAAACAAAAAGTTTCGAAACTCGCGAGGGAGCTACTTGAAAAGAATCCGACATTGGCTTGGTCTTACCAAAACAAAATCTCAAAACGGGGAATGAACTAACATAAAACTGACCAATCTCAGCAACTTCTCAGATAAATTTCAGCAAAATCTGAACATCGTATTAAAAAATTTTGCCTACGAAGACAAATTGTGAAAAGCTCAAAGGACTGACTGCAAATCAATAATGGAAAAAGAAGACTTGGATAGCCCAATGCATGAACACATGCTGATGATTGGAACAGTCTCACCTATAGACACAATTCTGATTTTGTTCATATCTGTGTGTACGGCTTTGTTGAGTGAAGGGCTGACTTATCTGTTGGTATACAGGACGCAACATTACAAGAAGCTGAAAGCTGAGGTAGGTTTGTTATATTGATGGACTTTTACCATAAAAGAAGTTTTTCATCAAGGATTAAACATTTTTCTTGTCTAAATGAGCTTGCGATCTTAATTTTAAGGAACGTTAAAAATGAGTTTTTTCGCTCTCATCATTATTTGCTGCCTTTTATCTGAAACAAAGTACGATTGAAAATAGTAGAACCATGTGGTTAAGACAAGTAGTTCCTAAGCGGCAGGTCTGAGTCCGAATCCCTTTGTCTACGAGGTATTTAAGAGTCGATGAACGATATATGACTTTTATATAGGTTGTATTTTTTCAGGTAAAAGTCTTAAATTTGATCACGCTCAAATAAATGTTTTGCAGTTTGACCTTCAATTTATTTTTAAAATCATTTTATTTCCTTTGTTTAAAGGAAGTAAACTTCACTATCGAACTGCAGAAATGTACATGTCACGATAAAGAGCGAAAGTAGTTTCTCGGAAATGGGTTTTAGTTTTTAGATTTCCCAGCGCAATAAAATCTTAAATTCTTTTGAAAATTCAGAGCTTTAATGCCATATACTTTCTTCTTTGAATTTCGAAAGTTGAAAAGTTTTCAAAACGTAAGTACGTTTTTTTTTGCGTTCGTTGACTCTTTTCCAATTGTCTTTTGGCAATGTTCATTTTTTGGGATGGAAGTGGTTTTTTCTGAGGCGGATTTCTAGAATTACTTTTTTTCTGGAATTTTTCCGGGAAAATCGTAAAATGCTCCAATAACTACAGATGTGAATTCATACATAGTAATGAGTTAATGAATACCCTCAGCTATATATGCAAGTTTTGAGTTCAATTCAAGTTGATTTGCTAAAAGGCAGTCAAACTGCGCTTTCCCTAAACGAACTTAGAATTATCGCGATTTCTTGTTTCGAAAGTTTTTTTTTCAAGATTTCCCAACATATTAAAAAATATTTCTATTGATCCAGTTTTCTCAAATCGAGTTTATTTTATCAAAAAAGTGCCCACTATAAATTTGTCTTGAAATTCAAAGAGCATTGAGGCCTTATATTTTTTGCTTCGAAATGCCTAAGGTGATTGTTTCAAAAATAGGTCAGTTTTTTTTCTGTTTCCTTGCGTTCATTGACTCTTTTCCAACTGTTTGTTGGCCATGTTTTAGTAACTTTGACTTTCTTTGCTAAGATTACCGTAGTCGAAGGGCGAAACATTTTTTGCTGCGCTCTAAGCGGCTATCCTTGATTGAATACATATTTGACGCAACAACAGTTCTGTAGTTATAGCTTTAACATTTAATTTTGTGTGCGTTTTTCTTGAAGTTCAAGATTGTGACGTTTAATTCAAGAACCTAGATAAATCGCATTGAAGCTCATTCTTTGCTGCCTGATTTCTAAGAACCAGTTATGCGTGAAAGTTAGCATTTGAAGTATACGGCCTATTCGAAATTTGTTTTTTATGTTGGTTGTAATTTTACCAATTTGCTTGTTAAAACTTCATTTTTTATTTTCTTTTCTTTTTCTCGAATTTATAGGTTCCGAAAAACTTTCGTAGAAGAAAAACTTTTTTGTGCGCATGAGTGTGCGTTTTGAGGGGTATGAGCTTTAAATTTTTCTAGTTTTGAATTTTTTCAGAATTTTTTTTTCGATTTTTTTGGCTTAAAGCTTAAAGGGTTTCTGCTCAAGTGGTTTAGATAAGTAGCTTATGAGCGGCAAATTTGAATTGAATCCCGTTGTCTACGAGGTGTTTATTATTTTCAAACGTTGCTTTTTTTGTCATTTTATTAAAATTTCTGTTTTTTTTTGTATATTGGTGACTTTCATTCATTTCTCTGTTTTCGTCTCGTTAGTGCTCGCTGCAGTTCTTTTTGCTTGTATTGTAAATTGCAGCTTCGCGCTGTTTTCAAAAATTGAAATAGAAACACTAAGGATCGTAGACGAAGATTTTCAATGACTACTGAGAGTTTTCGATCAGTTGCTCTTTTTAAATTAATTTTATCTAATCGAACGTTTTTGTACTAATAATAATTCTCAGATTTTTTGCTTTAGGTTGAGCGACAGAGTAAAAAGGTTGAGCGCGCTAAAGATGGTGACCTCGGAGCAACCTCTTCATCTTTTCTAGCCGGAGGCAGTTCAACTCCCTCTGCTGCACAACTGAATGTAGTGGGCGGGGCTGGAGGAGGTAAAAACTCTTCAGATCTCTTTACCCTTGTGATGAGCAAGGGTATTGCAATCGGGTACTATACTTTTTTTCCCGTAAACAACTTTGTCCACAGGATCTTCACTTCTAGTGGATCTTCGTCTAGAGGATCTTTCATCTGACATGCTTAATTGCTCTAAAGTTCAATTAAAAGTACTATCAAATTAGCTAGTTAAAGCCGGTTTCAGAGCGTAATTATCTTATCAAAAAAATCTCATTTTTTCGGGTTCTTAGTTTTCGTCCTAGTTTCTGTCGGTTCATTTTCCGTTTTTTATAACCCAGTTTTTTTTCTGGTAGGATTTTCATCAGTTAACTCTTTAAACCATTTTGAACAGTTTTTACCGTAACTGAAACTTCACAAATTTTTGTAAATTTATCATGTCTGATTTCGATTTTTTTTTTCATTTTTCCCCTTGTTTTCTTAATATTCAAACAGCTTCAGTTTATGTTATATCGACTTAGTCAACTTATTTTGCTTAATTTCGAGGGCAAAATATATCCGTTTGGGATTGTGTGTTTCAGTTTGGATGGGTCGTAAAACTTATATTTGAAAACTTTATGACAACAGTTTTCTTTTCGACTCAACAGGTTTCGATCCAAAGTTTGTCGCATTGTGTTGCCTCTCGGTAGATGATTTCCAGTTTTCAAGGGTTGTTAATGAACTTCATCTGATAGAAAGTTTTTGTAGCTGTAATTTTTCAGCTTAAGTCAAGAATTTTTTCAAATAATTCTTTGCATTTTGCGAATAATTTTTTCCAACATACTTTTTTAGATTTTTAAATTTGATTTCTGTCTTTCTCATTCACGATTTTTCTAGCAAAATGTGTTTTTTTTGCATTGCAAGTGTTGCGAAGCTCCGCTTGGCCTCTGTGTTAACTATCCCTTCCTCCCATTGACTAGTTGTGTGGGGGCGTACCTATGCGCATGTCTAAATGTGTCGATGAATGTGGTGATGATACCTATAAAAGTCATGTTGATTCTTTTTCGGTTTCTCAGAAAAAAGTCGTTGATGTTGTTTTCGGTCAAATGACTTTGATTTCTTTGTGAGCAAAATCAAATTCATTTGATATAAGCAAGGCTTAATACGCTCTCAAATAACAAAATTTCAAATGGCACGAAATAACATGAATGACTCCTATTTATATTGCGATAGCAAGGGTATTGCAATTGGGTAGTAGACTTTTTTCCCGTGAACAATTTTGTCCACAGGACTCATTGAACTGGTGGTACCTTGGTTCATAATGAATTCAAAGTTTGTAGTGTCCATTGCACACTTAGCCTGGTGGTAAAGAATACGCCCAGGACCAAGAATACGCCCATGGTTTGAAACTGCCCAGGACCATTTTTTTTAAAACGGTAATAGTTCCTTTTCAAAATAAATCAGAGCATTATTTGTCTGCTTATGTTTTGTCGGCTTAGTTGCCCTATCTAAGAATCGTTTATTTTAGCTGTAAATAAATTTAACTGCAGTTCTTTTTAAAATTGGAAAATCCGGCCGAATTGAATTTTGCTTTTCACATTGGTTGTAATTTAAAATTGGAAAATCCGGCCGAATTGAATTTTGCTTTTCACATTGGTTGTTGCGGGAGCTGTGTTGCGGCTCCTCAGGGAGTGGCGTCCCTGCCCTGCATAGCTATGGGGGCGGCCTGTACATCTTTTACAGTTCAGGCTGCCCTGGGTTTTTGGTCATTAACCATGGCCTAGGCGGGATGAGGAAACGCAAATGGCGAAATGGCGTGCTGCATATAGTAATGTAGCTTAACATTTCCCCCACGCTGGACCCTCAGCGGTGTGGTAGACTTTGAGGCGTAGAGGACTTCAAATCCTCGCAAACGGCTGACTGTCATGCGGCATATGCGGCACCCGAACGAGTAACGTTCACTGCAGGTTGGCGACAGGAAGGGCATCCGGCCATCAAACTTCGCTCCAAATCCTTTACAATGTCATACACAACAAGCTCTGGCCCTCAGTCCCGTGCCCCCCTTAAATGGGGAGAGGGTGCTAAAAATCTCACGGTCTTTACTTCTTTCGTTTTAGGTACGCTAAACATTGGCACGCTCAAAAGCAAGTCTATTGAGCTGTGTCAGTTGTTATCCAGGAGGAAAGTAGACATCTGTTGTCTGCAGGAGGTCCGCTATAGAAATGAAGGCACACGTTACTTTGGTGAAGGGTCGGAAAGGTATAAACTTCTATGGAAGGGAAACAATGAAGGTACAAACGGCGTCGGAATACTTGTGAAAGACAGGTTAACGGAGAATATTCTATCCGTGGAGAGATTATCTGACCGCATTATATGTGCTAAGGTGATAATTGAAAGCAAAATTTACAACTTTGTTTCTGTTTATGCTCCCCAGCAGGGCCGCCTTGATATAGAGAAAGATTTGTTTTATATGGCGCTTTGCGACTTTCTATTTAAATTGCCAAATAAAGAAGAGGTGGTCATTGCTGGCGACATGAACGGACACTGTGGTTCGGACCAAATAAACTACGAATCAGTTCTTGGCAGGTATGGAGTGGGAGGAAGAAACCCTGAGGGTATCAGAGTCCTGGATCTATGCCTTGCCCATAATCTTCAGATAGCAAATACATTCTTCAGGAAAAGGGAACAACAGCATTGGACCTATGCCAGTGGCGATAGACGCAGTCAGCTGGATCTGTTCCTATGCAATCGAAATGTTCGGCGTAATATCACGAATTTCACGACTTTCCCAGGAGAATGTATAGCACCGCAACATAAACTATGCTGTGCATATTTCAAAGTTAGATGTTCTAAGACAAAGAAAGCGAAAGGCCAGATAACCACGATTAAATCGCATAAATTGAAGGATGCAGTGCATCAAAGCCAGTTAAATGAGAAGTTGAGTGAAAAATTGTCACCAAATATTTCCTGGAAAGAATTACAACACGCAATTGTAGATTCAGCTAGGACAGTTTGTGGAGTGAAAAGCAACAAGAAACAATTCAATCATGACAATTGGTGGTGGGACGAAGCTATGAGGGAGACACTGAAAGCAAAGCGGGAAGCCTATAAAAAGTTCAAGGCCAGTGACACAACTGCAAACAAACTCGTATACGCCGAGTTGAAAAAGAAGGCCAAACGAGAAGTTTCTAGAGCTAAAGCTAACGCATGTCAAAGGTGGTGTGCAGACTTAAATAGCAAAAAAGGTCGTGAGAAAATGTTCCGACTGGCTAGATGCACAGCTACCGAAAGTCATGATGTTCGGGGAGGTAAATTCATTAAGAACGAAAGTGGCATACTCCTCACTGACGGGACTGATGTCCTCGAAAGATGGCGCGAGTATTTTGACTCGCTCTCTTCCAAACCAGCCATCGGTTCTATGATGGACTCTCTTCCCATCCATGGGCCTATCAGGGAAATTACCGAAACTGAAGTTGGCAAGGCAGTTATGCATTCATCTGACGGTAAAACACCCGGACCATCGTCCATAACGGCTGAAATGCTGAAAGCCTTGGACGCATCCAATTTCTCTGTCTTGACAAGCGTTCTACAAAGTGTCATTGACTCGGGGAAAATCCCGGATGAGTGGTGTACGAGTGATACCGTGACCATCTACAAAGGAAAAGGGGACCCCTTGCTATGTGGATCGTACAGGGGGATTCGCCTATTAGAGCACCCTATGAAGGTTTTTGAGCGTGTCATCGAATCACGCCTTCGCGGCATTGTATCGATAAATGACAGACAAAGAGGCTTTATGCCTAACCGAAGCGCAACCGATGCTATTCATCTGCTCCGTAGGTTGCAGGAAAAGTTCTTAGCAAAGAAGCAAAAGCTTTATCATGTCTTTGTAGACTTAGAAAAAGCCTTCGATAAAGTACCAAGATATTTGATCGAGTGGTCTCTTAGGAGACAATTCGTCCCTGAGAATCTAGTCAAAACGGTCATGTCGTTATACAGAAACTCGGTCTCCTGTATGAGGCGAGGAAATCAAAGGTCAAACCAATTCCAGGTCAACACTGGTGTGCACCAGGGCTCTGTCTTGAGTCCACTGCTCTTCATTCTGATAATTGAAGAACTCACCAAGGAATGTGGTGACGGAATTCCATGGGAAATTCTGTTTGCAGACGACTTGGTGCTGACAAGTGAGACCTTCGAGGGCGTGTTGCAAAAGTTTGCAAAGTGGAGAACAATTTTTGAATCAAATGGCATGAAAGTTAACATGGACAAAACGAAGTTAATGGTTACCGGGGAAGAGGGAAAGACCATAAAGTCGGGTGATTACCCTTGTGGGGTTTGCAGCAAAGGGGTCGGTAGTAATTCTATGATGTGTACTTCATGCAGGCTATGGGTACACAGAAGGTGCAGTGGCTTGCGGGCAAGCCAACGCCTCTCTGAAACCTTTGTTTGCAAAGTTTGCCAGAATCCCAAATCCAAGGCAACAGATAGTAAAATCACACTTGCAGATGGTGAAATTGAAAAGGTGGGTCAGTTCAAATATCTGGGGGACATGCTTCATCCGGATGGGAAGGTGGAAACTGCTGTGCGAGCCCGCATAAATTCCTTCTGGTTGAAGTTTAGAGAACTATCCAGACTCTTATTGGATAAGAATCTTCCACTTGTTCCGCGGGTTTTGATCTACAAGAGCTGTCTGCGTCCAGTGTTGTTATATGGAGCTGAAACTTGGTCAATGACAGACTCAAATTTTAAAATATTGAGATCAACGGAACTTAAAGTACTGCGATGGGTAATTGGTACTGACCTACATATGATCACTTCTCGTTCTATTTATGAGCGTTGCGGTATTGACCATCTAGACATTTATTTGAGGAGGTCCCGTCTTCGGTGGTTCGGGCACACTCAGAGGAGCGTGCTCCTTGCAAATGCGCTAACAAACGTTTGTGTCCCCGGACCCAGATCAAAGGGTAGGCCGAAGAAGACATGGGACAAAACAATAGAGGAAGACCTATCCTTGCTGGGACTGAAAAAGGAGGAAGCCATGGACAGGGATTTGTGGAAGGCATTGTTGTCTAACCCCGTGTAGCACGGGAAAAAGACACAAAACGTTGATGATGATGATGATGACATTGGTTGTAATTTGTTAAAATTTCACTTTTTTCTTTTTTTTTCGTCTTTTAATTGGCTTAATAAATTTCGGTCTAATATCGACTTATAGTGACCTCTAATTGCGTCACTACGTCCGAAAAAGATTTTGTGCGCTTGTGTGTGCTCCGACGGGAAAAGGGACTTGATATTTTTTTAAATAAGTGTAGACAATTTCTTTTCGGCATGAAGGGTTTCTGAACAATTTTTACAGCTTGGCTACAGCTTGGTAATTATAAATTCCAATCCAATCAACCATCCGGCGTATCTGGCTTAGAGGTAAAGCAACTTTTTGAGATGGCAAAGGTTTGCGGTTTGAATCCGGTCGGACCTTTTTTTTTATCAAACTAGTTTTTGTCGTTTTCGGATTAACGTCCGTCTGTTTATTTTTGTCGGCTTATTTTTCGTAGCTCGATGGTGCAGCTTTATTCCAAGTTGCTGTAGCCCCCATTCTTGAGACGACAAAGCACGGTAGTTCGATTCCAATTAAGAATTGTTTTTCTTGCAAATGGAAAATTTTGGCTAATTTAGATTATTGTCTGTCTGCTTATTTTTGTCTGCTAAGTTCCGCAGAAAAGATTGTATTGTAAACTTGGCTTCTCTATAGCATTCCCAAAGCTCTTTGTAGACTTTATTATGGTGCAGGCAATTTTGTTCCGGATATTTTGAGTTTTTGTGAAGCAATTTTTCCGTTTGATTTTCATAACGTTCATATTTGTATCGCAAGCAGTGCGAAGCTCAGCTTCGCCTGTGTCAAAAATGTGATCAACCGTACACTTTCCCCCCTAAGTGAGCTACCGTAGAATGTCCTCACTAAGCATGTATTAGTTTTAAAAAATAAATCAGCATAGAATTTTCATTTCAAACAAGCACGCTGAATATACTAGCGAAAGTTTTCAAATACCGAATAGCTTTTTTATTCTGTTAATAGCGTAAAATATTAATCATAATTTGGTAGCAATTGATTTTTTGACTAATGAGGTTATTTTATTTTGCCCTCGAAGTCAATGTCTGAAAAAAAAACGTTATTTTATCCCCTTAATTCGATTTGGGGAAAATTGTACTGTTGATACCAAAAATGGGAGTTGAATTTTTTCCGATACGTTTTTTTCCTCGAATTTTCAAGTCCATTTTTTTTGGTTTCCTTCTTTGACACGTTTCCAACTGTCTGTTCGCCGTGTTCCTTTTTTTGGAAATCGTATAAGTTTTCTAAGTTTTATCTCCTGTTTTACACTTGCGAGAACAAGTACTCACAACTTATCATGCAGTTTACATGGTTACATCACAGCTACTGTCGGTATGTTAAGTAGCCTTAAGTCTGAAATTCACGCAATTTAGTTTAGACGTGGTAATGAAAGCACCAGTATGAAGCCGAAAGCCTTAAACCAAAAGCTTTCAACCCTAATGATTCTTGAGTAGAAGAAAATATTACCTCTGCCTTTTCTTTCCTTTATGTAATGCGCATAACTAAGAAGACCAACGAAAGATTTTTGACAATGAATTTGTTTCAAGACAAAATTCTTTTTTTTTCAATTTTCCCAATTTCATTGTAATTTCTAACTCGTTTTTGATCAATAAAATCAAAATTTAGATTTGGTAAAGTTAATTCCGATTTTTTTTTGAAGTTTTTTCATGTCTAATCAGAGCAGCCAAAGTTTTCAAAAGCGTGATTGTTGTATGTGTTTCTGATTGATGGTGACATAACCCTGACACCTTGATGGTTGCATAATTTTGCAATTTCAGGCAGGAACAAGAAGAAACTAGAAAGGGAAGAAGAGAAGTTGAAAATGCAGAATCGAGAATTATCCACTGTTAAAATGAAGAGTATGTTCGCAATTGGATTTACGTTCACAGCACTAATGGGTAGGTCCAAATATAATTTTTTCCTAGATATATTACCCAGATAATATTACCCGCTAAAAGGAAACGTGTTTATGGCGTTTAAGAAAGGGTATGATAATGTTGCTATTATCTTGGGGTTATTGCTATGTTGTTAGGAGTAAATTCTCATTTATCCCAGTCTTTTTCTCGGTTCGTTCAAAAGATTCTGTTTTCCGCAATGTAAATTGCAATTCTGTGCTTCAGCTAAAGAGTAGATATTTCTTAGCTCCGTAATATGGTGATAATGTTTTTCAACCAATCAGGGTTTTTTCAGGGGCTTTTATTTATGACACTTTTTAAAAAAATTTTTTTGTCAAAATGAACCCTAGGTTCCTGTTGCTCTGCAGCTTTTGAGAAAACTAAAAGCTCCATGATTAGTGCCAAAGGCGTGTTAAATTTCTTTAGTTTTGTTTTATAAGCTCTCGTCACAGATATGCATGGGCCTTATCTGCCTCTACTTGAGCAGATGAAAATACTCGCAGATAGAAAACTTGTTGCGTCATGCGATTTGTGCCAAAGGCGTGTTACCTTTCATTAGTTTTGTTTTTTAAGCTCTCGTCATGGATATGCATTTGTGAATTATCTGCCTCTACTTGAGCAGATGAAATTACTCGTAGATAGGAAACTTGTTGCGTCATGCGATTAGTGTCAAAAACGTGATACCTTTCATTAATTTTGTTTTACAAGCTCTCGCCACTGATATGCATGTGTGCATTATCTGGCATTAATTTGAGCTGATGCTAATACTCGCAGATAGGAAACTGTTGCGTCATGCGATTAGTGCCAAAGGCGTGTTACATTCCTTCAATTTTGTTTTATAAGCTTTCGCCACGGATATGTATATGTGCAATATCTGCCCTTAACTTGCAGATAAAAATACTCGCAGATAGGAAAAATGTTGCGTGATGCGATAAGTCCCAAAGGCGTGTTACATTTCATTATTTTTGTTTTACAAGTTCTCGTCAAGATATGCATGTTTGCAGTATCTGCCGTTACTTGAGCTGATATTAAAACGCGCAAATAGGAAACTTGTCGCTTCTTGCGATTAGTGCCAAAGGCATGTTAGATTTCATTAATTTTGTTTTATAAGCTCTCGCCACAGATATGCATATGTGCCTTATCTGCTTCTACTTGAGCAGATGAAATTACTCGCAGATAGAAAACTTGTTGCGTCATGCGATTTGTGCCAAAGGCGTGTTACCTTTCATTAATTTTGTTTTATAAGCTCTCGCCACAGATATGCATATGTGCCTTATCTGCTTCTACTTGAGCAGATGAAATTACTCGCAGATAGAAAACTTGTTGCGTCATGCGATTTGTGCCAAAGGCGTGTTACATTCCTTCAATTTTGTTTTATAAGCTTTCGCCACGGATATGTATATGTGCAATATCTGCCCTTAACTTGCAGATAAAAATACTCGCAGATAGGAAAAATGTTGCGTGATGCGATAAGTCCCAAAGGCGTGTTACATTTCATTATTTTTGTTTTACAAGTTCTCGTCAAGATATGCATGTTTTCAGTATCTGCCGTTACTTGAGCTGATATTAAAACGCGCAAATAGGAAACTTGTCGCTTCTTGCGATTAGTGCCAAAGGCGTGTTACATTTCTTTAGTTTTGTTTTATAAGCTCTCGTCACAGATATGCATGGGCCTTATCTGCGTCTACTTGAGCAGATGAAATTACTCGCAGATAGGAAACTTGTTGCGTCATGCGATTTGTGCCAAAGGCGTGTTACCTTTCGTTAGTTTTGTTTTTTAAGCTCTCGTCATGGATATGCATTTGTGAATTATCTGCCTCTACTTGAGCTGATAAAATTACTCGCAGATAGGAAAATTCTTGCGTCATGCGATTAGTGCCAAAGGCATGTTACATTTCATTATTTTTGTTTTATAAGCTCTTGCCACAGATATGCATGTGTGCATTATCTGCCATTAATTTGAGCTGATGCTAATACTCGCAGATAGGAAACTGTTGCGTCATGCGATTAGTGCCAAAGGCATGTAACTTTTCATTAGTTTGTTTTATAAGTTCTCGCCACGGATATGCATATGTGCATTATCTGCCTCTACTTGAGCTGATAAAATTACTCGCAGATAGGAAAATTCTTGCGTCATGCGATTAGTGCCAAAGGCATGTTACATTTCATTATTTTTGTTTTATAAGCTCTCGCCACAGATATGCATATGTGCCTTATCTGCTTCTACTTGAGCAGATGAAATTACTCGCAGATAGAAAACTTGTTGCGTCATGCGATTTGTGCCAAAGGCGTGTTACCTTTCATTAATTTTGTTTTATAAGCTCTCCCGACGGATATTTTTGTGCAATAACTGCCTTTCCCCTGGGCCGATACTAATATTCGCAGATAGGAAATAGTTGCGTCGTGCGATTAGTGCCGAAGGCATGTCACTTTTCTTTATTTTTGTTTTATAAGCTCTCGCTAGGGATATGCATATGTGCAATATCTGCCTCTACTTGAGCTGATAAAAATACTCGTAGATAGGAAACTTCTTGCGTCATGCAAATAGTGCCAAAGGCGTGTTACTTTTCTTTAATTTTGTTATACAAGCTCTCGCCATAGATATGCATGTGTGCATTATCTGCCATAACTTGAGCTGATTTTAATACGCGCAGAAAGGAAACTTGTTGCAACATGCGATTCGTGCCAAAGGCGTGTTACATTCCTTCAGTTTTGTTTTTTAAGCTTTCGCCACGGATATGTATATGTGCAATATCTGCCCTTAACTTGCAGATAAAAATACTCGCAGATAGGAAAAATGTTGCGTGATGCGATAAGTCCCAAAGGCGTGTTACATTTCATTATTTTTGTTTTACAAGTTCTCGTCAAGATATGCATGTTTGCAGTGTCTGCCGTTACTTGAGCTGATATTAAATTTTTCGTGTTGGAGAAAAGAATTTAACATTTTTTGTTCTCACAAAAATGAGCAGTTTATTTTGCTTCAAAGCTGTTTTAATGCCGGTAGCAGTTCGAAGTTAATTGAGAAAACAAAGCTTGAAGTTGCAATTAAAAAGAGCGTTCATCGGATATCATTTTCCCATCTTTTAGCTCTTGGTCATAGCTTTGGATTGCTAAGCAAAAAAAAGAACTGATTAGCGAATATGAATTAGCCGCAGAATACCTTTTTGCGTTTAAACCATTGCGATGATGGAACGCACAGTTCACTCCCAATTTACTCCCAACGTTACTCGCAGATAGGAAACTTGTTGCGTCATGTCGTTATTGCCAAAGGCGTGTTACATTTCATTAGTTTTGTTTCAGAAGCTCTCCCAACTGATATGCATGTGTGCATTATCTGCCTTTACTTGAGCTGATAAAATGACTCGCAGATAGGAAACTTCTTGCGTCATGCGATTAGTGCCAAAGGCGTGTTACATTTCATTAGTTTTTGTCTTACAAGCTCTCGCAACTGATATGCATGTGTGCAATATCTGCCATTTACTTGAGCTGATACTAATACTCGCAGATAGGAAACTGTTGCGTCATGCGATTAGTGCCAAAGGCGTGTTACATTTCATTAGTTTTGTTTTACAAGCTCTCGCAACTGATATGCATGTGTGCAATATCTGCCATTTACTTGAGCTGATACTAATACTCGCAGATAGGAAACTGTTGCGTCATGCGATTTGTGCCAAAGGCGTGTAACATTTCATCAGTTTTGTTTAACAAGCTCTCGCAACTGATATGCATGTGTGCATTATCTGCCTTCACTTGAGATGATAAACTTACTCGCAGATAGGAAACTTCTTGCGTCATGTCGTTATTGCCAAAGGTGTGTTACATTTCATTAGTTTTGTTTCAGAAGCTCTCCCAACTGATATGCATGTGTGCATTATCTGCCTTTACTTGAGCTGATACTACTACTCGCAGATAGGAAACTGGTGCGTCATGCGATTAGTGCCAAAGGCGTGTAACATTTCATTAGTTTTGTTTTATAAGCTCTCGCCACGGATATGCATTTGTGCAATATCTGCCATTAACTTGAGCTGATACTAATACTCGCAGTTATGAAACTGTTGCGTCATGCGATTAGTGCCAAAGGCGTGTAACGTTTCATTAGATTTGTTTTAAAAGCTCTTGGCACGGATATGCATTTCTGCAATATCTGCCATTAACTTGAGCTGATACTAATACTCGCAGATAGGAAACTGTTGCGTCATGCGAATAGTGCCAAAGGCGTGTAACATTTCATTAGTTTTGTTTCGTAAGCTCTCGCCACGGATCTGCATATGTGCATTATCTGCCTCTATTTGAGCTGATATAATTACTCGCAGATAGGAAACTGGTGCGTCATGCGATTAGTGCCAAAGGCGTGTAACATTTCATTAGTTTTGTTTTATAAGCTCTCGCCACGGATATGCATTTGTGCAATATCTGCCATTAACTTGAGCTGATACTAATACTCGCAGTTATGAAACTGTTGCGTCATGCGATTAGTGCCAAAGGCGTGTAACATTTCATTAATTTTGTTTTAAAAGCTCTCGGCACGGATATGCATTTGTGCAATATCTGCCATTAACTTGAGCTGATACTAATACTCGCAGATAGGAAACTGTTGCGTCATGCGATTAGTGCCAAAGGCGTGTAACATTTCATCAGTTTTGTTTAACAAGCTCTCGCAACTGATATGCATGTGTGCATTATCTGCCTTTACTTGAGATGATAAACTTACTCGCAGATAGGAAACTTCTTGCGTCATGTCGTTATTGCCAAAGGCGTGTAACATTTCATTAATTTTGTTTTAAAAGCTCTCGGCACGGATATGCATTTGTGCAATATCTGCCATTAACTTGAGCTGATACTAATACTGCAGATAGGAAACTGTTGCGTCATGCGATTAGTGCCAAAGGCGTGTAACATTTCTTCAGTTTTGTTTAACAAGCTCTCGCAACTGATATGCATGTGTGCAATATCTGCCATTTACTTGAGCTGATACTAATACTCGCAGATAGGAAACTGTTGCGTCATGTGATTAGTGCCAAAGGCGTGTTACATTTCATTAGTTTTGTTTTACAAGCTCTCGCAACTGATATGCATGTGTGCAATATCTGCCATTTACTTGAGCTGATACTAATACTCGCAGATAGGAAACTGTTGCGTCATGCGATTAGTGCCAAAGGCGTGTAACATTTCATCACTTTTGTTTAACAGGCTCTCGCAACTGATATGCATGTGTGCATTATCTGCCTTTACTTGAGATGATAAACTTACTCGCAGATAGGAAACTTCTTGCGTCATGTCGTTATTGCCAAAGGCGTGTTACATTTCATTAGTTTTGTTTCAGAAGCTCTCCCAACTGATATGCATGTGTGCATTATCTGCCTTTACTTGAGCTGATACTAATACTCGCAGATAGGAAACTGGTGCATCATGCGATTAGTGCCAAAGGCGTGTAACATTTCATTAGTTTTGTTTTATAAGCTCTCGCCACGGATATGCATTTGTGCAATATCTGCCATTAACTTGAGCTGATACTAATACTCGCAGATAGGAAACTGTTGCGTCATGCGATTAGTGCCAAAGGCGGGTAACATTTCATCAGTTTTGTTTAACAAGCTCTCGCAACTGATATGCATGTGTGCATTATCTGCCTTTACTTGAGATGATAAACTTACTCGCAGATAGGAAACTTCTTGCGTCATGTCGTTATTGCCAAAGGCGTGTAACATTTCATTAATTTTGTTTTAAAAGCTCTCGGCACGGATATGCATTTGTGCAATATCTGCCATTTATTTGAGCTGATACTAATACTCGCAGATAGGAAACTGTTGCGTCATGCGATTAGTGCCAAAGGCGTGTTACGTTTCATTAGTTTTGTTTTACAAGCTCTCGCAACTGATATGCATGTGTGCAATATCTGCCATTTACTTGAGCTGATACTAATACTCGCAGATAGGAAACTGTTGCGTCATGCGATTAGTGCTAAAGGCGTGTAACATTTCATCAGTTTTGTTTAACAAGCTCTCGCAACTGATATGCATGTGTGCAATATCTGCCATTTACTTGAGCTGATACTAATACTCGCAGATAGGAAACTGTTGCGTCATGCGATTAGTGCCAAAGGCGTGTAACTTTTCATCAGTTTTGTTTAACAAGCTCTCGCAACTGATATGCATGTGTGCAATATCTGCCATTTACTTGAGCTGATACTAATACTCGCAGATAGGAAACTGTTGCGTCATGCGATTAGTGCCAAAGGCGTGTTACATTTCATTAGTTTTGTTTTACAAGCTCTCGCAACTGATATGCATGTGTGCAATATCTGCCATTTACTTGAGCTGATACTAATACTCGCAGATAGGAAACTGTTGCGTCATGCGATTAGTGCCAAAGACGTGTTACTTTTCATCAGTTTTGTTTAACAAGCTCTCGCAACTGATATGCATGTGTGCAATATCTGCCATTTACTTGAGCTGATACTAATACTCGCAGATAGGAAACTGTTGCGTCATGCGATTAGTGCCAAAGGCGTGTACCATTTCATCAGTTTTGTTTAACAAACTCTAGCAACTGATATGCATGTGTGCATTATCTGCCTTTACTTGAGATGATAAACTTACTCGCAGATAGGAAACTTCTTGCGTCATGTCGTTATTGCCAAAGGCGTGTTACATTTCATTAGTTTTGTTTCAGAAGCTCTCCCAACTGATATGCATGTGTGCATTATCTGCCTTTACTTGAGCTGATACTAATACTCGCAGATAGGAAACTGGTGCGTCATGCGATTAGTGCCAAAGGCGTGTAACATTTCATTAGTTTTGTTTTATTTGCTCTCGCCACGGATATGCATTTGTGCAATATCTGCCATCAACTTGAGCTGATACTAATACTCGCAGTTATGAAACTGATGCGTCATGCGATTAGTGCCAAAGGCGTGTAACATTTCATTAGTTTTGTTTTAAAAGCTCTCGGCACGGATATGCATTTGTGCAATATTTGCCATTAACTTGAGCTGATACTAATACTCGCAGATAGGAAACTGTTGTGTCATGCGAATAGTGCCAAAGGCGTGTAACATTTCATTAGTTTTGTTTCGTAAGCTCTCGCCACGGATCTGCATATGTGCATTAGCTGCCTCTACTTGAGCTGATATAATTACTCGCAGATAGGAAACTGGTGCGTCATGCGATTAGTGCCAAAGGCGTGTAACATTTCATTAGTTTTGTTTTATAAGCTCTCGCCACGGATATGCATTTGTGCAATATCTGCCATTAACTTGAGCTGATACTAATACTCGCAGTTATGAAACTGTTGCGTCATGCGGTTAGTGCCAAAGGCGTGTAACATTTCATTAATCTTGTTTTAAAAGCTCTCGGCACGGATATGCTTTTGTGCAATATCTGCCATTAACTTGAGCTGATACTAATACTCGCAGATAGGAAACTGGTTCGTCATGCGATTAGTGCCAAAGGCGTGTAACATTTCATTAGTTTTGTTTTATAAGCTCTCGCCACGGATATGCATTTGTGCAATATCTGCCATTAACTTGAGCTGATACTAATACTCGCAGTTATGAAACTGTTGCGTCATGCGATTAGTGCCAAAGGCGTGTAACATTTCATTAATCTTGTTTTAAAAGCTCTCGGCACGGATATGCATTTGTGCAATATCTGCCATTAACTTGAGCTGATACTAATACTCGCAGATAGGAAACTGTTGCGTCATGCGATTAGTGCCAAAGGCGTGTAACATTTCATCAGTTTTGTTTAACAAGCTCTATCAACTGATATGCATGTGTGCATTATCTGCCTTTACTTGAGATGATAAACTTACTCGCAGATAGGAAACTTCTTGCGTCATGTCGTTATTGCCAAAGGCGTGTTACATTTCATTAGTTTTGTTTCAGAAGCTCTCCCAACTGATATGCATGTGTGCATTATCTGCCTTTACTTGAGCTGATACTAATACTCGCAGATAGGAAACTGGTGCGTCATGCGATTAGTGCCAAAGGCGTGTAACATTTCATTAGTTTTGTTTTATATGCTCTCGCCACGGATATGCATTTGTGCAATATCTGCCATCAACTTGAGCTGATACTAATACTCGCAGTTATGAAACTGTTGCGTCATGCGATTAGTGCCAAAGGCGTGTAACATTTCATTAGTTTTGTTTTAAAAGCTCTCGGCACGGATATGCATTTGTGCAATATCTGCCATTAACTTGAGCTGATACTAATACTCGCAGATAGGAAACTGTTGTGTCATGCGAATAGTGCCAAAGGCGTGTAACATTTCATTAGTTTTGTTTCGTAAGCTCTCGCCACGGATCTGCATATGTGCATTAGCTGCCTCTACTTGAGCTGATATAATTACTCGCAGATAGGAAACTGGTGCGTCATGCGATTAGTGCCAAAGGCGTGTAACATTTCATTAGTTTTGTTTTATAAGCTCTCGGCACGGATATGCATTTGTGCAATATCTGCCATTAACTTGAGCTGATACTAATACTTGCAGATAGGAAACTGGTGCGTCATGCGATTAGTGCCAAAGGCGTGTAACATTTCATTAGTTTTGTTTTATATGCTCTCGCCACAGATATGCATTTGTGCAATATCTGCCATCAACTTGAGCTGATACTAATACTCGCAGTTATGAAACTGTTGCGTCATGCGATTAGTGCCAAAGGCGTGTAACATTTCATTAGTTTTGTTTCAAAAGCTCTCGGCACGGATATGCATTTGTGCAATATCTGCCATTAACTTGAGCTGATACTAATACTCGCAGATAGGAAACTGTTGTGTCATGCGAATAGTGCCAAAGGCGTGTAACATTTCATGAGTTTTGTTTCGTAAGCTCTCGCCACGGATCTGCAGATGTGCATTATCTGCCTCTACTTGAGCTGATATTATTACTCGCAGATAGGAAACTGGTGCGTCATGCGATTAGTGCCAAAGGCGTGTAACATTTCATTAGTTTTGTTTTATAAGCTCTCGCCACGGATATGCATTTGTGCAATATCTGCCATTAACTTGAGCTGATACTAATACTCGCAGTTATGAAACTGTTGCGTCATGCGATTAGTGCCAAAGGCGTGTAACATTTCATTAATCTTGTTTTAAAAGCTCTCGGCACGGATATGCATTTGTGCAATATCTGCCATTAACTTGAGCTGATACTAATACTCGTAGATAGGAAACTGTTGCGTCATGCGATTAGTGCCAAAGGCGTGTAACATTTCGTCAGTTTTGTTTAACAAGCTCTCGCAACTGATATGCATGTGTGCATTATCTGCCTTTATTTGAGATGTTAAATTTACTCGCAGATAGGAAACTTCTTGCGTCATGTCGTTATTGCCAAAGGCGTGTAACATTTCATTAATTTTGTTTTAAAAGCTCTCGGCACGGATATGCATTTGTGCAATATCTGCCATTTACTTGAGCTGATACTAATACTCGCAGATAGGAAACTGTTGCGTCATGCGATTAGTGCCAAAGGCGTGTTACATTTCATTAGTTTTGTTTTACAAGCTCTCGCAACTGATATGCATGTGTGCAATATCTGCCATTTACTTGAGCTGATACTAATACTCGCAGATAGGAAACTGTTGCGTCATGCGATTAGTGCCTAAGGCGTGTAACTTTTCATCAGTTTTGTTTAACAAGTTCTCGCAACTGATATGCATGTGTTCATTATCTGCCTTTACTTGAGATGATAAACTTACTCGCAGATAGGAAACTTCTTGCGTCATGTCGTTATTGCCAAAGGCGTGTTACATTTCATTAGTTTTGTTTCAGAAGCTCTCCCAACTGATATGCATGTGTGCATTATCTGCCTTTACTTGAGCTGATACTAATACTCGCAGATAGGAAACTGGTGCGTCATGCGAATAGTGCCAAAGGCGTGTAACATTTCATTAGTTTTGTTTTATAAGCTCTCGCCACGGATATGCATTTGTGCAATATCTGCCATTAACTTGAGCTGATACTAATACTCGCAGTTATGAAACTGTTGCGTCATGCGATTAGTGCCAAAAGCGTGTAACATTTCATTAGTTTTGTTTTAAAAGCTCTCGGCACGGATATGCATTTGTGCAATATCTGCCATTAACTTGAGCTGATACTAATACTCGCAGATAGGAAACTGTTGCGGCATGCGAATAGTGCCAAAGGCGTGTAACATTTCATTAGTTTTGTTTCGTAAGCTCTCGCCACGGATCTGCATATGTGCATTATCTGCCTCTACTTGAGCTGATATAATTACTCGCAGATAGGAAACTGGTGCGTCATGCGATTAGTGCCAAAGGCGTGTAGCATTTCATTAGTTTTGTTTTAAAAGCTCTCGCCACGGATATGCATTTGTGCAATATCTGCCATTAACTTGAGCTGATACTCATACTCGCAGTTATGAAACTGTTGCGTCATGCGATTAGTGCCAAAGGCGTGTAATTTTTCATTAATTTTGTTTTAAAAGCTCTCGGCACGGATATGCATTTGTGCAATATCTGCCATTAACTTGAGCTGATACTAATACTCGCAGATAGGAAACTGTTGCATCATGCGATTAGTGCCAAAGGCGTGTAACATTTCATCAGTTTTGTTTAACAAGCTCTCGCAACTGATATGCATGTGTGCAATATCTGCCATTTACTTGAGCTGATACTAATACTCGCAGATAGGAAACTGTTGCGTCATGCGATTAGTGCCAAAGGCGTGTAACATTTCATCAGTTTTGTTTAACAAGCTCTCGCAACTGATATGCATGTGTGCATTATCTGCCTTTACTTGAGATGATAAACTTACTCGCAGATAGGAAACTTCTTGCGTCATGTCGTTATTGCCAAAGGCGTGTAACATTTCATTAATTTTGTTTTAAAAGCTCTCGGCACGGATATGCATTTGTGCAATATCTGCCATTAACTTGAGCTGATACTAATACTCGCAGATAGGAAACTGTTGCGTCATGCGATTAGTGCCAAAGGCGTGTTACATTTCATTAGTTTTGTTTTAAAGCTCTCGCAACTGATATGCATGTGTGCAATATCTGCCATTTACTTGAGCTGATACTAATACTCGCAGATAGGAAACTGTTGCGTCATGCGATTAGTGCCAAAGGCGTGTAACATTTCATCAGTTTTGTTTAACAAGCTCTCGCAACTGATATGCATGTGTGCATTATCTGCCTTTACTTGAGATGATAAACTTACTCGCAGATAGGAAACTTCTTGCGTCATGTCGTTATTGCCAAAGGCGTGTTACATTTCATTAGTTTTGTTTCAGAAGCTCTCCCAACTGATATGCATGTGTGCATTATCTGCCTTTACTTGAGCTGATACTAATACTCGCAGATAGGAAACTGGTGCGTCATGCGATTGGTGCCAAAGGCGTGTAACATTTCATTAGTTTTGTTTTATAAGCTCTCGCCACGGATATGCATTTGTGCAATATCTGCCATTAACTTGAGCTCATACTAATACTCGCAGTTATGAAACTGTTGCGTCATGCGATTAGTGCCAAAGGCGTGTTACATTTCATTAGTTTTGTTTTACAAGCTCTCGCAACTGATATGCATGTGTGCAATATCTGCCATTTACTTGAGCTGATACTAATACTCGCAGATAGGAAACTGTTGCGTCATGCGATTAGTGCCAAAGGCGTGTAACTTTTCATCAGTTTTGTTTAACAAGCTCTCGCAACTGATATGCATGTGTGCAATATCTGCCATTTACTTGAGCTGATACAAATACTCGCAGATAGGAAACTGTTGCGTCATGTGATTAGTGCCAAAGGCGTGTAACCTTTCATCAGTTTTGTTTAACAAGCTCTCGCAACTGATATGCATGTGTGAATTATCTGCCTTTACCTGAGATGATAAACTTACTCGCAGATAGGAAAATTCTTGCGTCATGTCGTTATTGCCAAAGGCGTGTAACATTTCATTAATTTTGTTTTAAAAGCTCTCGGCACGGATATGCATTTGTGCAATACCTGCCATTTACTTGAGCTGATACTAATACTCGCAGATAGGAAACTGTTGCGTCATGCGATTAGTGCCAAAAGCGTGTTACATTTCATTAGTTTTGTTTTACAAGCTCTCGCAACTGATATGCATGTGTGCAATATCTGCCATTTACTTGAGCTGATACTAATACTCGCAGATAGGAAACTGTTGCGTCATGCGATTAGTGCCAAAGGCGTGTAACTTTTCATCAGTTTTGTTTAACAAGCTCTCGCAACTGATATGCATGTGTGCAATTTCTGCCATTTACTTGAGCTGATACTAATACTCGCAGATAGGAAACTGTTGCGTCATGCGATTAGTGCCAAAGGCGTGTAACATTTCATCAGTTTTGTTTAACAAGCTCTAGCAACTGATATGCATGTGTGCATTATCTGCCTTTACTTGAGATGATAAACTTACTCGCAGATAGGAAACTTCTTGCGTCATGTCGTTATTGCCAAAGGCGTGTTACATTTCATTAGTTTTGTTTCAGAAGCTCTCCCAACTGATATGCATGTGTGCATTATCTGCCTTTACTTGAGCTGATACTAATACTCGCAGATAGGAAACTGGTGCGTCATGCGATTAGTGTCAAAGGCGTGTAACATTTCATTAGTTTTGTTTTAAAAGCTCTCGGCACGGATATGCATTTGTGCAATATCTGCCATTAACTTGAGCTGATACTAATACTCGCAGATAGGAAACTGTTGTGTCATGCGATTAGTGCCAAAGGCGTGTAACATTTCATCAGTTTTCTTTAACAAGCTCTCGCAACTGATATGCATGTGTGCATTATCTGCCTTTACTTGAGATGATAAACTTACTCGCAGATAGGAAACTTCTTGCGTCATGTCGTTATTGCCAAAGGCGTGTAACATTTCATTAATTTTGTTTTAAAAGCTCTCGGCACGGATATGCATTTGTGCAATATCTGCCATTAACTTGAGCTGATACTAATACTCGCAGATAGGAAACTGTTGCGTCATGCGATTAGTGCCAAAGGCGTGTAACATTTCATCAGTTTTGTTTAACAAGCTCTCGCAACTGATATGCATGTGTGCATTATGTGCCTTTACTTGAGATGATAAACTTACTCGCAGATAGGAAACTTCTTGCGTCATGTCGTTATTGCCAAAGGCGTGTTACATTTCATTAGTTTTGTTTCAGAAGCTCTCCCAACTGATATGCATGTGTGCATTATCTGCCTTTACTTGAGCTGATACTAATACTCGCAGATAGGAAACTGGTGCGTCATGCGATTAGTGTCAAAGGCGTGTAACATTTCATTAGTTTTGTTTTATATGCTCTCGCCACGGATATGCATTTGTGCAATGTCTGCCATCAACTTGAGCTGATACTAATACTCGCAGTTATGAAACTGTTGCGTCATGCGATTAGTGCCAAAGGCGTGTAACATTTCATTAGTTTTGTTTTAAAAGCTCTCGGCACGGATATGCATTTGTGCAATATCTGCCATTAACTTGAGCTGATACTAATACTCGCAGATAGGAAACTGGTGCGTCATGCGATTAGTGCCAAAGGCGTGTAACATTTCATCAGTTTTGTTTAACAAGCTCTCGCAACTGATATGCATGTGTGCATTATCTGCCTTTACTTGAGATGATAAACTTACTCGCAGATAGGAAACTTCTTGCGTCATGTCGTTATTGCCAAAGGCGTGTAACATTTCATTAATTTTGTTTTAAAAGCTCTCGGCACGGATATGCATTTGTGCAATATCTGCCATTAACTTGAGCTGATACTAATACTCGCAGATAGGAAACTGTTGCGTCATGCGATTAGTGCCAAAGGCGTGTAACATTTCATCGGTTTTGTTTAACAAGCTCTCGCAACTGATATGCATGTGTGCAATATCTGCCATTTACTTGAGCTGATACTAATACTCGCAGATAGGAAACTGTTGCGTCATGCGATTAGTGCCAAGGGCGTGTTACATTTCATTAGTTTTGTTTTAAAGCTCTCGCAACTGATATGCATGTGTGCAATATCTGCCATTTACTTGAGCTGATACTAATACTCGCAGATAGGAAACTGTTGCGTCATGCGATTAGTGCCAAAGGCGTGTAACATTTCATCAGTTTTGTTTAACAAGCTCTCGCAACTGATATGCATGTGTGCATTATCTGCCTTTACTTGAGATGATAAACTTACTCGCAGATAGGAAACTTCTTGCGTCATGTCGTTATTGCCAAAGGCGTGTTACATTTCATTAGTTTTGTTTCAGAAGCTCTCCCAACTGATATGCATGTGTGCATTATCTGCCTTTACTTGAGCTGATACTAATACTCGCAGATAGGAAACTGGTGCGTCATGCGATTAGTGCCAAAGGCGTGTAACATTTCATTAGTTTTGTTTTATAAGCTCTCGCCACGGATATGCATTTGTGCAATATCTGCCATTAACTTGAGCTCATACTAATACTCGCAGTTATGAAACTGTTGCGTCATGCGATTAGTGCCAAAGGCGTGTTACATTTCATTAGTTTTGTTTTACAAGCTCTCGCAACTGATATGCATGTGTGCAATATCTGCCATTTACTTGAGCTGATACTAATACTCGCAGATAGGAAACTGTTGCGTCATGCGATTAGTGCCAAAGGCGTGTAACTTTTCATCAGTTTTGTTTAACAAGCTCTCGCAACTGATATGCATGTGTGCAATATCTGCCATTTACTTGAGCTGATACAAATACTCGCAGATAGGAAACTGTTGCGTCATGCGATTAGTGCCAAAGGCGTGTAACCTTTCATCAGTTTTGTTTAACAAGCTCTCGCAACTGATATGCATGTGTGAATTATCTGCCTTTACCTGAGATGATAAACTTACTCGCAGATAGGAAACTTCTTGCGTCATGTCGTTATTGCCAAAGGCGTGTAACATTTCATTAATTTTGTTTTAAAAGCTCTCTTAACGGATATGCATTTGTGCAATATCTGCCATTTACTTGAGCTGATACTAATACTCGCAGATAGGAAACTGTTGCGTCATGCGATTAGTGCCAAAAGCGTGTTACATTTCATTAGTTTTGTTTTACAAGCTCTCGCAACTGATATGCATGTGTGCAATATCTGCCATTTACTTGAGCTGATACTAATACTCGCAGATAGGAAACTGTTGCGTCATGCGATTAGTGCCAAAGGCGTGTAACTTTTCATCAGTTTTGTTTAACAAGCTCTCGCAACTGATATGCATGTGTGCAATATCTGCCATTTACTTGAGCTGATACTAATACTCGCAGATAGGAAACTGTTGCGTCATGCGATTAGTGCCAAAGGCGTGTAACATTTCATCAGTTTTGTTTAACAAGCTCTAGCAACTGATATGCATGTGTGCAATATCTGCCATTTACTTGAGCTGATACTAATACTCGCAGATAGGAAACTGGTGCGTCATGCGATTAGTGTCAAAGGCGTGTAACATTTCATTAGTTTTGTTTTATATGCTCTCGCCACGGATATGCATTTGTGCAATATCTGCCATCAACTTGAGCTGATACTAATACTCGCAGTTATGAAACTGTTGCGTCATGCGATTAGTGCCAAAGGCGTGTAACATTTCATTAGTTTTGTTTTAAAAGCTCTCGGCACGGATATGCATTTGTGCAATATCTGCCATTAACTTGAGCTGATACTAATACTCGCAGTTATGAAACTGTTGCGTCATGCGATTAGTGCCAAAGGCGTGTAACATTTCATTAGTTTTGTTTTAAAAGCTCTCGGCACGGATATGCATTTGTGCAATATCTGCCATTAACTTGAGCTGATACTAATAATCGCAGATAGGAAACTGTTGTGTCATGCGATTAGTGCCAAAGGCGTGTAACTTTTCATCAGTTTTGTTTAACAAGCTCTCGCAACTGATATGCATGTGTGCATTATCTGCCTTTACTTGAGATGATAAACTTACTCGCAGAAAGGAAACTTCTTGCGTCATGTCGTTATTGCCAAAGGCGTGTTACATTTCATCAGTTTTGTTTCAGAAGCTCTCCCAACTGATATGCATGTGTGCATTATCTGCCTTTACTTGAGCTGATACTAATACTCGCAGATAGGAAACTGGTGCGTCATGCGATTAGTGTCAAAGGCGTGTAACATTTCATTAGTTTTGTTTTATATGCTCTCGCCACGGATATGCATTTGTGCAATATCTGCCATCAACTTGAGCTGATACTAATACTCGCAGTTATGAAACTGTTGCGTCATGCGATTAGTGCCAAAGGCGTGTAACATTTCATTAGTTTTGTTTTAAAAGCTCTCGGCACGGATATGCATTTGTGCAATATCTGCCATTAACTTGAGCTGATACTAATAATCGCAGATAGGAAACTGTTGTGTCATGCGATTAGTGCCAAAGGCGTGTAACTTTTCATCAGTTTTGTTTAACAAGCTCTCGCAACTGATATGCATGTGTGCAATATCTGCCATTTACTTGAGCTGATACTAATACTCGCAGATAGGAAACTGTTGCGTCATGCGATTAGTGCCAAAGGCGTGTAACATTTCATCAGTTTTGTTTAACAAGCTCTAGCAACTGATATGCATGTGTGCATTATCTGCCTTTACTTGAGATGATAAACTTACTCGCAGAAAGGAAACTTCTTGCGTCATGTCGTTATTGCCAAAGGCGTGTTACATTTCATTAGTTTTGTTTCAGAAGCTCTCCCAACTGATATGCATGTGTGCATTATCTGCCTTTACTTGAGCTGATACTAATACTCGCAGATAGGAAACTGGTGCGTCATGCGATTAGTGTCAAAGGCGTGTAACATTTCATTAGTTTTGTTTTATATGCTCTCGCCACGGATATGCATTTGTGCAATATCTGCCATCAACTTGAGCTGATACTAATACTCGCAGTTATGAAACTGTCGCGTCATGCGATTAGTGCCAAAGGCGTGTAACATTTCATTAATTTTGTTTTAAAAGCTCTCGGCACGGATATGCATTTGTGCAATATCTGCCATTAACTTGAGCTGATACTAATACTCGCAGATAGGAAACTGTTGTGTCATGCGAATAGTGCCAAAGGCGTGTAACATTTCATTAGTTTTGTTTCGTAAGCTCTCGCCACGGATATGCATTTGTGCAATATCTGCCATTAACTTGAGCTGATACTAATACTCGCAGTTATGAAACTGTTGCGTCATGCGATTAGTGCCAAAGGCGTGTAACATTTCATTAATCTTGTTTTAAAAGCTCTCGGCACGGATATGCATTTGTGCAATATCTGCCATTAACTTGAGCTGATACTAATACTCGCAGATAGGAAACTGGTGCGTCATGCGATTAGTGCCAAAGGCGTGTAACATTTCATTAGTTTTGTTTTATACGCTCTCGCCACGGATATGCATTTGTGCAATATCTGCCATTAACTTGAGCTGATACTAATACTCGCAGTTATGAAACTGTTGCGTCATGCGATTAGTGCCAAATGCGTGTAACATTTCATTAGTTTTGTTTCACAAGCTCTCGCAACTGATATGCATGTGTGCATTATCTGCCTTTACTTGAGATGATAAACTTACTCGCAGAAAGGAAACTTCTTGCGTCATGTCGTTATTGCCAAAGGCGTGTTACATTTCATTAGTTTTGTTTCAGAAGCTCTCCCAACTGATATGCATGTGTGCATTATCTGCCTTTACTTGAGCTGATACTAATACTCGCAGATAGGAAACTGGTGCGTCATGCGATTAGTGTCAAAGGCGTGTAACATTTCATTAGTTTTGTTTTATATGCTCTCGCCACGGATATGCATTTGTGCAATATCTGCCATCAACTTGAGCTGATACTAATACTCGCAGTTATGAAACTGTCGCGTCATGCGATTAGTGCCAAAGGCGTGTAACATTTCATTAATTTTGTTTTAAAAGCTCTCGGCACGGATATGCATTTGTGCAATATCTGCCATTAACTTGAGCTGATACTAATACTCGCAGATAGGAAACTGTTGTGTCATGCGAATAGTGCCAAAGGCGTGTAACATTTCATTAGTTTTGTTTCGTAAGCTCTCGCCACGGATCTGCATATGTGCATTAGCTGCCTCTACTTGAGCTGATATAATTACTCGCAGATAGGAAACTGGTGCGTCATGCGATTAGTGCCAAAGGCGTGTAACATTTCATTAGTTTTGTTTTATAAGCTCTCGCCACGGATATGCATTTGTGCAATATCTGCCATTAACTTGAGCTGATACTAATACTCGCAGTTATGAAACTGTTGCGTCATGCGATTAGTGCCAAAGGCGTGTAACATTTCATTAATCTTGTTTTAAAAGCTCTCGGCACGGATATGCATTTGTGCAATATCTGCCATTAACTTGAGCTGATACTAATACTCGCAGATAGGAAACTGGTGCGTCATGCGATTAGTGCCAAAGGCGTGTAACATTTCATTAGTTTTGTTTTATACGCTCTCGCCACGGATATGCATTTGTGCAATATCTGCCATCAACTTGAGCTGATACTAATACTCGCAGTTATGAAACTGTTGCGTCATGCGATTAGTGCCAAAGGCGTGTAACATTTCATTAGTTTTGTTTTAAAAGCTCTCGGCACGGATATGCATTTGTGCAATATCTGCCATTAACTTGAGCTGATACTAATACTCGCAGATAGAAAACTGTTGTGTCATGCGAATAGTGCCAAAGGCGTGTAACATTTCATTAGTTTTGTTTCGTAAGCTCTCGCCACGGATCTGCATATGTGCATTATCTGCCTCTACTTGAGCTGATATAATTACTCGCAGATAGGAAACTGGTGCGTCATGCGATTAGTGCCAAAGGCGTGTAACATTTCATTAGTTTTGTTTTATAAGCTCTCGCCACGGATATGCATTTGTGCAATATCTGCAATTAACTTGAGCTGATACTAATACTCGCAGTTATGAAACTGTTGCGTCATGCGATTAGTGCCAAAGGCGTGTAACATTTCATTAATCTTGTTTTAAAAGCTCTCGGCACGGATATGCATTTGTGCAATATCTGCCATTAACTTGAGCTGATACTAATACTCGTAGATAGGAAACTGTTGCGTCATGCGATTAGTGCCAAAGGCGTGTAACATTTCATCAGTTTTGTTTAACAAGCTCTCGCAACTGATATGCATGTGTGCATTATCTGCCTTTACTTGAGATGTTAAATTTACTCGCAGATAGGAAACTTCTTGCGTCATGTCGTTATTGCCAAAGGCGTGTAACATTTCATTAATTTTGTTTTAAAAGCTCTCGGCACGGATATGCATTTGTGCAATATCTGCCATTTACTTGAGCTGATACTAATACTCGCAGATAGGAAACTGTTGCGTCATGCGATTAGTGCCAAAGGCGTGTAACATTTCATTAGTTTTGTTTTATAAGCTCTCGCCACGGATATGCATTTGTGCAATATCTGCCATTAACTTGAGCTGATACTAATACTCGTAGTTATGAAACTGTTGCGTCATGCGATTAGTGCCAAAGGCGTGTAACATTTCAGTAATTTTGTTTTAAAAGCTCTCGGCACGGATATGCATTTGTGCAATATCTGCCATTAACTTGAGCTGATACTAATACTCGCAGATAGGAAACTGTTGCGTCATGCGATTAGTGCCAAAGGCGTGTAACATTTCATCAGTTTTGTTTAACAAGCTCTCGCAACTGATATGCATGTGTGCATTATCTGCCTTTACTTGAGATGATAAACTTACTCGCAGATAGGAAACTTCTTGCGTCATGTCGTTATTGCCAAAGGCGTGTAACATTTCATTAATTTTGTTTTAAAAGCTCTCGGCACGGATATGCATTTGTGCAATATCTGCCATTAACTTGAGCTGATACTAATACTCGCAGATAGTAAACTGTTGCGTCATGCGATTAGTGCCAAAGGCGTGTAACATTTCATCAGTTTTGTTTAACAAGCTCTCGCAACTGATATGCATGTGTGCAATATCTGCCATTTACTTGAGCTGATACTAATACTCGCAGATAGGAAACTGTTGCGTCATGCGATTTGTGCCAAAGGCGTGTAACATTTCATTAATTTTGTTTTAAAAGCTCTCGGCACGGATATGCATTTGTGCAATATCTGCCATTAACTTGAGCTGATACTAATACTCGCAGATAGTAAACTGTTGCGTCATGCGATTAGTGCCAGAGGCGTGTAACATTTCATCAGTTTTGTTTAACAAGCTCTCGCAACTGATATGCATGTGTGCATTATCTGCCTTTACTTGAGATGTTAAATTTACTCGCAGATAGGAAACTTCTTGCGTCATGTCGTTATTGCCAAAGGCGTGTAACATTTCATTAATTTTGTTTTAAAAGCTCTCGGCACGGATATGCATTTGTGCAATATCTGCCATTTACTTGAGCTGATACTAATACTCGCAGATAGGAAACTGTTGCGTCATGCGATTAGTGCCAAAGGCGTGTAACATTTCATTAGTTTTGTTTTATAAGCTCTCGCCACGGATATGCATTTGTGCAATATCTGCCATTAACTTGAGCTGATACTAATACTCGTAGTTATGAAACTGTTGCGTCATGCGATTAGTGCCAAAGGCGTGTAACATTTCAGTAATTTTGTTTTAAAAGCTCTCGGCACGGATATGCATTTGTGCAATATCTGCCATTAACTTGAGCTGATACTAATACTCGCAGATAGGAAACTGTTGCGTCATGCGATTAGTGCCAAAGGCGTGTAACATTTCATCAGTTTTGTTTAACAAGCTCTCGCAACTGATATGCATGTGTGCATTATCTGCCTTTACTTGAGATGATAAACTTACTCGCAGATAGGAAACTTCTTGCGTCATGTCGTTATTGCCAAAGGCGTGTAACATTTCATTAATTTTGTTTTAAAAGCTCTCGGCACGGATATGCATTTGTGCAATATCTGCCATTAACTTGAGCTGATACTAATACTCGCAGATAGTAAACTGTTGCGTCATGCGATTAGTGCCAAAGGCGTGTAACATTTCATCAGTTTTGTTTAACAAGCTCTCGCAACTGATATGCATGTGTGCAATATCTGCCATTTACTTGAGCTGATACTAATACTCGCAGATAGGAAACTGTTGCGTCATGCGATTTGTGCCAAAGGCGTGTTACATTTCATTAGTTTTGTTTTACAAGCTCTCGCAACTGATATGCATGTGTGCAATATCTGCCATTTACTTGAGCTGATACTAATACTCGCAGATAGGAAACTGTTGCGTCATGCGATTAGTGCCAAAGGCGTGTAACAATTCATCAGTTTTGTTTAACAAGCTCTCGCAACTGATATGCATGTGTGCATTATCTGCCTTTACTTGAGATGATAAACTTACTCGCAGATAGGAAACTTCTTGCGTCATGTCGTTATTGGCAAAGGCGTGTTACATTTCATTAGTTTTGTTTCAGAAGCTCTCCCAACTGATATGCATGTGTGCATTATCTGCCTTTACTTGAGCTGATACTAATACTCGCAGATAGGAAACTGGTGCGTCATGCGATTAGTGCCACAGGCGTGTAACATTTCATTAGTTTTGTTATATAAGCTCTCGCCACGGATATGCATTTGTGCAATATCTGCCATTAACTTGAGCTCATACTAATACTCGCAGTTATGAAACTGTTGCGTCATGCGATTAGTGCCAAAGGCGTGTAACATTTCATTAGTTTTGTTTTAAAAGCTCTCGGCACGGTTATGCATTTGTGCAATATCTGCCATTAACTTGAGCTGATACTAATACTCGCAGATAGGAAACTGTTGCTTCATGCGAATAGTGCCAAAGGCGTGTAACCTTTCATTAGTTTTGTTTCGTAAGCTCTCGCCACGGATCTGCATATGTGCATTATCTGCCTCTACTTGAGCTGATATAATTACTCGCAGATAGGAAACCGGTGCGTCATGCGATTAGTGCCAAAGGCGTGTAACATTTCATTAGTTTTGTTTTATAAGCTCTCGCCACGGATATGCGTTTGTGCAATATCTGCCATTAACTTGAGCTGATACTAATACTCGCAGTTATGAAACTGTTGCGTCATGCGATTATTGCCAAAGGCGTGTTACATTTCATTCGTTTTGTTTTACAAGCTCTCGCAACTGATATGCATGTGTGCAATATCTGTCATTTACTTGAGCTGATACTAATACTCGCAGATAGGAAACTGGTGCGTCATGCGATTAGTGCCAAAGGCGTGTTACATTTCATTAGTTTTGTTTTACAAGCTCTGCTAAATGATATGCATGTGTGCAATATCTGCCATTTACTTGAGCTGATACTAATACTCGCAGATAGGAAACTGTTGCGTCATGCGATTAGTGCCAAAGGCGTGTTACATTTCATTCGTTTTGTTTCGTAAGCTCTCGCCACGGATCTGCATATTTGCATTATCTGCCTCTACTTGAGCTGATATAATTACTCGCAGATAGGAAACTGGTGCGTCATGCGATTAGTGCCAAAGGCGTGTAGCATTTCATTAGTTTTGATTTATAAGCTCTCGCCACGGATGTGCATTTGTGCAATATCTGCCATTAACTTGAGCTGATACTAATACTCGCAGTTATGAAACTGCTGCGTCATGCGATTAGTGCCAAAGGCGTGTAACATTTCATTAGTTTTTTTTCACAAGCTCTCGCAACTGATTTGCATGTGTGCAATATCTGCCATTTACTTGAGCTGATACTAATACTCGCAGATAGGAAACTGTTGCGTCATGCGATTAGTGCCAAAGGCGTGTTACATTTCATTCGTTTTGTTTCGTAAGCTCTCGCCACGGATCTGCATATGTGCATTATCTGCCTCTACTTGAGCTGATATAATTACTCGCAGATAGGAAACTGGTGCGTCATGCGATTAGTGCCAAAGGCGTGTAACATTTCATTAGTTTTGTTTTATAAGCTCTCGCCACGGATATGCTTTTGTGCAATATCTGCCATTAACTTGAGCTGATACTAATACTCGCAGTTATTAAACTGTTGCGTCATGCGATTAGTGCCAAAGGCGTGTAACATTTCTTTAGTTTTGTTTCACAAGCTCTCGCAACTGATATGCATGTGTGCATTATCTGCCTTTACTTGAGCTGATACTAATACTCGCAGATAGGAAACTGCTGCGTCATGCGATTAGTGCCAAAGGCGTGTAACATTTCATTAGTTTTGTTTTATAAGCTCTCGCCACTGATATGCATGTGCGCAATTTCTGCCTTTACTTGAGCTGATAAAATGACTCGCAGATAGGAAACTTCTTGCGTCATGCGATTAGTGCCAAAGGCGTGTTACATTTCATTCGTTTTGTTTTACAAGCTCTCGCAACTGATATGCATGTGTGCAATATCTGTCATTTACTTGAGCTGATACTAATACTCGCAGATAGGAAACTGTTGCGTCATGCGATTAGTGCCAAACGCGTGTAACATTTCATTAGTTTTGTTTTAGAAGCTCTGATATGCATGTGTGCAATATCTGCCATTCACTTGAGCTGATACTAATACTCGCAGATAGGAAACTTTTGCGTCATGCGATTAGTGCCAAAGGCGTGTAACATTTCATTAGTTTTGTTTTAAAAGCTCTCGGCACGGATATGCATTTGTGCAATATCTGCCATTAACTTGAGCTGATACTAAAACTCGCAGATAGGAAAATGTTGCGTCATGCGAATAGTGCCAAAGGCGTGTAACATTTCATTAGTTTTGTTTCATAAGCTCTCGCCACGGATCTGCATATGTGCATTATCTGCCTCTACTTGAGCTGATATAATTACTCGCAGATAGGAAACTGGTGCGTCATGCGATTAGAGCCAAAGGCGTGTAACATTTCATTAGTTTTGTTTTATAAGCTCTCGCCACGGATATGCATTTGTGCAATATCTGCCATTAACTTGAGCTGATACTAATACTCGCAGTTATGAAACTGTTGCGTCATGCGATTATTGCCAAAGGCGTGTTACATTTCATTCGTTTTGTTTTACAAGCTCTCGCAACTGATATGCATGTGTGCAATATCTGTCATTTACTTGAGCTGATACTAATACTCGCAGATAGGAAACTTTTGCGTCATGCGATTAGTGCCAAAGGCGTGTTACATTTCATTCGTTTGTTTTACAAGCTCTCGCAACTGATATGCATGTGTGCAATATCTGTCATTTACTTGAGCTGATACTAAAACTCGCAGATTGTGAAATGTTGCGTCATGCGAATAGTGCCAAAGGCGTGTAACATTTCATTAGTTTTGTTTCGTAAGCTCTCGCCACGGATCTGCATATGTGCATTATCTGCCTCTACTTGAGCTGATATAATTACTCGCAGATAGGAAACTGGTGCGTCATGCGATTAGTGCCAAAGGCGTGTAACATTTCATTTGTTTTGTTTTATAAGCTCTCGCCACGGATATGCATTTGTGCAATATCTGCCATTAACTTGAGCTGATACTAATACTCGCAGTTATGAAACTGTTGCGTCATGCGATTAGTGCCAAAGGCGTGTTACATTTCATTCGTTTTGTTTTACAAGCTCTCGCAACTGATATGCATGTGTGCAATATCTGTCATTTACTTGAGCTGATACTAATACTCGCAGATAGGAAAATGTTGCGTCATGCGAATAGTGCCAAAGGCGTGTAACATTTCATTAGTTTGGTTTCGTAAGCTCTCGCCACGGATCTGCATATGTGCATTATCTGCCTCTACTTGAGCTGATACTAATACTCGCAGATAGGAAACTGCTGCGTCATGCGATTAGTGCCAAAGGCGTGTAACATTTCATTAGTTTTGTTTTATAAGCTCTTGCCACTGATATGCATGTGTGCAATATCTGTCATTTACTTGAGCTGATACTAATACTCGCAGATAGGAAAATGTTGCGTCATGCGAATAGTGCCAAAGGCGTGTAACATTTCATTAGTTTGGTTTCGTAAGCTCTCGCCACGGATCTGCATATGTGCATTATCTGCCTCTACTTGAGCTGATACTAATACTCGCAGATAGGAAACTGCTGCGTCATGCGATTAGTGCCAAAGGCGTGTTACATTTCATTCGTTTTGTTTTACAAGCTCTCGCAACTGATATGCATGTGTGCAATATCTGTCATTTACTTGAGCTGATACTAATACTCGCAGATAGGAAACTGTTGCGTCATGTGATTAGTGCCAAAGGCGTGTAACATTTCATTAGTTTTGTTTTACAAGCTCTGCTAACTGATATGCATGTGTGCAATATCTGCCATTTACTTGAGCTGATACTAATACTCGCAGATAGGAAACTGTTGCGTCATGCGATTAGTGCCAAAGGCGTGTAACATTTCATTATTTTTGTTTTATAAGCTCTCGCCACGGATATGCATTTGTGCAATATCTGCCATTAACTTGAGCTGATACTAATACTCGCAGTTATGAAACTGTTGCGTCATGCGATTATTGCCAAAGGCGTGTTACATTTCATTCGTTTTGTTTTACAAGCTCTCGCAACTGATATGCATGTGTGCAATATCTGTCATTTACTTGAGCTGATACTAATACTCGCAGATAGGAAACTTTTGCGTCATGCGATTAGTGCCAAAGGCGTGTTACATTTCATTCGTTTGTTTTACAAGCTCTCGCAACTGATATGCATGTGTGCAATATCTGTCATTTACTTGAGCTGATACTAATACTCGCAGATAGGAAAATGTTGCGTCATGCGAATAGTGCCAAAGGCGTGTAACATTTCATTAGTTTGGTTTCGTAAGCTCTCGCCACGGATCTGCATATGTGCATTATCTGCCTCTACTTGAGCTGATACTAATACTCGCAGATAGGAAACTGCTGCGTCATGCGATTAGTGCCAAAGGCGTGTAACATTTCATTAGTTTTGTTTTATAAGCTCTTGCCACTGATATGCATGTGCGCAATTTCTGCCTTTACTTGAGCTGATAAAATGACTCGCAGATAGGAAACTTCTTGCGTCATGCGATTAGTGCCAAAGGCGTGTTACATTTCATTCGTTTTGTTTTACAAGCTCTCGCAACTGATATGCTTGTGTGCAATATCTGTCATTTACTTGAGCTGATACTAATACTCGCAGATAGGAAACTGTTGCGTCATGCGATTAGTGCCAAAGGCGTGTAACATTTCATTAGTTTTGTTTTACAATCTCTGCTAACTGATATGCATGTGTGCAATATCTGCCATTTACTTGAGCTGATACTAATACTCGCAGATAGGAAACTGTTGCGTCATGCGATTAGTGCCAAAGGCGTGTAACATTTCATTAGTTTTGTTTTAAAATCTCTCGGCACGGATATGCATTTGTGCAATATCTGCCATTAACTTGAGCTGATACTAAAACTCGCAGATAGGAAAATGTTCTGTCATGCGAATAGTGCCAAAGGCGTAAAACATTTTATTAGTTTTGTTTCGTAAGCTCTCGCCACGGATCTGCATATGTGCATTATCTGCCTCTACTTGAGCTGATATAATTACTCGCAGATAGGAAACTGGTGCGTCATGCGATTAGTGCCAAAGGCGTGTAACATTTCATTAGTTTTGTTTCATAAGCTCTCGCCACGGATATGCATTTGTGCAATATCTGCCATTAACTTGAGCTGATACTAATACTCGCAGTTATGAAACTGTTGCGTCATGCGATTAGTGCCAAATGCGTGTAACATTTCATTAGTTTTGTTTCACAAGCTCTCGCAACTGATATGCATGTGTGCATTATCTGCCTTTACTTGAGCTGATACTAATACTCGCAGATAGGAAACTGGTGCGTCATGCGATTAGTGCCAAGGGCGTGTAACATTTCATTAGTTTTGTTTTATAAGCTCTCGCCACTGATATGCATGTGCGCAATTTCTGCCTTTACTTGAGCTGATAAAATGACTCGTAGATAGGAAACTTCTTGCGTCATGCGATTAGTGCCAAAGGCGTGTTACATTTCATTCGTTTTGTTTTACAAGCTCTTGCAACTGATATGCATGTGTGCAATATCTGCCATTTACTTTAGCTGATACTAATACTCGCAGATAGGAAACTGTTGCGTCATGCGATTAGTGCCAAAGGCGTGTAACATTTCATTAGTTTTGTTTTACAAGCTCTGCTAACTGATATGCATGTGTGCAATATCTGCCATTTACTTGAGCTGATATTAATACGCGCAGATAGGAAACGTCTTGCGTCATGCGATTAGTGCCAAAGGCGTGTTACATTTCATTAATTTTGTTTTAAAAGCTCTCGACAAGATGTGCATGTTTGCAGTATCTGCCGTTACTTGAGCTGATTCTAATACTCGCAGATAGGAAACTATTGCGTCATGCGATTAGTGCCAAAGGCGTGTAAGATTTCATTAGTTTTGTTTTACAAGCTCTCGCCACGGATATGCATTTGTGCAATATCTGCCATTAACTTGAGCTGATACTAATACTCGCAGTTATGAAACTGTTGCGTCATGCGATTAGTGCCAAAGGCGTGTAACATTTCATTAGTTTTGTTTTAAAAGCTCTCGCCACGGATATGCATTTGTGCAATATCTGCCATTAACTTGAGCTGATACTAATACTCGCAGTTATGAAACTGTTGCGTCATGCGATTAGTGCCAAATGCGTGTAACATTTCATTAGTTTTGTTTCACAAGCTCTCGCAACTGATATGCATGTGTGCATTATCTGCCTTTACTTGAGCTGATACTAATACTCGCAGATAGGAAACTGGTGCGTCATGCGATTAGTGCCAAGGGCGTGTAACATTTCATTAGTTTTGTTTTATAAGCTCTCGCCACTGATATGCATGTGCGCAATTTCTGCCTTTACTTGAGCTGATAAAATGACTCGTAGATAGGAAACTTCTTGCGTCATGCGATTAGTGCCAAAGGCGTGTTACATTTCATTCGTTTTGTTTTACAAGCTCTTGCAACTGATATGCATGTGTGCAATATCTGCCATTTACTTTAGCTGATACTAATACTCGCAGATAGGAAACTGTTGCGTCATGCGATTAGTGCCAAAGGCGTGTAACATTTCATTAGTTTTGTTTTACAAGCTCTGCTAACTGATATGCATGTGTGCAATATCTGCCATTTACTTGAGCTGATACTAATACTCGCAGATAGGAAACTGTTGCGTCATGCGATTAGTGCCAAAGGCGTGTAACATTTCATTAGTTTTGTTTTAAAAGCTCTCGGCACGGATATGCATTTGTGCAATATCTGCCATTAACTTGAGCTGATACTACTACTCGCAGATAGGAAACGAATGCGTCATGCGAATAGTGCCAAAGGCGTGTAACAATTCATTAGTTTTGTTTCGTAAGCTCTCGCGACGGATCTGCATATGTGCCTTATCTGCCTCTACTTGAGGTGATATAATTACTCGCAGATAGGAAACTGGTGCGTCATGCGATTAGTGCCAAAGGCGTGTAAGATTTCATTAGTTTTGTTTTTTAAGCTCTCGCCACGGATATGCATTTGTGCAATATCTGCCATTAACTTGAGCTGATACTAATACTCGCAGTTATGAAACTATTGCGTCATGCGATTAGTGCCAAAGGCGTGTTACATTTCATTTGTTTTATTTTACAAGTTCTCGCAACTGATATGCATGTGTGCAATATCTGCCATTAACTTGAGCTGGTACTAATACTCGCAGATAGGAAACTGTTGCGTCATGCGATTAGTGCCAAAGGCGTGTTATATTTCATCAGTTTTGTTTTACAAGCTCTTGCAACTGATATGCATGTGTGCATTATCTGCCTTTACTTGAGCTGATATAATTACTCGCAGATAGGAAACTGGTGCGTCATGCGATTAGTGCCAAAGGCGTGTAACATTTCATTAGTTTTGTTTCATAAGCTCTCGCCACGGATATGCATTTGTGCAATATCTGCCATTAACTTGAGCTGATACTAATACTCGCAGTTATGAAACTGTTGCGTCATGCGATTAGTGCCAAATGCGTGTAACATTTCATTAGTTTTGTTTCACAAGCTCTCGCAACTGATATGCATGTGTGCATTATCTGCCTTTACTTGAGCTGATACTAATACTCGCAGATAGGAAACTGGTGCGTCATGCGATTAGTGCCAAGGGCGTGTAACATTTCATTAGTTTTGTTTTATAAGCTCTCGCCACTGATATGCATGTGCGCAATTTCTGCCTTTACTTGAGCTGATAAAATGACTCGTAGATAGGAAACTTCTTGCGTCATGCGATTAGTGCCAAAGGCGTGTTTCATTTCATTCGTTTTGTTTTACAAGCTCTTGCAACTGATATGCATGTGTGCAATATCTGCCATTTACTTTAGCTGATACTAATACTCGCAGATAGGAAACTGTTGCGTCATGCGATTAGTGCCAAAGGCGTGTAACATTTCATTAGTTTTGTTTTACAAGCTCTGCTAACTGATATGCATGTGTGCAATATCTGCCATTTACTTGAGCTGATACTAATACTCGCAGATAGGAAACTGTTGCGTCATGCGATTAGTGCCAAAGGCGTGTAACATTTCATTAGTTTTGTTTTAAAAGCTCTCGGCACGGATATGCATTTGTGCAATATCTGCCATTAACTTGAGCTGATACTACTACTCGCAGATAGGAAACGAATGCGTCATGCGAATAGTGCCAAAGGCGTGTAACATTTCATTAGTTTTGTTTCGTAAGCTCTCGCGACGGATCTGCATATGTGCCTTATCTGCCTCTACTTGAGGTGATATAATTACCCGCAGATAGGAAACTGGTGCGTCATGCGATTAGTGCCAAAGGCGTGTAAGATTTCATTAGTTTTGGTTTTTAAGCTCTCGCCACGGATATGCATTTGTGCAATATCTGCCATTAACTTGAGCTGATACTAATACTCGCAGTTATGAAACTATTGCGTCATGCGATTAGTGCCAAAGGCGTGTAACATTTCATTAGTTTTGTTTTGAAAGCTCTCTGCACGGATATTCATTTGTGCAATATCTGCCATTAACTTGAGCTGATACTAATACTCGCAGATAGGAAACTGTTGCGTCATGCGAATAGTGCCAAAGGCGTGTAACATTTCATTAGTTTTGTTTCGTAAGCTCTCGCCACGGATCTGCATATGTGCATTATCTGCCTTTACTTGAGCTGTGTAACATTCGCCCAAATACTACACAGCGACGGAGCGTAGAAAAAGTACCTATTAACGACTGGCAGGCGTCAGTTACCTTAATCCTACTCGTTTTTCACCGTCTCGACCTTGCCAGTTGATTTTCTGGTCTGTTTAGGGCTAAGTAAAAAGTTACTATTTTTAGGCCATCAGCCAAACGACTTTTGATCAGCTTTCGTTTACATGCGAACACAACCACATAGCTGAGTCTCGGATCCTCAGACTACGTGATTGCCATTAAAAACACGGATCGAACAACCTATTTTAACATGTTTTTGTGTGACAGTTCTATATTAAATCCATAGGAGATGGATTGACCCTTTCCTCCTTCTAGCTACTCATATTCTAAAATATCAAATTATACCGGTGTTAATTCAGAGTTCTACGACATCCAAGTAGCTACAAAGTTAGTTTTATATAGTCCCTTCACATAAAACAGTCTCTGGGGGACCAAGCCTCCGCTCCCGCAATCTTCCTGAGATAACGTTCTTATCTCTCCCAATTTGTGGCACGGGAGGGTTCCGTGGAATATTCCTTCCCCACTGAAGCTTCCTTCTCCACTAATTTCCGTTGCTAAGAGTCTTATCGTGTGTTGTTGCCACGATAAGAGGCTTCGTGTTTTTCGTCTCTTGTGCGACCGTTTTCCACAATATTTGTCGTTGTTCTGTTTTTTCGTCATTTTTCGTCAAAATGGCCGTCTTTTTTGCATTTCTGAGAAATATCCACTCTTCAATCGAAATTTTAAAAATAAAAATTCTTGAATTTTCCTACCCTCCCTCGCAATACTTTTTCGTTAAATAAGGCCTTTATTCATTTTTCTTTGTGTCGCCGGAAGGTTGCGCTGTGCCTTTCTGGCAGAATGGCACACTGATACTAATACTCGCAGAAAGGAAACTGGTGCGTCATGCGATTAGTGTCAAAGGCGTGTAACAATTCATTAGTTTTGTTTTATAAGCTCTCGCCACTGATATGCTTGTGCGCAATTTCTGCCTTTACTTGAGCTGATAAAATGACTCGCAGATAGGAAACTTCTTGCGTCATGCGATTAGTGCCAAAGGCGTGTTACATTTCATTAGTTTTGTTTTACAAGCTATCGCAACTGATATGCATGTGTTCAATATCTGCCATTTACTTGAGCTGATACTAATACTCGCAGATAGGAAACTGTTGCGTCATGCGATTAGTGCCAAAGGCGTGTTACATCTCATTAGTTTTGTTTTACAAGCTCTCGCAACTGATATGCATGTGTGCAATATCTGCCATTTACTTGAGCTGATACTAATACTCGCAGATTGGAAACTGTTGCGTCATGCGATTAGTGCCAAAGGCGTGTAACATTTCATCAGTTTTGTTTAACAAGCTCTCGCAACTGATATGCATGTGTGCATTATCTGCCTTTACTTGAGATGATAAAATTACTCGCAGATAGGAAACTTCTTGCGTCATGTCGTTATTGCCAAAGGCGTGTAACATTTCATTAGTTTTGTTTTATAAGCTCTCGCCACGGATATGCGTTTGTGCAATATCTGCCATTAACTTGAGCTGATACTAATACTCGCAGTTATGAAACTGTTGCGTCATGCGATTAGTGCCAAAGGCGTGTAACATTTCATTAGTTTTGTTTTAAAAGCTCTCGGCACTGATTTGCATTTGTGCAATATCTGCCATTAACTTGAGCTGATACTAATACTCGCAGATAGGAAACTGTTGCGTCATGCGAATAGTGCCAAAGGCGTGTAACATTTCATTAGTTTTGTTTCGTAAGCTCTCGCCACGGATCTGCATATGTGCATTATCTGCCTCTACATGAGCTGATATAATTACTCGCAGATAGGAAACTGGTGCGTCATGCGATTAGTGCCAAAGGCGTGTAACATTTCATTAGTTCTGTTTTATAAGCTCTCGCCACGGATATGCATTTGTGCAATATCTGCCATTAACTTGAGCTGATACTAATACTCGCAGTTATGAAACTGTTGCGTCATGCGATTAGTGCCAAAGGCGCGTAACATTTCATTAGTTTTGTTTCACAAGCTCTCGCAACGGATATGCATGTGTGCATTATCTGCCTTTACTTGAGCTGATACTAATACTCGCAGATAGGAAACTGGTGCGTCATGCGATTAGTGCCAAAGGCGTGTAACATTTCATTAGCTTTGTTTTACAAGCTCTCGCAACTGATATGCATGTGTGCAATATCTGCCATTTACTTGAGCTGATACTAATACTCGCAGATAGGAATTTGTTGCGTCATGCGATTAGTGCCAAAGGCGTGTAACATTTCATCAGTTTTGTTTAACAAGCTCTCGCAACTGATATGCTTGTGTGCATTATCTGCCTTTACTTGAGATGATAAAATTACTCGCAGATAGGAAACTTCTTGCGTCATGTCGTTATTGCCAAAGGTGTGTTACATTTCATTAGTTTTGTTTCACAAGCTCTCGCAACTGATATGCATGTGTGCATTATCTGCCTTTACTTGAGCTGATACTAATACTCGCAGATAGGAAACTGGTGCGTCATGCGATTAGTGCCAAAGGCGTGTAACATTTCATTAGCTTTGTTTTACAAGCTCTCGCAACTGATATGCATGTGTGCAATATCTGCCATTTACTTGAGCTGATACTAATACTCGCAGATAGGAATTTGTTGCGTCATGCGATTAGTGCCAAAGGCGTGTAACATTTCATCAGTTTTGTTTAACAAGCTCTCGCAACTGATATGCTTGTGTGCATTATCTGCCTTTACTTGAGATGATAAAATTACTCGCAGATAGGAAACTTCTTGCGTCATGTCGTTATTGCCAAAGGCGTGTTACATTTCATTAGTTTTGTTTCACAAGCTCTCGCAACTGATATGCATTTGTGCAATATCTGCCATTAACTTGAGCTGATACTAATACTCGCAGTTATGAAACTATTGCGTCATGCGATTAGTGCCAAAGGCGTGTAACATTTCATTAATTTTGTTTTAAAATCTCTCGGCACGGATATGCATTTGTGCAATATCTGCCATTAACTTGAGCTGATACTAATACTCGCAGTTATGAAACTGTTGCGTCATGCGATTAGTGCCAAAGGCGTGTAACATTTCATTAGTTTTTCTTTAAAAGCTCTCGGCACGGATATGCATTTGTGCAATATCTGCCATTAACTTGAGCTGATACTAATACTCGCAGTTATGAAACTGTTGCGTCATGCGATTAGTGCCAAAGGCGTATAACATTTCATTAGTTTTGTTTTAAAAGCTCTCGCCACGGATATGCATTTGTGCAATATCTGCCATTAACTTGAGCTGATACTAATACTCTCAGTTATGAAACTGTTGCGTCATGCGATTAGTGCCAAAGGCGTGTTACATTTCATTAGTTTTGTTTTACAAGCTCTCGCAACTGATATGCATGTGTGCAATATCTGCCATTTACTTGAGCTGATACTAATACTCGCAGATAGGAAACTGTTGCGTCATGCGATTAGTGCCAAAGGCGTGTAACATTTCATCAGTTTTGTTTAACAAGCTCTCGCAACTGATATGCATGTGTGCATTATCTGCCTTTACTTGAGATGATAAAATTACTCGCAGATAGGAAACTTCTTGCGTCATGTCGTTATTGCCAAAGGCGTGTTACATTTCATTAGTTTTGTTTCACAAGCTCTCGCAACTGATAAGCATGTGTGCATTATCTGCCATCTGCCTTTACTTGAGCTGATACTAATACTCGCAGATAGGAAACTGGTGCGTCATGCGATTAGTGCCAAAGTCGTGTAACATTTCATTATTTTTGTTTTATAAGCTCTCGCCACGGATATGCATTTGTGCAATATCTGCCATTAACTTGAGCTGATAATAATACTCGCAGTTATGAAACTGTTGCGTCATGCGATTAGTGCCAAAGGCGTGTAACATTTCATTAGTTTTGTTTTATAAGCTCTCGGCACGGATATGCATTTGTGCAATATCTGCCATTAACTTCAGCTGATACTAATACTCGCAGATAGGAAACTGTTGCGTCATGCGAATAGTGCCAAAGGCGTGTAACATTTCATTGGTTTCGTTTCGTAAGCTCTCGCCACGGATCTGCATATGTGCATTATCTGCCTCTACTTGAGCTGATATAATTACTCGCAGATAGGAATCTTCTTGCGTCATGCGGTTAGTGCCAAAGGCGTGTTACTTTTCATTAGTTTTGTTTTACAAGCTCTCGCAACTGATATGCATGTGTGCAATATCTGCCATTTACTCGAGCTGATACCAATACTCGCAGATAGGAAACTGTTGCGTCATGCGATTAGTGCCAAAGGCGAGTTACATTTCATTAGTTTTGTTTTACAAGCTCTCGCAACTGATATGCATATGTGCAATATCTGCCATTTACTTGAGCTGCTACTAATACTCGCAGAAAGGAAACTGTTGCGTCATGCGATTAGTGCCAAAGGCGTGTAACATTTCATTAGTTTTGTTTTATAAGCTCTCGCCACGGATATGCATTTGTGCATTATCTGCCTTTACTTGAGATGATAAAATTACTCGTAGATAGGAAACTTCTTGCGTCATGTCGTTATTGCCAAAGGCGTGTTACATTTCATTAGTTTTGTTTCACAAGCTCTCGCAACTGATATGCATTTGTGCATTATCTGCCTTTACTTGAGCTGATACTTATACTCGCAGATAGGAAACTGGTGCGTCATGCGATTAGTGCCAAATGCGTGTAACATTTCATTAGTTTTGTTTTATAAGCTCTCGCCACGGATATGCATTTGTGCATTATCTGCCTTTACTTGAGATGATAAAATTACTCGCAGATAGGAAACTTCTTGCGTCATGTCGTTATTGCCAAAGGCGTGTTACATTTCATTACTTTTGTTTTACAAGCTCTCGCAGTTGATATGCATGTGTGCAATATCTGCCAATAACTTGAGCTGATACTAATACTCGCAAATAGGAAACTGTTGCGTCATGCGATTAGTGCCAAAGACGCGTAACATTTCATCAGTTTTGTTTAACAAGCTCTCGCAACTGATATGCATGTATGCATTATCTGCCTTTACTTGAGATGATAAAATTACTCGCAGATAGGAAACTTCTTGCGTCATGTCGTTATTGCCAAAGGCGTGTTACATTTCATTACTTTTGTTTTACAAGCTCTCGCAGTTGATATGCATGCGTGCAATATCTGCCAATAACTTAAGCTGATACTAATACTCGCAGATAGGAAACTGTTGCGTCATGCGATTAGTGCCAAAGACGTGTAACATTTCATCAGTTTTGTTTAACAAGCTCTCGCAACTGATATGCATGTGTGCATTATCTGCCTTTACTTGAGATGATAAAATTACTCGCAGATAGGAAACTTCTTGCTTCATGTCGTTATTGCCAAAGGCGTGTTGCATTTCATTATTTTTGTTTCACAAGCTCTCGCAACTGATATGCATGTGTGCATTATCTGCCTTTACTTGAGCTGAGGCTAATACGCGCAGATAGGAAACTGGTGCGTCATGCGATTAGTGCCAAAGGCGTATAACATTTCATTAGTTTTGTTTTAAAGCTCTCGGCACGGATATGCATTTGTGCAATATCTGCCATTAACTGGAGCTGATACTAATACTCGCAGTAATGAAACTGTTGCGTCATGCGATTAGTGCCAAAGGCATGTAACATTTCATTAGTTTTGTTTTAAAAGCTCTCGGCACGGATATGCATTTGTGCAATATCTGCCATTAACTTGAGCTGATACTAATACTCGCAGATAGGAAACTGTTGCGTCATGCGATTAGTGCCAAAGGCGTGTAACATTTCATTAGTTTTGTTTTACAAGCTCTCGCAATTGATATGCATGTGTGCATTATCTGCCAATAACTGAGCTGATACTAATACTCGCAGATAGGAAACTGTTGCGTCATGCGATTAGTGCCAAAGACGTGTAACATTTCATCAGTTTTGTTTAACAAGCTCTCGCAACTGATAAGCATGTGTGCATTATCTGCCTTTACTTGAGATGATAAAATTACTCGCAGATAGGAAACTTCTTGCTTCATGTCGTTATTGCCAAAGGCGTGTTACATTTCATTATTTTTGTTTCACAAGCTCTCGCAACTGATTTGCATGTGTGCATTATCTGCCTTTACTTGAGCTGAGACTAATACTCGCAGATAGGAAACTGGTGCGTCATGCGATTAGTGCCAAAGGCGTATAAGATTTCATTAGTTTTGTTTTCAAGCTCTCGCCATGGATATGCATTTGTGCAATATCTGCCATTAACTTGAGCTGATACTAATACTCGCAGTAATGAAACTGTTGCGTCATGCGATTAGTGCCAAAGGCGTGTAACATTTCATTAGTTTTGTTTTAAAAGCTCTCGGCACGGATATGCATTTGTGCAATATCTGCCTTTAACTTGAGCTGATACTAATACTCGCAGATAGGAAACTGTTGCGTCATGCGATTAGTGCCAAAGGCGTGTAACATTTCATTAGTTTTGTTTTACAAGCTCTCGCAACTGATATGCATGTGTGCAATATCTGCCATTTACTTGAGCTGATACTAATACTCGCAGATAGGAAACTGTTGCGTCATGCGATTAGCGCCAAAGGCGTGTTACATTTCATTAGTTTTGTTTTACAAGCTCTCGCAACTGATATGCATGTGTGCAATATCTGCCATTTACTTGAGCTGATACTAATACTCGCAGATAGGAAACTGTTGCGTCATGCGATTAGTGCCAAAGACGTGTTACATTTCTTTAGTTTTGTTTTACAAGCTCTCGCAACTGATATGCATGTGTGCATTATCTGCCTTTACTTGAGATGACAAAATTACTCGCAGATAGGAATCTTCTTGCTTCATGTCGTTATTGCCAAAGGCGTGTTACATTTCATTATTTTTGTTTCACAAGCTCTCGCAACTGATATGCATGTGTGCATTATCTGCCTTTACTTGAGCTGAGACTAATACTCGCAGATAGGAAACTGGTGCGTCATGCGATTAGTGCCAAAGGCGTATAACATTTCATTAGTTTTGTTTTGAAGCTCTCGCCACGGATATGCATATGTGCAATATCTGCCATAAACTTGAGCTGATACTAATACTCGCAGTAATGAAACTGTTGCGTCATGCGATTAGTGCCAAAGGCGTGTAACATTTCATTAGTTTTGTTTTAAAAGCTCTCGGCACGGATATGCATTTGTGCAATATCTGCCATTAACTTTAGCTGATACTAATACTCGCAGATAGGAAACTGTTGCGTCATGCGATTAGTGCCAAAGGCGTGTAACATTTCATTAGTTTCGTTTTACAAGCTGTCGCAACTGATATGCATGTGTGCAATATCTGCCATTTACTTGAGCTGATACTAATACTCGCAGATAGGAAACTGTTGCGTCATGCGATAAGTGCCAAAGGCGTGTTACATTTCATTAGTTTTGTTTTACAAGCTCTCGCAATTGATATGCATGTGTGCGATATCTGCCATTTACTTGAGCTGATACTAATACTCGCAGATATGAAACTGTTGCGTCATGCGATAAGTGCCAAAGGCGTGTTACATTCTATTAGTTTTGTTTTACAAGCTTTCGCAACTGATATGCATGTGTGCAATATCTGCCATTTACTTGAGCTGATACTAATACTCGCAGATAGGAAACTGTTGCGTCATGCGATTAGTGCCAAAGGCGTGTAACATTTCATCAGTTTTAATTAACAAGCTCTCGCAACTGATATGCATGTGTGCATTATCTGCCTTTAATTGAGATGATAAAATTACTCGCAGATAGGAATCTTCTTGCGTCATGCGATTAGTGCCAAAGGCGTGTTACATTTCATTAGTTTTGTTTTACAAGCTCTCGCAACTGATATGCATGTGTGCAATATCTGCCATTTACTTGAGCTGATACTAATACTCGCAGATAGGAAACTGTTGCGTCATGCGATTAGTGCCAAAGGCGTGTAACATTTCATCAGTTTTAATTAACAAGCTCTCGCAACTGATATGCATGCCAAAGGCGTGTTACATTTCATTAGTTTTGTTTTACAAGCTCTCGCAACTGATATGCATGTGTGCAATATCTGCCATTTATTTGAGCTGATACTAATGCTCGCAGATAGGAAACTGTTGCGTCATGCGATTAGTGCCAAAGGCGTGTTACATTTCATTAGTTTTGTTTTACAAGCTCTCGCAACTGATATGCATGTGTGCAATATCTGCCATTTACTTGAGCTGATACTAATACTCGCAGTTATGAAACTGTTGCGTCATGCGATTAGTGCCAAAGGCGTGTAACATTTCATTAGTTTTGTTTTAAAAGCTCTCGCAACTGATATGCATGTGTGCAATATCTGCCATTTTTTTGAGCTGATACTAATGCTCGCAGATAGGAAACTGTTGCGTCATGCGATTAGTGCCAAAGGCGTGTTACATTTCATTAGTTTTGTTTTACAAGCTCTCGCAACTGATATGCATGTGTGCAATATCTGCCATTTACTTGAGCTGATACTAATACTCGCAGATAGGAAACTGTTGCGTCATGCGATTACTGCCAAAGGCGTGTAACATTTCATCAGTTTTAATTAACAAGCTCTCGCAACTGATATGCATGTGTGCATTATCTGCCTTTAGTTGAGATGATAAGATTACTCGCAGATAGGAAACTTTTGCGTCATGTCGTTATTGCCAAAGGCGTGTTACATTTCATTAGTTTTGTTTTACAAGCTCTCGCAACTGATATGCATGGGTGCATTATCTGCCTTTACTTGAACTGATAAAATTACTCGCACATAGGAAACTTCTTGCGTCATGCGATTAGTGCCAAAGGCGTGTTACATTTCATTAGTATAGTTTAAGCTCTCGCCACTGATATGCATGTGCGCAATATCTGCCTTTACTTGAGCTGATACTAATACTCGCAGATAGGAAACTCTTGCGTCATGCGATTAGTGCCAAAGGCGTGTTACATTTCATTAGTTTTGTTTTACAAGCTCTCGCAACTGATATGCATGTGTGCATTTTCTGCCTTTACTTGAACTGATAAAATTACTCGCACATAGGAAACTTCTTGCGTCATGCGATTAGTGCCAAAGGCATGTTACATTTCATTAGTTTTGTTTTACAAGCTCTCGGCACGGATATGCATTTGTGCAATATCTGCCATTAACTTGAGCTGATACTAATAGTCGCAGATAGGAAACTCTTGCGTCATGCGATTAGTGCCAAAGGCGTGTTACATTTCATTAGTTTTGTTTTACAAGCTCTCGCAACTGATATGCATGTGTGCAATATCTGCTATTTACTTGAGCTGATACTAATACTCGCAGATAGGAAACTGTTGCGTCATGCGATTAGTGCCAAAGGCGTGTAACATTTCATCAGTTTTAATTAACAAGCTCTCGCAACTGATATGCATGTGTGCATTATCTGCCTTTACTTGAGATGATGAAATTACTCGCAGATAGGAAACTTTTTGCGTCATGTCGTTATTGCCAAAGGCGTGTTACATTTCATTAGTTTTGTTTTACAAGCTCTCGCAACTGATATGCTTGTGTGCATTATCTGCCTTTGCTTGAACTGATAAAAGTACTCGCACATAGGAAACTTCTTGCGTCATGCGATTAGTGCCAAAGGCGTGTTACATTTCATTAGTTTAGTTTTATAAGCTCTCGCCACTGATATGCATGTGCGCAATATCTGCCTTTACTTGAGCTGATAAAATGACTCGCAGATAGGAAACTTCTTGCGTCATGCGATTAGTGCCAAAGGCGTGTTACATTTCATTACTTTTGTTTTACAAGCTCTCGCAATTGATATGCATGTGTGCAATATCTGCCAATAACTTGAGCTGATACTAATACTCGCAGATAGGAAACTGTTGCGTCATGCGATTAGTGCCAAAGGCGTGTAACATTTCATTAGTTTTGTTTTATAAACTCTCGCCACGGATATGCATTTGTGCAATATCTGCCATTAACTTGAGCTGATAAAATGACTCGCAGATAGGAAACTTCTTGCGTCATGCGATTAGTGCCAAAGGCGTGTTACATTTCATTAATTTTGTTTTACAAGCTCTCGCAATTGATATGCATGTGTGCAATATCTGCCAATAACTTGAGCTGATACTAATGCTCGCAGATAGGAAACTGTTGCGTCATGCGATTAGTGCCAAAGGCGTGTAACATTTCATTAGTTTTGTTTTGTAAGCTCTCGCCACGGATCTGCATATGTGCATATCTGCCTCTACTTGAGCTGATAATATTACTCGCAGATAGGAATCTTCTTGCGTCATGCGATTAGTGCCAAAGGCGTGTTACATTTCATTAGTTTTGTTTTACAAGCTCTCGCAACTGATATGCGTGTGTGCAATATCTGCCATTTACTTGAGCTGATACTAATACTCGCAGATAGGAAACCTTTGCGTCATGCGATTAGTGCCAAAGGCGTGTTACATTTCATTAGTTTTGTTTTACAAGCTCTCGCAACTGATATGCATGTGTGCAATATCTGCCATTTACTTGAGCTGATACTAATACTCGCAGATAGGAAACTGTTGCGTCATGCGATTACTGCCAACGGCGTGTAACATTTCATCAATTTTAATTAACAAGCTCTCGCAACTGATATGCATGTGTGCATTATCTGCCTTTACTTGAGATGATAAGATTACTCGCAGATAGGAAACTTTTGCGTCATGTCGTTATTGCCAAAAGCGTGTTACATTTCATTAGTTTTGTTTTACAAGCTCTCGCAACTGATATGCATGGGTGCATTATCTGCCTTTACTTGAACTGATAAAATTACTCGCACATAGGAAACTTCTTGCGTCATGCGATTAGTGCCAAAGGCGTGTTACATTTCATTAGTTTAGTTTGAGCTCTCGCCACTGATATGTATGTGCGCAATATCTGCCTTTACTTGAGCTGATACTAATACTCGCAGATAGGAAACTCTTGCGTCATGCGATTAGTGCCAAAGGCGTGTTACATTTCATTAGTTTTGTTTTACAAGCTCTCGCAACTGATATGCATGTGTGCATTTTCTGCCTTTACTTGAACTGATAAAATTACTCGCACATAGGAAACTTCTTGCGTCATGCGATTAGTGCCAAAGGCGTGTTGCATTTCATTAGTTTTGTTTTACAAGCTCTCGCAACTGATATGCATGTGTGCAATATCTGCCATTTACTTGAGCTGATACTAATACTCGCAGATAGGAAACTCTTGCGTCATGCGATTAGTGCCAAAGGCGTGTTACATTTCATTAGTTTTGTTTTACAAGCTCTCGCAACTGATATGCATGTGTGCATTATCTGCCTTTACTTGAGATGATAAGATTACTCGCAGATAGGAAACTTTTGCGTCATGTCGTTATTGCCAAAAGCGTGTTACATTTCATTAGTTTTGTTTTACAAGCTCTCGCAACTGATATGCATGGGTGCATTATCTGCCTTTACTTGAACTGATAAAATTACTCGCACATAGGAAACTTCTTGCGTCATGCGATTAGTGCCAAAGGCGTGTTACATTTCATTAGTTTAGTTTGAGCTCTCGCCACTGATATGTATGTGCGCAATATCTGCCTTTACTTGAGCTGATACTAATACTCGCAGATAGGAAACTCTTGCGTCATGCGATTAGTGCCAAAGGCGTGTTACATTTCATTAGTTTTGTTTTACAAGCTCTCGCAACTGATATGCATGTGTGCATTTTCTGCCTTTACTTGAACTGATAAAATTACTCGCACATAGGAAACTTCTTGCGTCATGCGATTAGTGCCAAAGGCGTGTTGCATTTCATTAGTTTTGTTTTACAAGCTCTCGCAACTGATATGCATGTGTGCAATATCTGCCATTTACTTGAGCTGATACTAATACTCGCAGATAGGAAACTCTTGCGTCATGCGATTAGTGCCAAAGGCGTGTTACATTTCATTAGTTTTGTTTTACAAGCTCTCGCAACTGATATGCATGTGTGCAATATCTGCTATTTACTTGAGCTGATACTAATACTCGCAGATAGGAAACTGTTGCGTCATGCGATTAGTGCCAAAGGCGTGTAACATTTCATCAGTTTTAATTAACAACCTCTCGCAACTGATATGCATGTGTGCATTATCTGCCTTTACTTGAGATGATAAATTACTCGCAGATAGGAAACTTTTTGCGTCATGTCGTTATTGCCAAAGGCGTGTTACATTTCATTAGTTTTGTTTTACAAGCTCTCGCAACTGATATGCTTGTGTGCATTATCTGCCTTTGCTTGAACTGATAAAAGTACTCGCACATAGGAAACTTCTTGCGTCATGCGATTAGTGCCAAAGGCGTGTTACATTTCATTAGTTTAGTTTTATAAGCTCTCGCCACTGATATGCATGTGCGCAATATCTGCCTTTACTTGAGCTGATAAAATGACTCGCAGATAGGAAACTTCTTGCGTCATGCGATTAGTGCCAAAGGCGTGTTACATTTCATTACTTTTGTTTTACAAGCTCTCGCAATTGATATGCATGTGTGCAATATCTGCCAATAACTTGGGCTGATACTAATACTCGCAGATAGGAAACTGTTGCGTCATGCGATTAGTGCCAAAGGCGTGTAACATGTTTTGTTTTATAAACTCTCGCCACGGATATGCATTTGTGCAATATCTGCCATTAACTTGAGCTGATACTAATACTCGCAGTTATGAAACTGTTGCGTCATGCGATTAGTGCCAAAGGAGTGTAACATTTCATTAGTTTTGTTTTAAAAGCTCTCGGCACGGATATGCATTTGTGCAATATCTGCCATTAACTTGAGCTGATACTAATACTCGCAGATAGGAAACTGTTGCGTCATGCGATTAGTGCCAAGGCGTGTAACGTTTCATTAGTTTTGTTTCGTAAGCTCTCGCCACGGATCTGCATATGTGCATTATCTGCCTCTACTTGAGCTGATATAATTACTCGCAGATAGGAATCTTCTTGCGTCATGCGATTAGTGCCAAAGGCGTGTTACATTTCATTAGTTTTGTTTTACAAGCTCTCGCAACTGATATGCATGTGTGCAATATCTGCCATTTACTTGAGCTGATACTAATACTCGCAGATAGGAAACTGTTGCGTCATGCGATTAGTGCCAAAGGCGTGTTACATTTCATTAGTTTTGTTGTACAAGCTCTCGCAACTGATATGCATGTGTGCAATGTCTGCCATTTACTTGAGCTGATACTATTACTCGCAGATAGGAAACTGTTGCGTCATGCGATTAGTGCCAAAGGCGTGTAACATTTCATTAGTTTTGTTTTATAAGCTCTCGCCACGGATATGCATTTGTGCAATATCTGCCATTAACTTGAGCTGATACTAATACTCGCAGTTATGAAACTGTTGCGTCATGCGATTAGTGCCAAAGGCGTGTAACATTTCATCAGTTTTAATTAACAAGCTCTCGCAACTGATATGCATGTGTGCATTATCTGCCTTTACTTGAGATGATAAAATTACTCGCAGATAGGAAACTGTTGCGTCATGCGATTAGTGCCAAAGGCGTGTAACATTTCATCAGTTTTAATTAACAAGCTCTCGCAACTGATATGCATGTGTGCAGTATCTGCCTTTACTTGAGATGATAAAATTACTCGCAGATAGGAAACTTTTTGCGTCATGTCGTTATTGCCAAAGGCGTGTTACATTTCATTAGTTTCGTTTTACAAGCTCTCGCAACTGATATGCATGTGTGCATTATCTGCCTTTACTTGAGATGATAAAATTACTCGCAGATAGGAAACTGTTGCATCATGCGATTAGTGCCAAAGGCGTGTAACATTTCATCCGTTTTAATTAACAAGCTCTCGCAACTGATATGCATGTGTGCATTATCTGCCTTTACTTGAGATGATAAAATTACTCGCAGATAAAAAAACTTTTTGCGTCATGTCGTTATTGCCAAAGGCGTGTTACATTTCATTAGTTTCGTTTTACAAGCTGTCGCAACTGATATGCATGTGTGCATTATCTGCCTTTACTTGAACTGATAAAATTACTCGCACAGGAAACTTCTTGCGTCATGCGATTAGTGCCAAAGGCGTGTTACATTCCATTAGTTTAGTTTTATAAGCTCTCGCCACTGATGTGCATGTGCGCAATATCTGCCTTTACTTGAGCTGATAAAATGAATCGCAGATAGGAAACTTCTTGCGTCATGCGATTAGTGCCAAAGGCGTGTTACATTTCATTACTTTTATTTTACAAGCTCTCGCAATTGATATGCATGTGTGCAATATCTGCCAATAACTTGAGCTGATACTATAATTCGCAGAAAGGAAACTGTTGCGTCATGAGATTAGTGCAAAAGGCGTGTAACATTTCATTAGTTTTGTTTTATAAGCTCTCGCCACGGATATGGATTTGTGCAATATCTGCCATTAACTTGAGCTGATACTAATACTCGCAGTTATGAAACTGTTGCGTCATGCGATTAGTGCCAAAGGGGTGTAACATTTCATTAGTTTTGTTTTACAAGCTCTCGCAACTGATATGCATGTGTGCAATATCTGCAATTTACTTGAGCCGATACTAATACTCGCAGATAGGAAACTCTTGCGTCATGCGATTAGTGCCAAAGGCGTGTTACATTTCATTAGTTTTGTTTTACAAGCTCTCGCAACTGATATGCATGTGTGCAATATCTGCCATTTACTTGAGCTGATACTAATACTCGCAGATAGGAAACTGTTGCGTCATGCGATTAGTACCATAGGCGTGTTACATTTCATTAGTTTTGTTGTACAAGCTCTCGCAACTGATATGCATGTGTGCAATATCTGCCATTTACTTGAGCTGATACTAATACTCGCAGATAGGAAACTGTTGCGTCATGCGATTAGTGCCAAAGGCGTGTTACATTTCATTAGTTTAGTTTTATAAGCTCTCGCAACTGATATGCATGTGTGCATTATCTGCCTTTACTTGAACTGATAAAATTACTCGCACATAGGAAACTTCTTGCGTCATGCGATTAGTGCCAAAGGCGTGTTACATTTCATTAGTTTAGTTTTATAAGCTCTCGCCACTGATATGCATGTGCGCAATATCTGCCTTTACTTGAGCTGATAAAATGACTCGCAGATAGGAAACTTCTTGCGTCATGCGATTAGTGCCAAAGGCGTGTTACATTTCATTACTTTTGTTTTACAAGCTCTCGTAATTGATATGCATGTGTGCAATATCTGCCAAAACTTGAGCTGATGCTATTACTCGCAGACAGGAAACTGTTGCGTCATGCGATTAGTGCCAAAGGCGTGTAACATTTCATTAGTTTTGTTTTATAAGCTCTCGCCACGGATATGGATTTGTGCAATATCTGCCATTAAGTTGAGCTGATACTAATACTCGCAGTTATGAAACTGTTGCGTCATGCGATTAGTTCCAAAGGCGTGTAACATTTCATTAGTTTTGTTTTACAAGCTCTCGCAACTGATATGCATGTGTGCAATATCTGCCATTTACTTGAGCTGATACTAATACTCGCAGATAGGAAACTGTTGCGTCATGCGATTAGTGCCAAAGGCGTGTTACATTTCATTAGTTTTGTTGTACAAGCTCTCGCAACTGATATGCATGTGTGCAATAACTGCCATTTACCTGAGCTGATACTAATACTCGCAGATAGGAAACTCTTGCGTCATGCGATTAGTGCCAAAGGCGTGTTACATTTCATTAGTTTTGTTTTACAAGCTCTCGCAACTGATATGCATGTGTGCAATATCTGCCATTTACTTGAGCTGATACTAATACTCGCAGATAGGAAACTGTTGCGTCATGCGATTAGTGCCAAAGGCGTGTTACATTTCATTAGTTTTGTTGTACAAGCTCTCGCAACTGATATGCATGTGTGCAATAACTGCCATTTACCTGAGCTGATACTAATACTCGCAGATAGGAAACTCTTGCGTCATGCGATTAGTGCCAAAGGCGTGTTACATTTCATTAGTTTTGTTTTACAAGCTCTCGCAACTGATATGCATGTGTGCAATATCTGCTATTTACTTGAGCTGATACTAATACTCGCAGATAGGAAACTGTTGCGTCATGCGATTAGTGCCAAAGGCGTGTTACATTTCATTAGTTTTGTTGTACAAGATCTTGCAACTGATATGCATGTGTGCAATATCTGCCATTTACTTGAGCTGATACTAATACTCGCAGATAGGAAACTGTTGCGTCATGCGATTAGTGCCAAAGGCGTGTAACATTTCGTCAGTTTTAATTAAAAAGCTCTCGCAACTGATATGCATGTGTGCATTATCTGCCTTTACTTGAGATGATAAAATTACTCGCAGATAGGAAACTTTTTGCGTCATGTCGTTATTGCCAAAGGCGTGTTACATTTCATTAGTTTTGTTTTACAAGCTCTCGCAACTGATATGCATGTGTGCATTATCTGCCTTTACTTGAACTGATAAAATTACTCGCACATAGGAAACTTCTTGCGTCATGCGATTAGTGCCAAAGGCGTGTTACATTTCATTAGTTTTGTTGTACAAGCTCTCGCAACTGATATGCATGTGTGCAATATCTGCCATTTACTTGAGCTGATACTAATACTCGCAGATAGGAAACTGTTGCGTCATGCGATTAGTGCCAAAGGCGTGTAACATTTCATCAGTTTTAATTAAAAAGCTCTCGCAACTGATATGCATGTGTGCATTATCTGCCTTTACTTGAGATAATAAAATTACTCGCAGATAGGAAACTTTTTGCGTCATGTCGTTATTGCCAAAGGCGTGTTACATTTCATTAGTTTTGTTTTAGAAGCTCTCGCAACTGATATGCATGTGTGCATTATCTGCCTTTACTTGAACTGATAAAATTACTCGCACATAGGAAACTTCTTGCGTCATGCGATTAGTGCCAAAGGCGTGTTACATTTCATTAGTTTTGTTGTACAAGCTCTCGCAACTGATATGCATGTGTGCAATATCCGCCATTTACTTGAGCTGATACTAATACTCGCAGATAGGAAACTGTTGCGTCATGCGATTAGTGCCAAAGGCGTGTAACATTTCATCAGTTTTAATTAACAAGCTCTCGCAACTGATATGCATGTGTGCATTATCTGCCTTTACTTGAGATGATAAAATTACTCGCAGATAGGAAACTTTTTGCGTCATGTCGTTATTGCCAAAGGCGTGTTACATTTCATTAGTTTTGTTTTACAAGCTCTCGCAACTGATATGCATGTGTGCATTATCTGCCTTTACTTGAACTGATAAAATGACTCGCAGATAGGAAACTTCTTGCGTCATGCGATTAGTGCCAAAGGCGTGTTACATTTCATTAGTTTTGTTGTACAAGCTCTCGCAACTGATATGCATGTGTGCAATATCTGCCATTTACTTGAGCTGATACTAATACTCGCAGATAGGAAACTGTTGCGTCATGCGATTAGTGCCAAAGGCGTGTAACATTTCATCAGTTTTAATTAAAAAGCTCTCGCAACTGATATGCATGTGTGCATTATCTGCCTTTACTTGAGATGATAAAATTACTCGCAGATAGGAAACTTTTTGCGTCATGTCGTTATTGCCAAAGGCGTGTTACATTTCATTAGTTTTGTTTTAGAAGCTCTCGCAACTGATATGCATGTGTGCATTATCTGCCTTTACTTGAACTGATAAAATTACTCGCACATAGGAAACTTCTTGCGTCATGCGATTAGTGCCAAAGGCGTGTTACATTTCATTAGTTTTGTTGTACAAGCTCTCGCAACTGATATGCATGTGTGCAATATCCGCCATTTACTTGAGCTGATACTAATACTCGCAGATAGGAAACTGTTGCGTCATGCGATTAGTGCCAAAGGCGTGTAACATTTCATCAGTTTTAATTAACAAGCTCTCGCAACTGATATGCTTGTGTGCATTATCTGCCTTTACTTGAGATGATAAAATTACTCGCAGATAGGAAACTTTTTGCGTCATGTCGTTATTGCCAAAGGCGTGTTACATTTCATTAGTTTTGTTTTACAAGCTCTCGCAACTGATATGCATGTGTGCATTATCTGCCTTTACTTGAACTGATAAAATGACTCGCAGATAGGAAACTTCTTGCGTCATGCGATTAGTGCCAAAGGCGTGTTACATTTCATTACTTTTGTTTTACAAGCTCTCGCAATTGATATGCATGTGTGCAATATCTGCCAATAACTTGAGCTGATACTATTACTCGCAGATAGGAAACTGTTGCGTCATGCGATTAGTGCCAAAGGCGTGTACCATTTCATTAGTTTTGTTTTTTAAGCTCTCGCCACGGATATGCATTTGTGCAATATCTGCCATTAACTTGAGCTGATACTAATACTCACAGTTATGAAACTGTTGCGTCATGCGATTAGTGCCAAAGGCGTGTAACATTTCATTAGTTTTGTTTTACAAGCTCTCGCAACTGATATGCATGTGTGCAATATCTGCTATTTACTTGAGCTGATACTAATACTCGCAGATAGGAAACTCTTGCGTCATGCGATTAGTGCCAAAGGCGTGTTACATTTCATTAGTTTTGTTTTACAAGCTCTCGCAACTGATATGCATGTGTGCAATATCTGCCATTTACTTGAGCTGATACTAATACTCGCAGATAGGAAACTGTTGCGTCATGCGATTAGTGCCAAAGGCGTGTAACATTTCATCAGTTTTAATTAAAAAGCTCTCGCAACTGATATGCATGTGTGCATTATCTGCCTTTACTTGAGATGATAAAATTACTCGCAGATAGGAAACTTTTTGCGTCATGTCGTTATTGCCAAAGGCGTGTTACATTTCATTAGTTTTGTTTTAGAAGCTCTCGCAACTGATATGCATGTGTGCATTATCTGCCTTTACTTGAACTGATAAAATTACTCGCACATAGGAAACTTCTTGCGTCATGCGATTAGTGCCAAAGGCGTGTTACATTTCATTAGTTTTGTTGTACAAGCTCTCGCAACTGATATGCATGTGTGCAATATCCGCCATTTACTTGAGCTGATACTAATACTCGCAGATAGGAAACTGTTGCGTCATGCGATTAGTGCCAAAGGCGTGTAACATTTCATCAGTTTTAATTAACAAGCTCTCGCAACTGATATGCTTGTGTGCATTATCTGCCTTTACTTGAGATGATAAAATTACTCGCAGATAGGAAACTTTTTGCGTCATGTCGTTATTGCCAAAGGCGTGTTACATTTCATTAGTTTTGTTTTACAAGCTCTCGCAACTGATATGCATGTGTGCATTATCTGCCTTTACTTGAACTGATAAAATGACTCGCAGATAGGAAACTTCTTGCGTCATGCGATTAGTGCCAAAGGCGTGTTACATTTCATTACTTTTGTTTTACAAGCTCTCGCAATTGATATGCATGTGTGCAATATCTGCCAATAACTTGAGCTGATACTATTACTCGCAGATAGGAAACTGTTGCGTCATGCGATTAGTGCCAAAAGCGTGTTACCTTTCATTACTTTTGTTTTATAAGCTCTCGCCACGGACAAGTATCTGTGCAATATCTGCCTCTACTTGAGCTGATAAAAATACTCGCAGATAGGAAACTTCTTACGTCATGCGATTAGTGTCAAAGGCGTGTTACATTTCATTGGTTTTGTTTTACAAGCTCTCGCAACTGATATGCATGTGTGCAATATCTGCCATTTACTTGAGCTGATACTAATACTCGCAGATAGGAAACTGTTGCGTCATGCGATTAGTGCCAAAGGCGTGTAACATTTCATTAGTTTTGTTTTATAAGCTCTCGCCACGGATATGCATTTGTGCAATATCTGCCATTAACTTGAGCTGATACTAATACTCACAGTTATGAAACTGTTGCGTCATGCGATTAGTGCCAAAGGCGTGTAACATTTCATTAGTTTTGTTTTACAAGCTCTCGCAACTGATATGCATGTGTGCAATATCTGCTTTTTACTTGAGCTGATACTAATACTCGCAGATAGGAAACTCTTGCGTCATGCGATTAGTGCCAAACGCGTGTTACATTTCATTAGTTTTGTTTTACAAGCTCTCGCAACTGATATACATGTGTGCAATATCTGCCATTTACTTGAGCTGATACTAATACTCGCAGATAGGAAACTGTTGCGTCATGCGATTAGTGCCAAAAGCGTGTTACCTTTCATTACTTTTGTTTTATAAGCTCTCGCCACGGACAAGTATCTGTGCAATATCTGCCTCTACTTGAGCTGATAAAAATACTCGCAGATAGGAAACTTCTTACGTCATGCGATTAGTGTCAAAGGCGTGTTACATTTCATTGGTTTTGTTTTACAAGCTCTCGCAACTGATATGCATGTGTGCAATATCTGCCATTTACTTGAGCTGATACTAATACTCGCAGATAGGAAACTGTTGCGTCATGCGATTAGTGCCAAAGGCGTGTAACATTTCATCAGTTTTAATTAACAAGCTCTCGCAACTGATATGCATGTGTGCATTATCTGCCTTTACTTGAACTGATAAAATTACTCGCACATAGGAAACTTCTTGCGTCATGCGATTAGTGCCAAAGGCGTGATACGTTTCATTAGTTTAGTTTTATAAGCTCTCGCCACTGATATGCATGTGCGCAATATCTGCCTTTACTTGAGCTGATAAAATGACTCGCAGATAGGAAACGTCTTGCGTCATGCGATTAGTGCCAAAGGCGTGTTACATTTCATTTTTTTTGTTTTACAAGCTCTCGCAATTGATATGCATGGTTGCAATGTCTGCCAATAACTTGAGCTGATACTATTACTCGCAGATAGGAAACTGTTGCGTCATGCGATTAGTGCCAAAGGCGTGTAACATTTCATTAGTTTTGTTTTATAAGCTCTCGCCACGGATATGCATTTGTGCAATATCTGCCATTAACTTGAGCTGATACTAATACTCGCAGTTATGAAACTGTTGCGTCATGCGATTAGTGCCAAAGGCGTGTAACATTTCATTAGTTTTGTTTTAAAAGCTCTCGCAACTGATATGCATGTGTGCAATATCTGCCATTTACTTGAGCTGATACTAATACTCGCAGATAGGAAACTCTTGCGTCATGCGATTAGTGCCAAAGGCGTGTTACATTTCATTAGTTTTGTTTTACAAGCTCTCGCAACTGATATGCATGTGTGTAATATCTGCCTTTACTTGAGCTGATACTAATACTCGCAGATAGGAAACTGTTGCGTCATGCGATTAGTGCCAAAGGCGTGTAACATTTCATTAGTTTTGTTTTACAAGCTCTCGCAACTGATATGCATGTGTGTAATATCTGCCTTTACTTGAGCTGATACTAATACTCGCAGATAGGAAACTGTTGCGTCATGCGATTAGTGCCAAAGGCGTGTAACATTTCATTAGTTTTGTTTTATAAGCTCTCGCAACTGATATGCATGTGTGCATTATCTGCCTTTATTTGAGCTGATAAAATTCCTCGCAGATAGGAAACTTCTTGCGTCATGCGATTAGTGCCAAAGGCGTGTAACATTTCATTAGTTTTGTTTTATAAGCTCTCGCCACGGATATGCATTTGTGCAATATCTGCCATTAACTTGAGCTGATACTAATACTCGCAGTTATGAAACTGTTGCGTCATGCGATTAGTGCCAAAGGCGTGTAACATTTCATTAGTTTTGTTTTAAAAGCTCTCGCAACTGATATGCATGTGTGCAATATCTGCCATTTACTTGAGCTGATACTAATACTCGCAGATAGGAAACTCTTGCGTCATGCGATTAGTGCCAAAGGCGTGTTACATTTCATTAGTTTTGTTTTACAAGCTCTCGCAACTGATATGCATGTGTGTAATATCTGCCTTTACTTGAGCTGATACTAATACTCGCAGATAGGAAACTGTTGCGTCATGCGATTAGTGCCAAAGGCGTGTAACATTTCATTAGTTTTGTTTTATAAGCTCTCGCCACGGATATGCTTTTGTGCAATATCTGCCTTTACTTGAGCTGATAAAATTACTCGCACATAGGAAACTTCTTGCGTCATGCGATTAGTGCCAAAGGCGTGTTACATTTCATTAGTTTTGTTTTACAAGCTCTCGCAACTGATATGCATGTGTGCAATATCTGCCAATAACTTGAGCTGATACTAATACTCGCAAACAGGAAACTGTTGCGTCATGCGATTATTGCCAAAGGCGTGTAACATTTCATTAGTTTTGTTTTATAAGCTCTCGCCACGGATATGCATATGTGCATTATCTGCCTTTACTTGAGCTGATAAAATTATCCGCAAATAGGAAACTTCTTGCGTCAAGCGATTAGTGCCAAAGGCGTGTTACATTTCATTAGTTTTGTTTTACAAGCTCTCGCAACTGATATGCATATGTGCAATATCTGCCATTTACTTGAGCTGATACTAATACTCGCAGATAGGAAACTGTTGCGTCATGCGATTAGTGCCAAAGGCGTGTAACATTTCATTAGTTTTGTTTTATAAGCTTTCGCCACGGATATGCATATGTGCATTATCTGACTTTACTTAAGCTGATAAAATTACTCGCAAGTAGGAAACTTCTTGCGTCATGCGATTCGTGCCAAAGGCGTGTTACTTTTCATTAGTTTTGTTTTACAAGCTCTCGCAACTGATATGCATGTGTGCAATATCTGCCATATACTTGAGCTGATACTAATACTCGCAAACAGGAAACTGTTGCGTCATGCGATTATTGCCAAAGGCGTGTAACATTTCATTAGTTTTGTTTTATAAGCTCTCGCCACGGATATGCATATGTGCATTATCTGCCTTTACTTGAGCTGATAAAATTATCCGCAAATAGGAAACTTCTTGCGCCAAGCGATTAGTGCCAAAGGCGTGTTACATTTCATTAGTTTTGTTTTACAAGCTCTCGCAACTGATATGCATATGTGCAATATCTGGCATTTACTTGAGCTGATACTAATACTCGCAGATAGGAAACTGTTGCGTCATGCGATTAGTGCCAAAGGCGTGTAACATTTCATTAGTTTTGTTTTATAAGCTTTCGCCACGGATATGCATATGTGCATTATCTGACTTTACTTAAGCTGATAAAATTACTCGCAAGTAGGAAACTTCTTGCGTCATGCGATTCGTGCCAAAGGCGTGTTACTTTTCATTAGTTTTGTTTTACAAGCTCTCGCAACTGATATGCATGTGTGCAATATCTGCCATATACTTGAGCTGATACTAATACTCGCAGATAAGAAACTGTTGCGTCATGCGTTAAGTGCCAAAGGCGCGTAACATTTCATTAGTTTTGTTTTATAAGCTCTCGGCACGGATATGCATTTGTGCAATATCTGCCATTAACTTGAGCTGATACTAATACTCGCAGATAGGAAACTGTTGCGTCATGCGATTAGTGCCGAAGGCGTGTTACTTTTCATTAATTTTGTTTTACAAGCTCTCGCCACTGATATGCATGTGTGCAATATCTGCCGTAAACTTGAGCTGATACTAATACTCGCAGATAGGAAACTGTTGCGTCATGCGATTAGTGCCGAAGGCGTGTTACTTTTCATTAATTTTGTTTTACAAGCTCTCGGCACGGATATGCATTTGTGCAATATCTGCCATTAACTTGAGCTGATAAAATCACTCGCAGATAGGAAATTTCTTGCATCATGCGATTAGTGCCGAAGGCGTGTTACTTTTCATTAATTTTGTTTTACAAGCTCTCGCCACTGATTTGCATGTGTGCAATATCTGCCGTAAACTTGAGCTGATACTAATACTCGCAGTTAGGAAACTGTTGCATCATGCGATTAGTGCCAAAGGCGCGTAATATTTCATTAGTTTAGTTTTTTAAGTTTTCGCCACGGATATTCATATGTGCATTGTCTGCCTTTACTTGAGCTGATTAAATTACTCGCACATAGGAAACTTGCGTCATGCGATTAGTGCCAAAGGCGAGTTACATTTCATTAGTTTAGTTTTACAAGCTCTCGCAACTGATATGCATGTGTGCAATATCTGCCATTAACTTGAGCTGATACTAATACTCGCAGATAGGAAACTGTTGCGTCATGCGATTAGTGCCAAAGGCGTGTAACATTTCATTAGTTTTGTTTTATAAGCTTTCGCCACAGATATGCAATTGTGCAAAATCTGCCATTAACTTGAGCTGATACTAATACTCGCAGATAGGAAACTGGTGCGTCATGCGATTAGTGCCAAAGGCGTGTAACTTTTCATTAGTTTTGTTTTATAAGCTCTCGCTACTGATTTGCATGTGCGCATTATCTGCCTTTACTTGAGCTGATAAAATGACTCGCAGATAGGAAACTTCTTGCGTCATGCGATTAGTGCCAAAGGCGTGTTACATTTCATCAGTTTGGTTTTACAAGCTCTCGCAACTGATATGCATGTTTGCATTATCTGCCTTTACTTGAGCTGATAAAATTCCTCGCAGATAGGAAACTTCTTGCGTCATGCGATTCGTGCCAAAGGCGTGTTACATTTCATTAGTTTTGTTTTACAAGCTCTCGCAACTGATATGCATGTGTGCAATATCTGCGCCATTTACTTGAGCTGATACTAATACTCGCAGATAAGAAACTGTTGCGTCATGCGATTAGTGCCAAAGGCGTGTAACATTTCATTAGTTTTGTTTTATAAGCTCTCGGCACGGAAATGCATTTGTGCAATATCTGCGATTTACTTGAGCTGATACTAATACTCGCAGATAGGAAACTGTTGCGTCATGCGATTAGTGCCGAAGGCGTGTTAATTTTCATTAATTTTGTTTTACAAGCTCTCGCCACTGATTTGCATGTGTGCAATATCTGCCGTAAACTTGAGCTGATACTAATACTCGCAGTTAGGAAACTGTTGCATCATGCGATTAGTGCCAAAGGCGCGTAATATTTCATTAGTTTTGTTTTATAAGTTTTCGCCTCGGATATGCATATGTGCATTATCTGCCTTTACTTGAGCTGATTAAATTACTCGCACATAGGAAACTGTTGCGTCATGCAATTAGTGCCGAAGGCGTGTTACTTTTCATTAATTTTGTTTAACAAGCTCTCGCCACTGATTTGCATGTGTGCAATATCTGCCGTAAACTTGAGCTGATAAAATTACTCGCAGATAGGAAATTTCTTGCGTCATGCGATTAGTGCCGAAGGCGTGTTTTTTTTCATTAATTTTGTTTTACAAGCTCTCGCCACTGATTTGCATGTGTGCAATATCTGCCGTAAACTTGAGCTGATACTAATACTCGCAGTTAGGAAACTGTTGCATCATGCGATTAGTGCCAAAGGCGCGTAATATTTCATTAGTTTTGTTTTATAAGTTTTCGCCACGGATATGCATATGTGCATTATCTGCCTTTACTTGAGCTGATTAAATTACTCGCACATAGGAAACTTCTTGCGTCATGCGATTATGCCAAAGGCGTGTTACATTTCATTAGTTTAGTTTTACAAGCTCTCGCAACTGATATGCATGTGTGCAATATCTGCCATTAACTTGAGCTGATACTAATACTCGCAGATAGGAAACTGTTGCGTCATGCGATTAGTGCCAAAGGCGTGTAACATTTCTTTAGTTTTGTTTTATAAGCTTTCGCCACAGATATGAAATTGTGCAATATCTGCCATGAACTTGAGCTGATACTAATACTCGCAGATAGGAAACTGGTGCGTCATGCGATTAGTGCCAAAGGCGTGTAACTTTTCATTAGTTTTGTTTTATAAGCTCTCGCTACTGATTTGCTTGTGCTTATTATCTGCCTTTACTTGAGCTGATAAAATGAATCGCAGATAGGAGACTTCTTGCGTCATGCGATTAGTGCCAAAGGCGTGTTACGTTTCATCAGTTTGGTTTTAGAAGCTCTCGCAACTGATATGCATGTTTGCATTATCTGCCTTTACTTGAGCTGATAAAATTCATCGCAGATAGGAAACTTCTTGCGTCATGCGATTAGTGCCAAAGGCGTGTTACATTTCATTAGTTTTGTTTTACAAGCTCTCGCAACTGATATGCATGTGTGCAATATCTGCCATTAACTTGAGCTGATACTAATACTCCCATATAGAAAACTGTTGCGTCATGCGATTAGTGCCAAAGGCGAGTTACATTTCATTAGTTTTGTTTTATAAGCTCTCGCCACGGATATGCATGTATGCAATATCTGCAATTAACTTGAGCTGATACTAATACTCGCAGATAGGAAATTGTTGCGTCATGCGATTAGTGCCAAAGGCGTGTAACATTTCATTAGTTTTGTTTTAAAAGCTCTCGGCACGGATATGCATTTTTGCAATAACTGCCGTTAACTTGAGCTGATACTAATACTCGCAGATAGGAAACTGTTGCGTCATGCGATTAGTGCCAAAGGCGTGTAACATTTCATTAGTTCTGTTTCATAAGCTCTCGCCACGGATCTGCATATGTGCATTATCTGCCTCTACTTGAGCTGTTTTAATTACTCGCAGATAGGAATCTTCTTGCGTCATGCGATTAGTGCCACAGGCGTGTTACATTTCGTTAGTTTTGTTTTACAAGCTCTCGCAACTGATATGCATGTGTGCAATATCTGCCATTAACTTGAGCTGATAAAATTCCTCGCAGATAGGAAACTTCTTGCGTCATGCGATTAGTGCCAAAGGCGTGTTACATTTCATTAGTTTTGTTTTACAAGCTCTCGCAACTGATATGCATGTGTGCAATATCTGCCATTAATTTGAGCTGATACTAATACTCCCATATAGAAAACTGTTGCGTCATGCGATTAGTGCCAAAGATGTGTAACATTTCATTAGTTTTGTTTTATAAGCTCTCGCCACGGATATGCATTTATGCAATATCTGCAATTAACTTGAGCTGATACTAATACTCGCAGATAGGAAACTGTTGCGTCATGCGATTAGTGCCAAAAACGTGTAACATTTCATTAGTTTTGTTTTAAAAGCTCTCGGCACGGATATGCATTTTTGCAATATCTGCCGTTAACTTGAGCTGATACTAATACTCGCAGATAGGAAACTGTTGCGTCATGCGATTAGTGCCAAAGGCGTGTAACATTTCATTAGTTCTGTTTCATAAGCTCTCGCCACGGATCTGCATATGTGCATTATCTACCTCTACTTGAGCTGTTTTAATTACTCGCAGATAGGAATCTTCTTGCGTCATGCGATTAGTGCCACAGGCGTGTTACATTTCGTTAGTTTTGTTTTACAAGCTCTCGCAACTGATATGCATGTGTGCAATATCTGCCATTAACTTTAGCTGATACTAATACTCGCAGATAGGAAACTGTTGCGTCATGCGATTAGTGCCGAAGGCGTGTAATATTTCATTAGTTTTGTTTTTTAAGCTCTCGGCATGGATATGCGTTTTTGCAATATCTGCCATTTACTGGAGCTGATACTAATACTCGCAGATAGGAAACTGTTGCGTCATGCGATTAGTGCCAAAGGCGTGTAACATTTCATTAGTTTTGTTTTATAAGCACTCGCCACGGATATACATATGTGCATTATCTGCCTCTATTTGAGCTGATAAATTTACTCGCATATAGGAAATTTCTTGCGACATGCGATTAGTGCCGAAGGCGTGTTACTTTTCATTAATTTTGTTTTACAAGCTCTCGCCACTGATCTGCATGTGTGCAATATCTGCCATTAACTTGAGCTGATACTAATACTCGCAGATAGGAAACTGTTGCGTCATGCGATTAGTGCCAAAGGCGTGTAACATTTCATTAGTTCTGTTTTACAAGCTCTCGCAACCGATATGCGTTTATGCAATATCTGCAATTAACTTAAGCTGATACTAGTACTCGCAGTTATGAAACTGTTGCGTCATGCGATTAGTGCCAAAGGCGTGTAATATTTCATTAGTTTTGTTTTAAAAGCTCTCGTCACGGATATGCATTTTTGCAATATCTGCCGTTAACTTGAGCTGATACTAATACTCGCAGATAGGAAACTGTTGCGTCATGCGATTAGTGCCAAAAGCGTGTAACATTTCATTAGTTCTGTTTCATAAGCCTTCGCCACGGATCTGCATATGTTCATTATCTGCCTCTACTTGAGCTGATTTAATTACTCGCAGATAGGAAACTTCTTGCTTCATGTCGTTATTGCCAAAGGCGTGTTACATTTCATTATTTTTGTTTCACAAGCTCTCGCAACTGATATGCATGTGTGTATTATCTGCCTTTACTTGAGCTGAGGCTAATACTCGCAGATAGGAAACTGTTGCGTCATGCGATTAGTGCCAAAGGCGTGTAACATTTCATTAGTTCTGTTTTACAAGCTCTCACAACTGATATGCGTTTATGCAATATCTGCAATTAACTTAAGCTGATACTAGTACTCGCAGTTATGAAACTGTTGCGTCATGCGATTAGTGCCAAAGGCGTGTAACATTTCATTAGTTTTGTTTTAAAAGCTCTCGGCACGGATATGCATTTTTGCAATATCTGCCGTTAACTTGAGCTGATACTAATACTCGCAGATAGGAAACTGTTGCGTCATGCGATTAGTGCCAAAGGCGTGTTACATTTCATTAGTTTTGTTTTACAAGCTCTCGCAACTGATATGCATGTATGCAATATCTGCCATTTACTTGAGCTGATACTAATACTCGCAGATAGGAAACTGTTGCGTCATGCGAGTAGTGCCAAAGGCGTGTAACTTTTCATCAGTTTTGTTTAACAAGCTCTCGCAACTGATATGCATGTGTGCAATATCTGCCATTTACTTGAGCTGATACTAATACTCGCAGTTAGGAAACTGTTGCGTCATGCGATAGGTGCCAAAGGCGTGTAAGATTTCATTAGTTTTGTTTTAAAAGCTCTCGAAAAGGTATGGCATATGTGCTTCACCTGCCTCTACTTGAGCTGATAAAATTACTTGCTTATAGGAAACTTCTTGCGTCATGCGATTAGTGCTAAAGGCATGTAACCTTTCATTAATTTTGTTTTATAAGCTTTCGCCACGGATATGCATATGTGCATTATCTGCCTTTACTTGAGCTGATAAAATTACTCGCACATAGGAAACTTCTTGCATCATGCGATTAGTGCCAAAGGCGTGTTACATTTCATCTGTTTGGTTTTACAAGCTCTCGCAACTGATATGCATGTTTGCATTATCTGCCTTTACTTGAGCTGATAAAATTCCTCGCAGATAGGAAACTTCTTGCGTCATGCGATTAGTGCCAAAGGCGTGTAACCTTTCATTAGTTTTGTTTTATAAGCTTTCGCCACGGATATGCATATGTGCATTATCTGCCTTTACTTGAGCTGATAAAATTACTCGCACATAGGAAACTTCTTGCGTCATGCGATTAGTGCCAAAGGCGTGTTACATTTCATCAGTTTTGTTTAACAAGCTCTCGCAACTGATATGCATGTGTGCAATATCTGCCATTTACTTGAGCTGATACTAATACTCGCAGTTAGGAAACTGTTGCGTCATGCGATAGATGCCAAAGGCGTGTAAGATTTCATTAGTTTTGTTTTAAAAGCTCTCGAAAAGGTATGGCATATGTGCTTCATCTGCCTCTACTTGAGCTGATAAAATTACTTGCTTATAGGAAACTTCTTGCGTCATGCGATTAGTGCTAAAGGCATGTAACCTTTCATTAGTTTTGTTTTATAAGCTTTCGCCACGGATATGCATATGTGCATTATCTGCCTTTACTTGAGCTGATAAAATTACTCGCACATAGGAAACTTCTTGCATCATGCGATTAGTGCCAAAGGCGTGTTACATTTCATCTGTTTGGTTTTACAAGCTCTCGCAACTGATATGCAGGTTTGCATTATCTGCCTTTACTTGAGCTGATAAAATTCCTCGCAGATAGGAAACTTCTTGCGTCATGCGATTAGTGCCAAAGGCGTGTTACATTTCATTAGTTTTGTTTTACAAGCTCTCGCAACTGATATTCATGTGTGCAATATCTGCCGTTAACTTGAGCTGATACTAATACTCCCATATAGGAAACTGTTGCGTCATGCGATTAGTGCCAAAGGCGTGTAACATTTCATTAGTTTTGTTTAAGCTCTCGCCACGGATATGCATTTGTGCAATATCTGCAATTAACTTGAGCTGATACTAATACTCGCAGTTACGAAACTGTTGCGTCATGCGATTAGTGCCAAAGGCGTGTAACATTTCATTAGTTTTGTTTTAAAAGCTCTCGGCACGGATCTGCATTTGTGCAATATCTGCCTCTACTTGAGCTGATACTAATACTCGCAGATAGGAAATTGTTGCGTCATGCGATTAGTGCCAAAGGCGTGTAACATTTCATTAGTTTTGTTTTATAAGCTCTCGCCATGGATATACCTATGTGCATTATCTGCCTCTACTTGAGCTGATAAATTTACTCGCATATAGGAAATTTCTTGCGACATGCGATTAGTGCCGAAGGCGTGTTACTTTTCATTAATTTTGTTTTACAAGTTCTCGTCACTGATTTGCATGTGTGCAATATCTGCCGTAAACTTGAGCTGATACTATTACTCGCAATTAGGAAATTGTTGCATCATGCGATTAGTGCCAAAGGCGCGTAACATTTCATTAGTTTTGTTTTTTAAGCTTTCGCCACGGATATGCATATGTGCATTATCTGCTTTTACTTGAGCTGATAAAATTTCTCGCAGATAGGAAACTTCTTGCGTCATACGATTAGTGCCAAAGGCGTGGTACATTTCATTAGTTTAGTTTTACAAGCTTTCGCAACTGATATGCATGTGTGCAATATCGGCCATTCACTTGAGCTGATACTAATACTCGCAGATAGGAAACTGTTGCTTCATGCGATTAGTGCCAAAGGCGTGTAACATTTCCTTAGTCTTGTTTTATAAGCTCTCGCTACTGATATGCATGTGTGCAATATCTGCCATTTACTTGAGCTGATACTAATACTCGCAGATAGGAAACTGTTGCGTCATGCGATTAGTGCCAAAGGCTTGGAATATTTCATTAATTTTGTTTTTTAAGCTCTCGGCACGGATATGCGTTTTTGCAACATCTGCCATTAACTTGAGCTGATACTAATACTCGCAGATAGGAAATTGTTGCGTCATGCGATTAGTGCCAAAGGCGTGTAACATTTCATTAGTTTTGTTTTATAAGCTCTCGCCATGGATATACCTATGTGCATTATCTGCCTCTACTTGAGCTGATAAATTTACTCGCATATAGGAAATTTCTTGCGACATGCGATTAGTGCCGAAGGCGTGTTACTTTTCATTAATTTTGTTTTACAAGTTCTCGTCACTGATTTGCATGTGTGCAATATCTGCCGTAAACTTGAGCTGATACTATTACTCGCAATTAGGAAATTGTTGCATCATGCGATTAGTGCCAAAGGCGCGTAACATTTCATTAGTTTTGTTTTTTAAGCTTTCGCCACGGATATGCATATGTGCATTATCTGCTTTTACTTGAGCTGATAAAATTTCTCGCAGATAGGAAACTTCTTGCGTCATACGATTAGTGCCAAAGGCGTGGTACATTTCATTAGTTTAGTTTTACAAGCTTTCGCAACTGATATGCATGTGTGCAATATCGGCCATTCACTTGAGCTGATACTAATACTCGCAGATAGGAAACTGTTGCTTCATGCGATTAGTGCCAAAGGCGTGTAACATTTCCTTAGTCTTGTTTTATAAGCTCTCGCCACGGATATGCATATGTGCATTATCTGCCTTTACTTGAGCTGATAAAATTTCTCGCAGATAGGAAACTTCTTGCGTCATACGATTAGTGCCAAAGGCGTTGTACATTTCATTAGTTTAGTTTTACAAGCTTTCGCAACTGATATGCATGTGTGCAAAATCTGCCATTAACTTGAGCTGATACTAATACTCGCAGATAGGAAACTGTTGCTTCATGCGATTAGTGCCAAAGGCGTGTAACATTTCATTAGTTTTGTTTTATAAGCTCTCGCCACGGATATGCATTTGTGCAATATCTGCCATTAACTTGAGCTGATACTAATACTCGCAGATAAGAAATTGGTGCGTCATGGGATTAGTGCCAAAGGCGTGTAACATTTCATTAGTTTTGTTTTAAAAGCTCTCGGCACGGATCTGCATATGTGCAATATCTGCCTCTACTTGAGCTGATTTAATTACTCGCAGATAGGAATCTTCTTGCGTCATGCGATTAGTGCCAAAGGCGTGTTACATTTCATTAGTTTTGTTTTACAAGCTCTCGCTACTGATATGCATGTGTGCAATATCTGCCATTTACTTGAGCTGATACTAATACTCGCAGATAGGAAACTGTTGCGCCATGCGATTAGTGCCAAAGGCGTGTAATATTTTATTAATTTTTTTTTATAAGCTCTCGCCACGGATATGCATTTGTGCAATATGTGCCATTAAGTTGAGCTGATACTAATACTCGCAGATAAGAAATTGGTGCGTCATGTGATTAGTGCCAAAGGCGTGTAACATTTCATTAGTTTTGTTTTAAAAGCTCTCGGCACGGATCTGCATATGTGCAATATCTGCCTCTACTTGAGCTGATTTAATTACTCGCAGATAGGAATCTTCTTGCGTCATGCGATTAGTGCCAAAGGCGTGTTACATTTCATTAGTTTTGTTTTACAAGCTCTCGCTACCGATATGCATGTGTGCAATATCTGCCATTTACTTGAGCTGATACTAATACTCGCAGATAGGAAACTGTTGCGCCATGCGATTAGTGCCAAAGGCGTGTAATATTTCATTAATTTTGTTTTTTAAGCTCTCGGCACGGATATGCATTTTTGCAACATCTGCCATTAACTTGAGCTGATACTAATACTCGCAGATAGGAAATTGTTGCGTCATGCGATTAGTGCCAAAGGCGTGTAACATTTCATTAGTTTTGTTTTCTAAGCTCTCGCCATGGATATGGATTTGTGCAATATCTGCCATTAACTTGAGCTGATAAATTTACTCGCATATAGGAAATTTCCTGCGACATACGATTAGTGCCAAAGGCGTGGTACATTTCATTAGTTTAGTTTTACAAGCTTTCGCAACTGATATGCATGTGTGCAATATCTGCCATTTACTTGAGCTGATACTAATACTCGCAGATAGGAAACTGTTGCGCCATGCGATTAGTGCCAAAGGCGTGTAATATTTTATTAGTTTTTTTATAAGCTCTCGCCACGGATATGCATTTGTGCAATATGTGCCATTAACTTGAGCTGATACTAATACTCGCAGATAAGAAATTGGTGCGTCATGGGATTAGTGCCAAAGGCGTGTAACATTTCATTAGTTTTGTTTTAAAAGCTCTCGGCACGGATCTGCATATGTGCAATATCTGCCTCTACTTGAGCTGATTTAATTACTCGCAGATAGGAATCTTCTTGCGTCATGCGATTAGTGCCAAAGGCGTGTTACATTTCATTAGTTTTGTTTTACAAGCTCTCGCTACCGATATGCATGTGTGCAATATCTGCCATTTACTTGAGCTGATACTAATACTCGCAGATAGGAAACTGTTGCGCCATGCGATTAGTGCCAAAGGCGTGTAATATTTCATTAATTTTGTTTTTTAAGCTCTCGGCACGGATATGCATTTTTGCAACATCTGCCATTAACTTGAGCTGATACTAATACTCGCAGATAGGAAATTGTTGCGTCATGCGATTAGTGCCAAAGGCGTGTAACATTTCATTAGTTTTGTTTTCTAAGCTCTCGCCATGGATATGGATTTGTGCAACATCTGCCATTAACTTGAGCTGATAAATTTACTCGCATATAGGAAATTTCGTGCGACATACGATTAGTGCCAAAGGCGTGGTACATTTCTTTAGTTTAGTTTTACAAGCTTTCGCAACTGATATGCATGTGTGCAATATCTGCCATTCACTTGAGCTGATACTAATACTCGCAGATAGGAAACTGTTGCTTCATGCGATTAGTGCCAAAGGCGTGTAACATTTCCTTAGTTTTGTTTTATAAGCTCTCGCCACGCGGATATGCATATGTGCATTATCTGCCTTTACTTGAGCTGATAAAATTACTCGCACATAGGAAACTTCTTGCGTCATGCGATTAGTGCCAAAGGCGTGTTACATTTCATCAGTTTTGTTTAACAAGCTCTCGCAACTGATATGCATGTGTGCAATATCTGCCATTTACTTGAGCTGATACTATTACTCGCAATTAGGAAATTGTTGCATCATGCGATTAGTGCCAAAGGAGCGTAACATTTCCTTAGTTTTGTTTTATAAGCTCTCGCCACGGATATGCATATGTGCATTATCTGCCTTTATTTGAGCTGATAAAATTACTCGCACATAGGAAACTTCTTGCGTCATGCGATTAGTGCCGAAGGCGTGTTACTTTTCATTAATTTTGTTTTACAAGCTCTCGTCACTGATTTGCATGTGTGCAATATCTGCCGTAAACTTGAGCTGATACTATTACTCGCAATTAGGAAATTGTTGCATCATGCGATTAGTGCCAAAGGAGCGTAACATTTCAATAGTTTTGTTTTATAAGCTTTCGCCACGGATATGCATATGTGCATTATCTGCCTTTACTTGAGCTGATAAAATTACTCGCAGATAGGAAACTTCTTGCGTCATACGATTAGTGCCAAAGGCGTGGTACATTTCATTAGTTTAGTTTTACAAGCTTTCGCAACTGATATGCATGTGTGCAATATCTGCCATTCACTTGAGCTGATACTAATACTCGCAGATAGGAAACTGTTGCTTCATGCGATTAGTGCCAAAGGCGTGTAACATTTCCTTAGTTTTGTTTTATAAGCTCTCGCCTCGGATATGCATATGTGCATTATCTGCCTTTACTTGAGCTGATAAATTTACTCGCACATAGGAAACTTCTTGCGTCATGGAATTAGTGCCAAAGGCGTGTTACTTTTCCTTAATTTAGTTTTACAAGCTCTCGCCACGGATATGCATTTGTGCAATATCTGCCATTAACTTGAGCTGATACTAATACTCGCAGATAAGAAATTGGTGCGTCATGCGATTAGTGCCAAAGGCGTGTAACATTTCACATTAGTTTTGTTTTATAAATTTTCGCCACTTGTATGCATATGTGCATTATCTGCCTTTACTTGAGCTGATAAAATTACTCGCACATAGGAAACTTCTTGCGTCATGCGATTAGTGCCGATGGCGTGTTACTTTTCATTAATTTTGTTTTAAAAGCTCTCGCCACTGATTTGCATGTGTGCAATATCTGCCGTAAACTTGAGCTGATACTAATACTCGCAGTTAGGAAACTGTTGCATCATGCGATAAGTGCCAAAGGCGTGTAACATTTCATCAGTTTTGTTTTATAAGCTCTCGCCACGGATATGCACTTGTGCAATATCTGCCATTAACTTGAGTTGATACTAATACTCGCAGATAGGAAACTGGTGCGTCATGCGATTAGTGCCAAAGGCGTGTAACATTTCATTAGTTTTGTTTTATAAGCTCTCGCCACTCATATGCATGTGCGCATTACCTGCCTTTACTTGAGCTGATAAAATGACTCGCAAATAGGAAACTTCTTGCGTCATGCAATTAGTGCCAAATGCGTGTTGCATTTCATCAGTTTTGTTTTACAAGCTCTCGCAACTGATATGCATGTGTGCATTATCTGCCTTTATTTGAGCTGATAAAATTCCTCGCAGATAGGAAACTTCTTGTGTCATGCGATTAGTGCCAAAGGCATGTTACATTTCATTAGTTTTGTTTTACAAGCTCTCGCAAATGATATGCATGTGTGCAATATCTGCCATTAACTTGAGCTGATAGTAATACTCGCAGATAGGAAACTGTTGCATCATGCGACTAGTGCCAAAGGCGTGTAACATTTCATTAGTTTTGTTTTATAAGCTCTCGCCACGGATATGCATTTGTGCAATATCTGCCATTAACTTGAGCTGATACTAATACTCGCAGATAGGAAATTGGTGCGTCATGCGATTAGTGCCAAAGGCGTGTAACTTTTCATTAGTTTTATTTTATAAGCTCTCGCCACGGATATGCATTTGTGCAATATCTGCCATTAACTTGAGCTGATACTAATACTCGCAGATAAGAAATTGGTGCGTCATGCGATTAGTGCCAAAGGCGTGTAACATTTCACATTAGTTTTGTTTTATAAGCTTTCGCCACGGATATGCATATGTGCATTATCTGCCTTTACTTGAGCTGATAAAATTACTCGCACATAGGAAACTTCTTGCGTCATGCGATTAGTGCCGAAGGCGTGTTACTTTTCATTAATTTTGTTTTAAAAGCTCTCGCCACTGATTTGCATGTGTGCAATATCTGCCGTAAACTTGAGCTGATACTAATACTCGCAGTTAGGAAACTGTTGCATCATGCGATTAGTGCCAAAGGCGTGTAACATTTCATCAGTTTTGTTTTATAAGCTCTCGGCACGGATATGCACTTGTGCAATAGCTGCCATTAACTTGAGCTGATACTAATACTCGCAGATAGGAAACTGGTGCGTCATGCGATTAGTGCCAAAGGCGTGTAACATTTCATTAGTTTTGTTTTATAAGCTCTCGCCACTCATATGCATGTGCGCATTATCTGCCCTTACTTGAGCTGATAAAATTCCTCGCAGATAGGAAACTTCTTGTGTCATGCGATTAGTGCCAAAGGCGTGTTACATTTCATTAGTTTTGTTTTACAAGCTCTCGCAAATGATATGCATGTGTGCAATATCTGCCATTAACTTGAGCTGATAGTAATACTCGCAGATAGGAAACTGTTGCATCATGCGACTAGTGCCAAAGGCGTGTAACATTTCATTAGTTTTGTTTTATAAGCTCTCGCCACGGATATGCATTTGTGCAATATCTGCCATTAACTTGAGCTGATACTAATACTCGCAGATAGGAAATTGGTGCGTCATGCGATTAGTGCCAAAGGCGTGTAACTTTTCATTAGTTTTATTTTATAAGCTCTCGCCACGGATATGCATTTGTGCAATATCTGCCATTAACTTGAGCTGATACTAATACTCGCAGATAAGAAATTGGTGCGTCATGCGATTAGTGCCAAAGGCGTGTAACATTTCACATTAGTTTTGTTTTATAAGCTTTCGCCACGGATATGCATATGTGCATTATCTGCCTTTACTTGAGCTGATAAAATTACTCGCACATAGGAAACTTCTTGCGTCATGCGATTAGTGCCGAAGGCGTGTTACTTTTCATTAATTTTGTTTTAAAAGCTCTCGCCACTGATTTGCATGTGTGCAATATCTGCCGTAAACTTGAGCTGATACTAATACTCGCAGTTAGGAAACTGTTGCATCATGCGATTAGTGCCAAAGGCGTGTAACATTTCATCAGTTTTGTTTTATAAGCTCTCGGCACGGATATGCACTTGTGCAATAGCTGCCATTAACTTGAGCTGATACTAATACTCGCAGATAGGAAACTGGTGCGTCATGCGATTAGTGCCAAAGGCGTGTAACATTTCATTAGTTTTGTTTTATAAGCTCTCGCCACTCATATGCATGTGCGCATTATCTGCCCTTACTTGAGCTGATAAAATTCCTCGCAGAAAGGAAACTTCTTGTGTCATGCGATTAGTGCCAAAGGCGTGTTACATTTCATTAGTTTTGTTTTACAAGCTCTCGCAAATGATATGCATGTGTGCAATATCTGCCATTAACTTGAGCTGATAGTAATACTCGCAGATAGGAAACTGTTGCATCATGCGACTAGTGCCAAAGGCGTGTAACATTTCATTAGTTTTGTTTTATAAGCTCTCGCCACTCATATGCATGTGCGCATTATCTGCCCTTACTTGAGCTGATAAAATTCCTCGCAGATAGGAAACTTCTTGTGTCATGCGATTAGTGCCAAAGGCGTGTTACATTTCATTAGTTTTGTTTTACAAGCTCTCGCAAATGATATGCATGTGTGCAATATCTGCCATTAACTTGAGCTGATAGTAATACTCGCAGATAGGAAACTGTTGCATCATGCGACTAGTGCCAAAGGCGTGTAACATTTCATTAGTTTTGTTTTATAAGCTCTCGCCACGGATATGCAATTGTGCAATATCTGCCATTAACTTGAGCTGATACTAATACTCGCAGATAGGAAATTGGTGCGTCATGCGATTAGTGCCAAAGGCGTGTAACTTTTCATTAGTTTTATTTTATAAGCTCTCGCCACGGATATGCATTTGTGCAATATCTGCCATTAACTTGAGCTGATACTAATACTCGCAGATAAGAAATTGGTGCGTCATGCGATTAGTGCCAAAGGCGTGTAACATTTCACATTAGTTTTGTTTAATAAGCTTTTGCCACGGATATGCATATGTGCATTATCTGCCTTTACTTGAGCTGATAAAATTACTCGCACATAGGAAACTTCTTGCATCATGCGATTAGTGCCGAAGGCGTGTTACTTTTCATTAATTTTTTTTTAAAAGCTCTCGCCACTGATTTGCATGTGTGCAATATCTGCCGTAAACTTGAGCTGATACTAATACTCGCAGTTAGGAAACTGTTGCATCATGCGATTAGTGCCAAAGGCGTGTAACATTTCATCAGTTTTGTTTTATAAGCTCTCGGCACGGATATGCACTTGTGCAATAGCTGCCATTAACTTGAGCCGATACTAATACTCGCAGATAGGAAACTGGTGCGTCATGCGATTAGTGCCAAAGGCGTGTAACATTTCATTAGTTTTGTTTTATAAGCTCTCGCCACTCATATGCATGTGCGCATTATCTGCCCTTACTTGAGCTGATAAAATGACTCGCAAATAGGAAACTTCTTGTGTCATGCGATTAGGGCCAAAGGCGTGTTACATTTCATTAGTTTTGTTTTACAAGCTCTCGCAAATGATATACATGTGTGCAATATCTGCCATTAACTTGAGCTGATACTAATACTCGCAGATAGGAAACTGTTGCATCATGCGATTAGTGCCAAAGGCGTTTAACATTTCATCAGTTTTGTTTTATAAGCTCTCGGCACGGATATGCACTTGTGCAATAGCTGCCATTAACTTGAGCTGATACTAATACTCGCAGATAGGAAACTGGTGCGTCATGCGATTAGTGCCAAAGGCGTGTAACATTTCATTAGTTTTGTTTTATAAGCTCTCGCCACTCATATGCATGTGCGCATTATCTGCCCTTACTTGAGCTGATAAAATGACTCGCAAATAGGAAACTTCTTGTGTCATGCGATTAGGGCCAAAGGCGTGTTACATTTCATTAGTTTTGTTTTACAAGCTCTCGCAAATGATATGCATGTGTGCAATATCTGCCATTAACTTGAGCTGATACTAATACTCGCAGATAGGAAACTGTTGCATCATGCGACTAGTGCCAAAGGCGTGTAACATTTCATTAGTTTTGTTTTATAAGCTCTCGCCACGGATATGCATTTGTGCAATATCTGCCATTAACTTGAGCTGATACTAATACTCGCAGATAGTAAACTGGTGCGTCATGCGATTAGTGCCAAAGGCGTGTAACATTTCATTAGTTTTGTTTTATAAGCTCTCGCCACTGATATGCATGTGCGCATTATCTGCTTTTACTTGAGCTGATAAAATGACTCGCAAATAGGAAACTTCTTGCGTCATGCGATTAGTGCCAAATGCGTGTTACTTTTCATCAGTTTTGTTTTACAAGCTCTCGCAACTGATATGCATGTGTGCATTATCTGCCTTTATTTGAGCTGATAAAATTCCTCGCAGATAGGAAACTTCTTGCGTCATGCGATTAGTGCCAAAGGCGTGTTACATCTCATTAGTTTTGTTTTACAAGCTCTCGCAACTGATATGCATGTGTGCAATATCTGCCATTAACTTGAGCTGATACTAATACTCGCAGTTAGGAAACTGTTGCGTCATGCGATTAGTGCCAAAGGCGTGTAACATTTCTTAGTTTTGTTTTACAAGCTCTCGCCACGGATATGCATTTGTGCAATATCTGCCATTAACTTGAGCTGATACTAATACTCGCTGTTATGAAACTGTTGCGTCATGCGATTAGTGCCAAAGGCGTGTAACATTTCATTAGTTTTGTTTTATAAGCTTTCGCCACGGATATGCATATGTGCATTATCTGCCTTTACTTGAGCTGATAAAATTACTCGTAGATAGGAAACTTCTTGCGTCATGCGATTAGTGCTTAAGGCGTGTTACTTTTCATTAGTTTAGTTTTACAAGCTCTCGCAACTGATAGGCATGTGTGCAATATCTGCCATTAACCTGAGCTGGTACTTATACTCGCAGATAGGAAACTCTTGCGTCATGCGATTAGTGCCAAAGGCGTGTAACATTTCATTAAATTTGTTTTATAAGCTCTCGCCACTGATATGCAGGTGCGCAATATCTGACTTTACTTGAGCTGATAAAATGACTCGCAGATAGGAAACTTCTTGCGTCATGCGATTAGTGCCAAAGGCGTGTTACCATTCATCAGTTTTGTTTTACAAGCTCGTGCAATTGATATGCATATGTGCATTATCTGCCTTTACTTGATCTGATAAAATTACTCGCAGATAGGAAAGTTCTTGCGTCATGCGATTAGTGCCAAAGGCGTGTTACATTTCATTTGTTTTATTTTACAAGCTCTCGCAACTGATATGCATGTGTGCAATATCTGCCATTAACTTGAGCTGATACTAATACTTGCAAATAGGAAACTGTTGCGTCATGCGATTAGTGCCAAAGGCGTGTAACATTTCATTATTTTTGTTCTATAAGCTTTCGCCCCGGATATGGATATGTGCATTATCTGCTTTTACTTTAGCTGATAAAATTACTCGCTGATAGGAAACTTCTTGCGTCATGCGATTAGTGCCAAAGGCGTGTTACATTTCATTAGTTTAGTTTTACAAGCTCTCGCAACTGATATGCATGTGTGCAATATCTACCATTAACTTGAGCTGATACTAATACTCGCAGATAGGAAACTGTTGCTTCATGCGATTAGTGCCAAAGGCGTGTAACATTTCATTAGTTTTGTTTTATAAGCTCTCGCCACTGATTTGCATTTGTGCAATATCTGCCATTAAATAAAGCTGATACTAATACTCGCAGTTTTGAAACTCTTGCGTCATGCGATTAGCGATTAATGCCAAAGGCGTGTAACATTTCTTTTTTTTGTTTTATAAGCTTTCGCCACGGATATGCATATGTGCATTATCTGCTTTTACTTGAGCTGATAAAATTACTCGCAGATAGGAAACTTCTTGCGTCATGCGATTAGTGCCAAAGGCGTGTTACATTTCATTTGTTTTATTTTACAAGTTCTCGCAACTGATATGCATGTGCAATATCTGCCATTAACTTGAGCTGATACTAATACTCGCAGATAGGAAACTGTTGCTTCATGCGATTAGTGCCAAAGGCGTGTAACATTTCATTAGTTTTGTTTTATAAGCTCTCGCCACTGATTTGCATTTGTGCAATATCTGCCATTAAATAAAGCTGATACTAATACTCGCAGTTTTGAAACTCTTGCGTCATGCGATTAGCGATTAATGCCAAAGGCGTGTAACATTTCTTTTTTTTGTTTTATAAGCTTTCGCCACGGATATGCATATGTGCATTATCTGCTTTTACTTGAGCTGATAAAATTACTCGCAGATAGGAAACTTCTTGCGTCATGCGATTAGTGCCAAAGGCGTGTTACATTTCATTTGTTTTATTTTACAAGTTCTCGCAACTGATATGCATGTGCAATATCTGCCATTAACTTGAGCTGGTACTAATACTCGCAGATAGGAAACTGTTGCGTCATGCGATTAGTGCCAAAGGCGTGTTATATTTCATCAGTTTTGTTTTACAAGCTCTTGCAACTGATATGCATGTGTGCATTATCTGCCTTTACTTGATCTGATAAAATTACTCGCAGATAGGAAACTTCTTGCGTCTTGCGATTAGTGCCAAAGGCGAGTTACATTTCATTTGTTTTATTTTACAAGCTCTGGCAACTGATATGCATGTGTGCAATATCTGCCATTAACTTGAGCTGATACTAATACTCGCAGATAAGAAACTGGTGCGTCATGCGATTAGTGCCAGAGGCGTGTAACATTTCATTAGTTTTGTTTTATAAGCTTTCGCCTCGGATATGCATATGTGCATTATCTGCCTTTACTTGAGTTGATAAAATTACTCGCACGTAGGAAACTTCTTGCGTCATGCGATTAGTGCCGAAGGCGTGTCACTTTTCATTAATTTTGTTTTACAAGCTCTCGCCACTGATTTGCATATGTGCAATATCTGCCGTAAACTTGAGCTGATACTAATACTCGCAGTTAGGAAACTGTTGCATCATGCGATTAGTGCCAAAGGCGTGATACATTTCATTAGTTTTGTTTTATAAGCTCTCGGCACGGATATGCATTTGTGCAAAATCTGCCATTAACTTGAGCTGATACTAATACTCGCAGATAAGAAATTGGTGCGTCATGCGATTAGTGCCAAAGGCGTGTAACATTTCACATTAGTTTTGTTTTATAAGCTTTCGCCACGGATATGCATATGTGCATTATCTGCCTTTACTTGAGCTGATAAAATTACTCGCACATAGGAAACTTCTTGCGTCATGCGATTAGTGCCAATGCGTGTTACATTTCATCAGTTTTGTTTTACAAGCTCTCGCAACTGATATGCATGTGTGCATTATCTGCCTTTACTTGATCTGATAAAATTACTCGCAGATAGGAAACTTCTTGCGTCATGCGATTAGTGCCAAAGGCGTGTTACATTTCATTTGTTTTATTTTACAAGCTCTCGCAACTGATATGCATGTGTGCAATATCTGCCATTAACTTGAGCTGATACTAATACTCGCAGATAGAAACTGTTGCGTCATGCGATTAGTGCCAAAGGCGTGTAACATTTCATTAGTTTTGTTTTATAAGCTCTCGCCACTGATTTGCATTTGTGCAATATCTGCCATTAACTTAAGCTGATACTAATACTCGCAGTTATGAAACTGTTGCGTCATGCGATTAGTGCCAAAGGCGTGTAACATTTCTTTAGTTTTGTTTTATCAGCTTTCGCCATGTATTTGCATATGTGCATTATCTGCCTTTACTTGAGCTGATAAAATTACTACGAAACTTCTTGGGTCATGCGATAAGTGCCGAAGGCGTGTTACATTTCATTAGTTTTGTTTTACAAGCTCTCGCAACTGATATGCATGTGTGCAATGTCTGCCATTTACTTGAGCTGTTACTAATACTCGCATATAGGAATCTGTTGCGTCATGCGATTAGTGCCAAAGGCGTGTAACATTTCATTAGTTTTGTTTTACAAGCTCTCGCCACTGATTGCATATGTGCTTCATCTGCCTCTACTTGAGCTGATAAAATTACTCGCTTATAGGAAACTTCTTGCGTCATGCGATTAGTGCCAAAGGCGTGTTACATTTCATTAATTTTGTTTAAGCTCTCGACAAGATATGCATGTTTGCTGTATCTGCCGTTACTTGAGCTGATATTAATACGCGCAGATAGGAAACTTCTGGCGTCATGCGATTAGTGCCAAAGGCGTGTTACATTTCATTAGTTTTGTTTTACAAGCTCTCGCCACTGATTTGCATATGTGCTTCATCTGCCTCTACTTGAGCTGATAAAATTACTCGCTTATAGGAAACTTCTTGCGTCATGCGATTAGTGCCAAAGGCGTGTTACATTTCATTAATTTCGTTTACAAAGCTCTCGACAAGATATGCATGTTTGCTGTATCTGCCGTTACTTGAGCTGATATTAATACGCGCAGATAGGAAACTTCTTGCGTCATGCGCTTAGTGCCAAAGGCGTGTTACATTTAATTAAGTTTGTTTTAATAGCTCTCGCCACTGATATGCATGTGTGCAATCTCTGCCGTTACTTGATCTGATACTAATACTCGCAGATAGGAAACTATTGCGTCATGCGATTAGTACCAAAGGCGTGTAAGATTTCATTGGTTTTGTTTTATAAGCTCTCGCCACTGATTTGCATTTGTGCAATATCTGCCATTAACTTAAGCTGATACTAATACTCGCAGTTATGAAACTGTTGCGTCATGCGATTAGTGCCAAAGGCGTGTAACATTTCTTTAGTTTTGTTTTATCAGCTTTCGCCATGTATTTGCATATGTGCAATATCTGCCAGTAACTTGAGCTGATACTAATACTCGCAGTTAGGAAACTGTTGCGTCATGCGATTTGTGCCAAAGGCGTGTAACATTTCATCGACAAAAGCTCTCGACAAGATATGCTTGTTTGCTGTATCTGACGTTACTTGAGCTGATATTAATACGCGCAGATAGGAAACTTCTTGCGTCATGCGATTAGTGCCAAAGGCGTGTTACATTTCATTTGTTTTATTTTACAAGCTCTCGCAACTGATATGCATGTGTGCAATATCTGCCATTAACTTGAGCTGATACTAATACTCGCAGATAGAAACTGTTGCGTCATGCGATTAGTGCCAAAGGCGTGTAACATTTCATTAGTTTTGTTTTATAAGCTCTCGCCACTGATTTGCATTTGTGCAATATCTGCCATTAACTTAAGCTGATACTAATACTCGCAGTTATGAAACTGTTGCGTCATGCGATTAGTGCCAAAGGCGTGTAACATTTCTTTAGTTTTGTTTTATCAGCTTTCGCCATGTATTTGCATATGTGCATTATCTGCCTTTACTTGAGCTGATAAAATTACTACGAAACTTCTTGGGTCATGCGATAAGTGCCGAAGGCGTGTTACATTTCATTAGTTTTGTTTTACAAGCTCTCGCAACTGATATGCATGTGTGCAATGTCTGCCATTTACTTGAGCTGTTACTAATACTCGCATATAGGAATCTGTTGCGTCATGCGATTAGTGCCAAAGGCGTGTAACATTTCATTAGTTTTGTTTTACAAGCTCTCGCCACTGATTGCATATGTGCTTCATCTGCCTCTACTTGAGCTGATAAAATTACTCGCTTATAGGAAACTTCTTGCGTCATGCGATTAGTGCCAAAGGCGTGTTACATTTCATTAATTTTGTTTAAGAAGCTCTCGACAAGATATGCATGTTTGCTGTATCTGCCGTTACTTGAGCTGATATTAATACGCGCAGATAGGAAACTTCTGGCGTCATGCGATTAGTGCCAAAGGCGTGTTACATTTCATTAGTTTTGTTTTACAAGCTCTCGCCACTGATTTGCATATGTGCTTCATCTGCCTCTACTTGAGCTGATAAAATTACTCGCTTATAGGAAACTTCTTGCGTCATGCGATTAGTGCCAAAGGCGTGTTACATTTCATTAATTTCGTTTACAAAGCTCTCGACAAGATATGCATGTTTGCTGTATCTGCCGTTACTTGAGCTGATATTAATACGCGCAGATAGGAAACTTCTTGCGTCATGCGCTTAGTGCCAAAGGCGTGTTACATTTAATTAAGTTTGTTTTAATAGCTCTCGCCACTGATATGCATGTGTGCAATCTCTGCCGTTACTTGATCTGATACTAATACTCGCAGATAGGAAACTATTGCGTCATGCGATTAGTACCAAAGGCGTGTAAGATTTCATTGGTTTTGTTTTAAAAGCTCTCGACAAGTTATGCATGTTTGCAGTATCTGCCGTTACTTGAGCTGATATTAATACCCGCAGATAGGAAACTTCTTGCGTCATGCGATTAGTGCCAACGGCGTGTTACATTTCATTAATTTTGTTTTAAAAGCTCTCGACAAGATGTGCATGTTTGCAGTATCTGCCGTTACTTGAGCTGATACTAATACTCGCAGATAGGAAACTATTGCGTCATGCGATTATCGCCAAAGGCGTGTAAGATTTCATTAATTTTGTTTTACAAGCTCTCGTCATTGATATGCATGTGTGCAATATCTGCCAGTAACTTGAGCTGATACTAATACTCGCAGTTAGGAAACTGTTGCGTCATGCGATTTGTGCCAAAGGCGTGTAACATTTCATCGACAAAAGCTCTCGACAAGATATGCTTGTTTGCTGTATCTGACGTTACTTGAGCTGATATTAATACGCGCAGATAGGAAACTTCTTGCGTCATGCGATTAGTGCCAAAGTCGT